>NC_053390.1:281901965-282210965 GCF_905171765.1 Bufo bufo | reverse complement strand
GGCCAGACCCGGGTGAGTACATCAGAATGGCAGTGGTTTGCAGCTGCTTCTGTAACAATGAGCCTTTTTTCATAACATGCAAATTAGCTGTTTGGTGCACCAAAGGCCTCATTGTTGCGCCGTAACTCTGCTCCTTTCTGCGCCCTCCTTCTTTGCTTTGATTGACAGGTCCAAGCAGTGCGGGTGTAAAACAGAAAAGGGCAGAGCTTCGGTGCAATGGTGATACACTTGTTGCGCCAAACAGCTTATTTGCATACTATGAAAGTCTCATAACTCAGGAACAGAACCACAGATCAGGAAGCAGAACATTTTTTTTTTTTGCTAAAGCTGTCTATCTATGCCCTTAGTTTGATAGAGAAGTCGCTGGCAACAGACTGCCTTTGATTTCTGATTGTATTGTCTAGACTGCTGCATTGTGGGAACTCTCAGCCTTGCATTAGCCAGCAATTAAGCAGTAAAATCCAATCTTCTCATAGTGCAAAACAGATCTATCACATCACCCTATAATGATGTATACTAATACATGCACAACTAGCATTTTCATGACAGATGGTCTATGAGTGCACTAGTGGGTTTTGTCTGCAGCAGTTGCTCCAGGCATGTGCACTCTGTCCTTGGTGGCATGTGGTCAAATCTTTTGGCCATATGCAAGATTCTCTAATGAAACCACCCATATGTTTATACTTCAGACACGGTCAGGTTTGTCTGTGACATTCACTGCTTACATTAAAGACCCGATCCTTGAGAGTAACAATAGGATTCATTAAATACATGCATAGCACACTTTGATGTAGTTACATATGCCTGCAAACAACTAAACTTTTACTTGTCCTCATTGTTTGATCAAGGGACCAGTAACTGGTACACTGTTCATTTGTACACCTTCTAATATTACATCTCTGATACATAAACTTCTATTCGGCTCGAAATCTGCTCAGAGAACAAAGAGAAAGCATTGTATATATGGGGCCAATAAAGGGTCTAGTGATGCCAGGGACCAGTAGGAGTGATGTTTATACAGTGTAGGCGTCTAATGTGCCGAGACAAAGGAATTCGTTTAGGACAGAGAGTGTGGTTGTATTTGAATCCGGAAATCAAGATACTTTGTCAGTGCTCAAAGTTTTGAAACCATTGGCAATGACAGCTGTATAAGTGACTTGGTTTTCACACACTCCATGCTGAGCTTTGCTTCGTGCACAGCTTAGCAGGGAGCTTACCATGGCAGGCCTGGTAAGCTTCAGAGGCTTCCAGGCTGCCATAGTAACTGATTGGAGCCTGCTCGTCAGTGAAGGAGACCGCTGCTATTACATGCAGTGATCTCCTCCACAGTATGGGGAGGATTAATCAGTAATGCCATTGCTTGTCCCCATACATAATCATTGTTTGCCGGCAGCAGAGGCTGTTTAGAATGGCACAATCTGCTGCCAGCAAACAATGATTTTTGTAACCGCATTATCTGGTACCCGATGAACGAGCATTTCACTTATTTATCGCATAATCGGCAGCACCTTTACACCGGCAGATTATTGCTAACGGGTGTTTGTCCCCATACATAATCATTGTTTGCCGGCAGCAGAGGCTGTTTAGAATGGCACAATCTGCTGCCAGCAAACAATGATTTTTGTAACCGCATTATCTGGTACCCGATGAACGAGCATTTCACTTATTTATCGCATAATCGGCAGCACCTTTACACCGGCAGATTATTGCTAACGGGTGTTTGTCCCCATACATAATCATTGTTTGCCGGCAGCAGAGGCTGTTTAGAATGGCACAATCTGCTGCCAGCAAACAATGATTTTTGTAACCGCATTATCTGGTACCCGATGAACGAGCATTTCACTTATTTATCGCATAATCGGCAGCACCTTTACACCGGCAGATTATTGCTAACGGGTGTTTGTACAAACATTCGTTAGCGATAATCTGGCCAACCATCGAGCAGTGTAAAGGGGCTTTACCTTGACTCCATAGTTAGATTGGCTCAGCAGAGTACCAGTAAATTTATCGTGGGCTCAGAAGACTATGCCATTTGAAGCTGTAATGGAGCTAACCACTGATTTGCAGCCAGTTCTAAGGTTGAGTCTACACACAAACATTTTGAAGTGAGTTTTCCAATTTTAGGGCCCTTTTCCACATGCAGACTATTGGGCCAATGAACAAATGTTTGTATGAGCCCTTGCTTCCTATAATTGGCTCATGTACAGTCGTGGCCAAAAGTTTTGAGAATTACATAAATATTGGAAATTGGAAAAGTTGCTGCTTAAGTTTTTATAATGGCAATTTGCATATACTCCTGAATGTTATGAAGAGTGATCAGATGAATTGCATAGTCCTTCTTTGCCATGAAAATTAACTTAATCCCCAAAAAACCTTTCCACTGCATTTCATTGCTGTCATTAAAGGACCTGCTGAGATAATTTCAGTAATCGTCTTGTTAACTCAGGTGAGAATGTTGACGAGCACAAGGCTGGAGATCATTATGTCAGGCTGATTGGGTTAAAATGGCAGACTTGACATGTTAAAAGGAGGGTGATACTTGAAATCTTGTTCTTCCATTGTTAACCATGGTGACCTGCAAAGAAACGCGTGCAGTCATCATTGCGTTGCATAAAAATAGCTTCACAGGCAAGGATATTGTGGCTACTAAGATTGCACCTCAATCAACAATTTATAGGATCATCAAGAACTTCAAGGAAAGAGGTTCAATTCTTGTTAAGAAGGCTTCAGGGCGTCCAAGAAAGTCCAGCAAGCGCCAGGATCGTCTCCTAAAGAGGATTCAGCTGCGGGATCGGAGTGCCACCAGTGCATAGCTTGCTCAGGAATGGCAGCAGGCAGGTGTGAGCGTATCTGCACGCACAGTGAGGCGAAGACTTTTGGAAGATGGCCTGGTGTCAAGAAGGCCAGCAAAGAAGCCACTTCTCTCCAAAAAAACCCATCAGGGACAGATTGATCTTCTGCAGAAAGTTTGGTGAATGGACTGCTGAGGACTGGGGCAAAGTCATATTCTCCGATGAAGCCTGTTTCCGATTGGGGCATCTGGAAAAAGGCTTGTCCGGAGAAGAAAAGGTGAGCGCTACCATCAGTCCTGTGTCATGCCAACAGTAAAGCATCCTGAGACCATTCATGTGTGGGGTTGCTTCTCATCCAAGGGAGTGGGCTCACTCACAATTTTGCCCAAAAACACAGCCATGAATAAAGAATGGTACCAAAACACCCTCCAACAGCAACTTCTTCCAACAATCCAACAACAGTTTGGTGAAGAACAATGCATTTTCCAGCACGATAGAGCACCGTGCCATAAGGCAAAAGTGATAACCAAGTGTCTCGGGGACCAAAACGTTGACATTTTGGGTCCATGGCCTGGAAACTCCCCAGATCTTAATCCCATTGAGAACTTGTGGTCAATCCTCAAGAGGCGGGTGGACAAACAAAAACCCACTAATTCTGACAAACTCCAAGAAGCGATTATGAAAGAATGGGTTGCTATCAGTCAGGAATTGGCCCAGAAGTTGATTGAGAGCATGCCCAGTCGAATTGCAGAGGTCCTGAAAAAGAAGGGCCAACACTGCAAATACTGACTCTTTGCATAAATGTCATGTAATTGTCGATAAAAGCCTTTGAAACGTATGAAGTGCGTGTAATTATATTTCACTACATCACAGAAACAACTGAAACAAAGATCTAAAAGCAGTTTAGCAGCAAACTTTGTGAAAAATAATATTTGTGTCATTCTCAAAACTTTTGGCCAGGACTGTAGATGTGTGCAGCTATCAGCTGATAATCTGATCGTTTACACAGGAATAGATAAAAATGAAACTCGCACTGCTCTCCTCCAAACTTTTATCTCATACTGTATGTGTGCAGCAACCCAGAGGAGAGGCGAGGATGGGAGGAGTGGTAGTGGCTATGATGGTGGTAATACTCACAGGTCACAGTGTCAGTCTTCCCTTTAGTGCTCATCAGGCCATGCACAGTGAATGGAGGGCACTCTTTCTTTCCTCTGGGCATTCCCTGACTATCTGGGGCTCCTGCCTGGTGGTAGTTGGGGTGCTCTTGATGGTGGGTAATTGACAGGGTGCATGGCAGGAGGGTAGATGCAGAGGCTGATGGATGGTGGAGTCAATAACCAGGCCCGTTGGTTGCAGTAAATAGAGTCTCTCTTTACTGAGTGGATGAAGTGAGTCGCAGTACAAATAGCAACTATTGGTACAGTCCTGAGGTATCTTTTTCCCAATGGTAGTATATGGGCACCGACAATGATGGTAGTAGAAGTCCCTGGGTCTCACACTAAATGCACTATGCAACTTTCCAAGATAACCACAGACATGCAATTCTATTCTCATTAACTCTCTCTGTAATTCCCAGGCTGAGGTATACAGATCCTAGATCCAGATGGCCAGTCTGTCTCAAGACGTGTTGGGTGCCTTAGGCAGTTAACCCTTTCCACAAGCAGTAAAGTCTTTATGCCATAAATGAGTGGTACTTTACTGATTTTATCCTGCACAGTATTGGTGGTTGTAGACCTTCTGTGGTTGTCTCTTCTCTTTCCCTCAGTTGTAGTCTCTCAAGTTAAAGGGTTTCTATCACTTTGTTTCACATATTTAGCTGTCAGACACTAGCGATCCGCTAGTGTCTGCTCTGCCCAACCATCCTAATATAATTGCTTTTGGGGCAGCCGTTTTGCTAAAAAAAGAACTTTTATTAATATGCTAATGAGCCTCTAGGTGCTATGGGGGCGTCATTAGCACCTAGAGGCTCCGTCTACCTTCAGAAACTGCCGCCGCCCAGCGCGTCCCTCCAGCCCGCCCATCTCCTCCTGAATGCGATCCTCCCTGTGAGCGCCTGTATTCGGCGCATGCGCAGTGAATGTCTGACCGCTTCCCTGCTCAGACATCTCCACTGTGCCTGCGCGATGACGTCATAGTGCTCCGAGGAACAGGCGCAGTGGAGATGTCTGAGCAGGGAAGCCGTCAGACATTCACTGCGCATGTGCCGAATACAGGCGCTCACAGGGAGGATCGCATTCAGGAGGAGATGGGCGGGCTGGAGGGACGCGCTGGGCGGCGGCAGTTTGTGAAGGAAGACGGAGCCTCTAGGTGCTAATGACGCCCCCATAGCACCTAGAGGCTCATAAGCATATTAATAAAAGTTCTTTTTTTTAGCAAAACTGCTGCCCCAAAAGCAATTATATTAGGATGGTTGGGCAGAGCAGACACTAGCGGATCGCTAAATATGTGAAACGAAGTGATAGAAACCCTTTAAGTAACTCCCTGGCAGCTTTTCAGTCTCAGGAGTGGAGTCTCCTGGAGGAGGCTTCTCTCTGGGCCTTTTTTTTGCAGCAGCTTGCACATGTAGGTCTTGACACTTGCTGTGCTCAGCTAAGGCCGGGTTCACATCACTCTCATTTTCTGTCCTTCTGATCCATCAGAAGAACAGAAAACAACAACAACAAAACAGATCCTGTATTTTAAGCATCCATTAAACTCATTCTGCATCCATTTTAGCTATTTCCGTCTGAGATCTGTTATTTTAGATGGAAAAACATACTGTGTGAACCTGGCCTAAAACTCAAACAGCGCTGTGCAAAAAGAAAAAAAACAGTAAACACGTGCCATAAGAAACGACTCTTTCTGAAGGAAGCCATATCGTTAATAAATCTACATGTGAGGGTTTCTCAGGTGTCTCAGAAATAAATCTATGTTAGAGGAAGTAGTGATTATGATGGCAGTTGTTCTTTGTGGATTTCTATTAGGGCTCATGCACACGACCGCATGTATTTTGCGGTCCGCAAAAAACGGATCTGCAAAAAATATGGATGACATCCGTGTGCATTCCGTATTTTGCGGAACGGAACAGCTGGCCCCTAATAGAACAGAACTATCCTTGTCCGTTAGGGTCCATTCACACGTCCGCAGAATGGGTCCGCATCCGTTCCGCAAATTGAGGAACGGTTGCGGACCCATTAATTTTCAATAGGGCCGAAACGGATGCGGACAGCACACTATGTGCTGTCCGCATCCGCATTTCTGGATCCGCAATTCTGTTCCCCCAAAAAATAGAACATGACCTATTCTTGTCCGCAATTGCAGACAAGAAAAGGCATTTTCTATTATAGTGCCGGCTATGTGCGGTCCGCGAAATGCGGAACGCACATTGCTGGTTTCCGCAAAACACTTATGGATGTGTGAATGGAGCCTAATGCGGACAATAATAGGACATGTTCTATCTTTTTGCGGAACAGAAATACGGACATACGGAATGCACACGGAGTAACTTCCGTTTGTTTGTTTTTTTTGCGGACCCATTGAAGTGAATGGTTCCGCATACGGTCTGCCAAAAAAACCGGAACGGACACGGAAAGAAAATACGTTCATGTGCATGAGTAATAATATCCTATCGCCTGCATGAAATGGCTGCTTACATGGAAGAACATGTAGCAGTCACATGCAGTGTAGATGGTCAACCAATATTAACCGGACAGAATGATATCAAAATATCGGACCCCCAAGGAGTCATAATAATCACCAAAAAAATTAAACTAACTTTCGTATGTATGAAAATCCAAAATGCTTTATTGTAAATATATATGAACAGTACATACATGTATTATAAAACAGGCAGCACAAGGCGGGACACACAGATGAGGAGCAGGACCCAAGGAGAGGCCGGGAGATCAGTGCAAAAAAATACAGGGAAAAAGAATACTAGCTGAAAGAGCAAACCTCAGAGCCTCATGGCAGCAACGCCCCAAACACAATGCAACAGAGGCGATTGTGGAGACTGAGGTTAAGATGGAAGGAACACAAAGGAACACAATTAAACATACCCTGAATGGTGCAAAGATCTCTTGGCCAACTCCTGACCCAATGCAGTTTCGCCAGTAGATCTGGCTTCTTCCGGGTATCCCCGGAAGAAGCCAGATCTACTGGCGAAACGGCGTTGGGTCAGGAGTTGGCCGAGAGATCTTTGCACCATTCAGGGTATGTTTAATTGTGTTCCTTTGTGTTCCTTCCATCTTACTTTCCTTCATGTCTGGTGATCCTCCAAAAATAAAGGAAGACACACGGAAACAAAAACGGATCACGGAACCCCATTTTACGGAACACAACAACGGACGTGTGCATGAGGCCTTAGGCTACATGCACACGACCGTTGTTTTGTTCCACATCCGAGCCGCAGTTTTTGCGGCTCGGATGCGGACCCATTCACTTCAGTGGGTCCACAAAAGATGCGGACAGAACTCTGTGTGCTGTCCACGTCCGTTACTCCATTCCGTGGCCCCGCAAAAAAATATAGCATGTCCTATTCTTGTCCGTTTTGCAGACAAGAATAGTAATTTCTACAATGGGCCGCCCGTTCAGTTCCGCAAATTGCGGAAGGCACACGGGCGTTTTTTTTTTGCAGATCCGCGGTTTGCAGACCGCAAAAAACTGGACGGTCGTGTGCATGAGGCCTAATATAAATGGAAAACACAAAAATGATGTGTTCTGCCTAGTGCAGAGCCTAAGGGGGCCCTGCACAACAATGATGTTTTCTGCTCTTTGAGGATAGATAGATAGATAGATGATCAAATGGCTTTTTACTGCTGAAAAAGTGTGCTGTGCGCTGTACTGGATTGTGATGCATGTTTGGGACTGAAGTGGTTAACCGAGAACTTTTCTTAGCAGAGCTGTCCTGATTGGTTCGCTGGCCTGTCAGACATTTCTACAACCAGTAGGCTCCTCTGGAGACAGCGGGTGTAGCTGGTAACCTTATACCAGCACGTCCTCTGTGGACTGTTAAAGGAACATGCAGAAATGAGTGAGTACCATAAATCTGTAGTTTTCTATAGAATTGTGACCACTGTTCCTAACGATCTAGTTAACCAGTGCAATCTGACGTGTCAATGTGCTTGTGTTGTCCGCACTTAGTCAGTACAGTTTACACTACTGTGACTACTTGCTGAGAGGACTAGATTACAACTGTTAGGACTGTAAATAGCCTTTCTGCAAGTTTTCATTGTCACATATGTTGGGTGTTTTTCCTACAGTTATACGTGTTTCTGTGGGTTCTCCATTTTCCTCCCACACTCCAGAAATGTGTTTAGATTGTTCCCAGAAGCTGTTCCCACTTCTGGGAATGGGATAGGATCATGATCATGCCCTATTCTGTGCATAAATCAGCTACAAGTATCGACTGTGGGAAAACCTCTTTAAATGTGTATTTGTCTAAAAAAAGAAGGTATATAACGATGTGACCTCATTCTGTGTGCTACATGGATAGCATAAAAAAAGAAACCTTTAATATGTTTTATGGTTGTGTTGTGGTGTAACATGTTCTGGTGTGATTTACATATATATTCAGTATGTATTTGTGTTACAAGGCCAGCAGCCGTGTTGGGGGTAATGGATTTATGAATTAGTTAAAGGCTGCATAGAGAGCCGAGCTGTCTGCCTCGGACCCGGGAAACAGCAAACTGCCCCACCGGGTGATATGATAGTTAGCACAGAGATGCTAACGAGGATGGGCCGTTTGCTGGTCACACCTCAGGTCAGGGGGCTGCAGACTCTCCGACACCTCTTGTTGAGAACGGTGAGTTATGAATTATGAAGAAGGGCTGGGGTCTGTATCTTCACCAGGGCAACTGGGAAACTGTCTTTTTGATATTTTCATACCTGTTCCCTACTTGGCCAGGGGGCCGGCTGCATGGGTAATGTGGCTTGGCCCAGAGGGGCTGAGCCAGAGATTGGAGTGAGACTCCCCCTCAGGCCTGCCCCTGGAGGAAAGGCATAAAAATGCAATCCCTGGATATTTGGGTGTCACAAAGTGGGAGATCCAATCGAATTGGTTTGTGCACCATTACTCTGCCCAAATCTCCTGGGAGGAAAGGCCTTTTACCACACAAATGTTAAGTATTAGAACTTTGTTTTCTCCTTTTGAGTTTACAATTGTTTGACATTTATGTATGTCTCTTGTTTATAATTTTTTGTAACCAAGTACTGTCTTTTATATACATTAAACCTAAAAGTTTGATGGTTTGTCTTGTAACCTTAAGATCCTGTTAGCGCCATGAAGAGTGTGTGTTCAGTCTGAGGCTGTATGTTTTTCCGTGAGGCTTGCTATCGTGTGGGTGTCTGCTTGCGAGTGGAACACTCAGGGGTGTCCTGTCGACCTTATAACTGACGGGTAATGGCAGTGAACGTTTTGTGTTATTGCGTGGGTTTGCTTGCAGGCTTCAGGTGGCGATTTATGCTCAAGTTACGGCCCGGCGTAGGGTGTAACAGCGTGTGAGGGCGTGAGGTGAATCGGCCTGAAGGGCTTGGGCAACCCTTGTCACCTGACGCGGTGGGCTGGTCTGGTCCCCGGTACGTGACAAATTGGTTTGCAGCAATGGGATATCGCTATTTTTATGTGATTAATGCTTTAGTGCAGGGGTGGGCAATTATTTTTTCGATGGGGCCACATGAGAAACTGAAAATATTTTGGAGGGCCGGGCCAAAAGGCTAAACTCAATACTGCATAAAATCACCGCGTCCTGGCACAGGCGGGCGTGATGACATCATCATGCCTGCCTGCGCTGGGATTTCACTACCAAATAGACCTCAGGCCTGTAGCCTATGACAAGTCTTGTCGCCATCTGCAAATTTTAAGGCGCATTGGCGACCATTTTGGTCGCCATCTGGAGCGCTGTATTGCATCAGTGACATGAACACTCTCCACATAGAATGTTATATTACATCAGTGACATCACCGCTCTCCACATATAAGTGATATTTTACATCAGTGACATCACCGCTCTCCACATATAATGTTATATTACATCAGTGACATCACCGCTGTCCACATATAGGCGATATATTACATCAGTGACATCACCGCTCTCGACATATATGTGATGAGCGGTGATGTCACTGATGTAATGTATTACTTACCGGTATATGTGGACAGCAGTGATGTCACTGATGTAATATATCACTTATAAGTAATATATTACATCTGTGACATCACCGCTCTCCACATATAAGAGGCATATTACATCAGTGACGTCATCCCTTGGCGCTGGGGTGCGCAGCCAGGGCCGGCCTTAGGTGTTCAGGCGCCCTGTGTGAGCTAACCTTGTGGTAGTGTTACCTGCAGTCCTATGTAAAACCACAGATAACACTAGTGCTAAATAATGTAGTAGTGTTACCTGCAGTCCTATGTAAAACCACAGATAACACTAGTGTAGATCATGTGGAAGTGTTACCTTCGTCCTTAGTGTGCCTCCCTGTGTCTATCGCACAGACTCCATGCTGGCGCTGCCTCCTCTTCCATCTTCTTCCCCGCACAGAACGTTCTGAAGCAGCTGCGTCAAGACATAGGAACACTGTGGGCAAGGTGATACACACAGGGAGAGACATACACACAGGGACGGGGACACACACAAAGGGACAGACACACTCACACACACACAAAGGGACGGACACACACAAAGGGACAGACACACACGGACGGACACACACAGGGACGGGGACACACACACAAAGGGACAAACACACACACACAGGGATGGACACACACACACACACACACAAAGGGACAAACACACACACACAGGGATAGACACACACACACAAAGGGACAGACACACACACAGGGACGGACACACACACACACACACACAAAGGGACAGACACACACACACAGGGACGGACACACACACACTGGCACACTCAACATCAGCAGCAAGTCCAACCCTTAATGACCCCCACAATCCCTGGGGGGGGGGGGGGGGGTGATGTAGTAGCAGGCAGGAAAGCACACACTGTCCCCCTGTCCTATATGAGCCCCCCCACCAAATACCTGTAAGTTCTGTTAGTTGCTTGGCTTTGGCTGTGGCTGCTGGCTGGGGCTCCGCCTCCTTCCTCTTTCTGCCTGTGCGGCAGCTGCATCACGCTCCAGCAGCCACTGGTCTGCTCTGTTAAAGAGACAGGCAGGCCAGGCAGCAGAGCGGAGCGCAGAGCGGCCGCGGGCCCCGCCCCCTCCTCACTCCGGACAGTGACTCCGTGCTGTTACAGGGCCGGCGGCGGCAACAAAAATGCCGGGGGCCGGATTAAAAGGTCCGCCGGGCCGTATACGGCCCGCGGGCCGTAGTTTGCCCAGGTCTGCTTTAGTGTCTGCTTTACGGAATTATTCCTGACACTAAAGGCTGGTAGAAACCTTGCGAGGTGAACCAGCATACAAGACAAACACAGTACTTGATTTTTGTTCTATAGACATACGTGCAAACAGCCCTCCCTTCTTGGCTTTTCTTTTTTCTAGCTTTTTATTTGGCAACCACTGAAGAGCATGGAATGCTGCATGGGCCTGTTCCTACAGAGTTTGAGTGGATGGGAGCCTCAACGGCGCCTGGCTGGAGATGCTCCAGTCTTCTATAAAAAGGGAGAGAGAATTCTGAAGGAAGATGGCGCAAATTTGTGGGAGCACCAAGAGGATAGCACAATACAAGCCCGTACCTGAAGATTTCCCCCTCATGGAGACAGACGAGGAACTATGCTCCCTGGGGCCTAAATTTGAGAAAATTTGCCGACGATTCCACTTGGCCTCTGAGCATTGGGCACACTTCTTCACTTCTTAGTTTGAAAGGAGACCTCCTGGAAACTTTGGTACATTTGCCTCCGGAGACCTACTTGGATTATAACACTATAAAAAGTGCTCTCATCCGACAGGGTGAGCTGCATCGCGCCAAAATGCTCGAACCCAAGGACACTGCTCTTAAGTGGACTTTGGTTCCAAGCCACACAGTGGTAGTCCCCTCTTTTACCGGCAATGTGGGGCAGAGGACACCCCAGCATGTGGACATCCCAGTTGTTGACAACACAGCAGCACCTGAGGAGTAGACTTGCAGAACCAGCAAGGTACTGTGGGGGGATTATGACCAGGACTGTGATTTAAAGGCATGTGGGCCTGTGGGTCCTTGTAGGGACGACTTCAAAACCACAAAAGTCTCAAACTCCTATCTTTCTGCATAATTCCTCCCTGGAGACAACACCAGAGCTAAATGGACTGTCTCAGGAGGGTCTCGCTTGTGAACCTGCATCTTCAGAGGAAAATTGCAGTGTTTCAGAAGAGACAGGCGAGTTGCAAGAGCGAAACATTATTAAAGATTCCATTGTCCCAGGGCTGGGAAATGGATGCATGGACACTGTCGGTGAGGATCCCATTGACGGAGGCGATGCAGTGGGGGACAGTGACCTAACTAAAGGGTCCCGTGATGCAGGGGCCAAAGATTCTACTGATGTTGCAGACCTGGATGCATATCCTGTGGAGAACTCTAGTGATCAAGACCCTGGACGTGGAGGTATGGACATTGTTGATAAAGGCATGGACTTTGTTAATATAGCTGAGGACAACATGAAATACAGTGAAGCCATGAAAGGATCTTCAGAGGCAGAGACTGTAAATTGTGTTAATGTTGGGGAGCAGGACAATCTCCCTGTCAAGAAGTCAAACATTGAGCAGAGCATGGAGAAGCCCCTTTACTTTGTCCAGCTGTCGTCATGGAGACCGTACTGACTGCAGGTCCACAGCACCCATACTATGGACTGACAAATGGGACTGATAATGGTGACCTAGTGGCTGATACCTCACTGTATGTAGCAGCGGAGAATCAACGTCGAGATGCGCTGAGGCGGATCTTGTCACCACTTGTGAGGGGGTCAGAGATGATAGGCCCTTCAACATCAAAACTGACCCACCAAATATCCACAGTTCCGGGGTAACTGGGGTGAGCCCTCTTCCTGAGATTTCCTGAGGTGAGGGAAGGGGACTTGCTTAAGATCATGGGACATCTACTGTACCATTGTTATGTGAACTTAGCTACAGTATGATGGCTCCCAGTGATCTTGATATGATTGACCTTTGTGTGAGAGGTCGGCTGATCTCCACTCACAATCCTGTCCTGGAGAAGGCATTGAGATGGGCTCAGGAGATGATCTGTGAATCGATCTCCCTTGTCATCTCTTAAAAAGGGTAGGTGTCAGGAATAAGGACCGCCTTATTCCTAGTTATTATAATGTTTGCTGTGATAATATATGTTTTATGGTTGTGTTGTGGTGTAACATGTTCTGGTGTGATTTACATATACAGTCCTGATCAAAGGTTTAAGACCACTTGAAAAATGGCAAAAAAAATCATATTTAGCATAGCTGGATCTTAACAAGGTTCCAAGTAGAGCTTCAACATGCAACAAGAAGAAATGGGAGTGAGACAAAGCATTTTTTGAGCATTCAATTTAATGAAAACAACGAATAAACTGAAACCGGCTGTTTTTCAGCTGATCAAAAGTTTAGGACCACACCTCCAAAAAAAAACTAAACCCCCCCCCCAAAACAGAAATCTAACTTCCAAACATTAAGTCAGTAATGAGTAGCTCCGCCTTTATTGTTTATCATTTCAAAAATTTGTTTCGGCATGCTTGATGCAAGCGTTTCCATGAGGTGAGTGGGAACATTTCTCCAAGTGGTAAAGACGGCCGCACGAAGGCCATCTACTGTCTGGAACTGTTGTCCATTTTTGTAAACTTCCCTTGCCATCCACCCCCAAAGGTTCTCAATTGGCTTTAGATCATGGGAACACGCAGGATGGGCCAAAAGAGTGATGTTATTCTCCTGGAAGAAGTCCCTTGTTCTGCGGGCACTGTGTACTGTAGCGTTGTCCTGTTGAAAAACCCAGTCGTTACCACACAGACGAGGGCCCTCAGTCATGAGGAATGCTCTCTGCAACATCTGGACATAGCCAGCAGCCGTTTGACGCCCCTGCACTTCCTGAAGCTCCATTGTTCCACTGAAGGAAAAAGCACCCCAGATCATTATGGCACCCCCTCCACTGTGGCGCGTAGAAAACATCTCAGGTGGGATCTGCTTGTCATGCCAGTAACGTTGGAAACCATCAGGACCATCAAGGTTAAATTTTTTTTCTCATCAGAGAATAAAACTTTCTTCTACCTTTTGAATGTCCCATGTTTGGTGCTCTCTTGCAAAGTCCAAGCGAGCAGTTCTGTGGCGTTGAAGGAGACGAGGTCTTTGAAGACGTTTTTTGTTTTTGAAGCCCTTCAGTCTTAGATGCTGTCTGATGGTTATGGGGCTGCAGTCAGCACCAGTAAGGGCCTTAATTTGGGTCGAGGATCGTCCAGTGTCTTGACGGACAGCCAATTGGATCCTCCAGCTCAGTGCTGAGGAAATTTTTTGGGGTCTTCCACTTGACTTTTTTGTTCTATAACCCTCAGGATCATTTAAGAAATTCCAAAATACTGTCTTACTGGGTCCCACCTCAGCAGCGATGGCGCGCTGTGAGAGACCCTGCTTATGCAGTTTAACAACCCGACCACGTTCACAAATGGAGAATGTTTTTGCCTTTGCCATCACAATGTGTGACTACCTGACAGAAAATTACAATGAATCCACATCTTTGCACAGATTTGGCCTTTTAAAGGCATGTGGTCCTAAAATTTGGATCAGCTGAAAAACAGCCCGTTTCAGTTTAATCGTTATTTTCAATTAATTGAATGCTCAAAAAATGTTTTGTCTCACTCTCATTTCTTCTTGTTGCATGTTGAAGCTCTACTTGGAACCTTGTTAAGATCCAACAATGTAAAATATGATTTTTTTTCAAGTGGTCAGATCAGGACTGTATATACAGTATGTATTTATGTATTTGTGTTACAAGGCAAGCAGCCGTGTTGGGGGTAATGGACTTGTGAATTAGTTGAAGGGAGTCTGTCTACATAACATGTTTTAAACTGATCATATAGCTCTGTGGGAGGCAGATCCATAACAGCTCTGTGGGAGGCAGATCCATAACAGCTCTGTGGGAGGCAGATCCATAACACTGATGGTACCCATGTTTAGTTTTTCAGAGCCTCCAAAGTACCTAAAATGAAGTTTTAAAAATATGCAAATTACCTATCGCAAGTGCCCAGGGGCGGAGAGTGTTCTGTAGGTGACAGACTCCCTTTTAAAGGCTGCATAGAGATCCAAGCTGTCTGTCTCGGACCTGGGAAACAGCAAACTGCTTCCCCCCCCCCCCCCCCCCCGGGTGATAGCACAGAGCTGCTAATGAGGATGGGTCGTTTGCTGGTCACACCTCAGGACAGGGGACTGCAGACTCTCCGGCAATTCTTGTCAGCAGCTTTTGTCTAACCAGAGAATGAAGTGGCCAAAGCTTCTGCCCACAAAATGAGGTGTTTGCCACGGGTGCCAGGAGTGGGACAAAGCTTGACCAGGTGATTTTTTGATTGTCACATTCTAAAAAGGTTATATTAAAACCCCTTTAATATATTTACCTTTAGAGTTCTTTGTTGTCAATATTTGGATCTCCATTCTGATATCTGTTAACTTGTCTGCATGTTGTATCACCCATGGGGACAACATGTAATGTAATGCAATCATGGCCTGCTTTAGTAACATTGCTATAGATGACTACAGCGGTCTGCCCATGTGTCATCTGGCAGGTGGGTAAAAAGGTGCAGCAGGGTATCTAACCTGTGGCAGTAAGGGAGCGGTGGTGAATTTTAAAGCTAAGTATATTGAGCAATTTTAGACGCGGCCGCATGACGTAAGCAAACGTGCGTGCGGCGGTCCCCGCCCCGCCCCCAACGCCGGCTCCGGTCCTTGATGCTGCACGGGCGATGCTGCCGCTGAACTACTCAGCCCTCTGCTGAGATGCTGACGCCGATGCACCCGCCGCTGTTTCTGCTGGGCTTGTTGGACTAGCCTCTTGCCATGCTCTGTCTGCCTGCTCTGTCCGCCTGCTGAGTTGGACGTCCGGGGTCCGCAGCTGCTCCAAGCTGGAGGCTCCACATGTCCCATATTAGTCCTGGAATCACTGTGAGTGGACGCCCTCTCTGCTCCTTCGCTCTTGGGAACCCCGTCCGCCCTGAGCGGTATGCTGGGAGCGGCTGTTTGTGTGCTATTTTGTCTGCCCTGTCTGCTGGGCTGTTTTGAAGAGGAGGGGGGGGGCTGTTTGACTGGGAAAGATCGCCCCTTTCATCCACTATTGTTGCCATTTTTTCCTGCCCGCTGTCTCACCCTATGTCGCTTTACCCGCCAGCGTTTCTGTCAGATTCATCTGTGGAGTCGCTCTGATATACAGCTGCGGGGTTTTGCCCTAGGTGCTACACTAGCTATACCAGCATATACCAGTGCCGCCTCTGTTTTGTTGCTGGATGTTGTACTGTCTTGTCTGAACATTGAATATTGAATACTGTTTTGTCATTCTTCTGAGCCCTGGACCTACGAGCCCCAGGCAGCCGCATGGGTCCATCACCCAGTGAGTGAGCGAAGGCCGCTGAATAACGTATGCGTGAGTAAGGACCGCTGAATAACGTAGGCGGACTGCGCCGAAGACATCGGGAGAACCCCACTCTGAAGTTATCCGTCATCCAGGAAACCAGGGACTCAAGAAACAAGGAGATCAAGGATATGTAAGACTCTCTGATTATTTTTCTGTGTTAAAGGACATTTACGACATTCTATTTAGAAATACAGAGATCTTTATAATATTAAAGGGGAAGGAGGGGGGAAAAAGGAAAAAAAAAATAATAAATAGCACCAAAACTACCCAATAGAAAGTCTATCGGAACATCCTCTCCCAAAGGGGGCACTGTAAGGACACAATTAGATAAATATCTCAAATCCCCTCTTCCATTAACTAAGACAAGGAGTAATCAGAAACAAACACCACAAATGGAGGATTATGAAGAGAACGAAAATCCTATAAATAGGGCAGGAGAAAGCCGGGCATAAGAAGCAGACAACCAGATGAGCAATATTGATCGCAAATTAGCGGGTATACTGGAGGCAGTCAGAACAACCAATCAATCATTAAACACCTTGACAACGAAAGTGGCAGCAGTGCAGACTGACATCTCAGTAATCCGAGACGACCTAAACAGAATGAGGCAACGTGTCAAGAGTACGTAATCCTGACCACAGAATTGCAAAAAGAGTCGCATGAGATTAAAAAAAGGATAGAAACAGTAGAAAGTGATAATAAGGCACTAAAGGAAAAAATTGCGGATCTGGAGGACAGATCCCGGAGAGACAATCTTAAATTAGTGGGTTTCCCGGAAGGAGCAGAAAAAGACGATCCCACAGGTTTCATTCAAAAATGGCTGTCAAATAATGTAACAACCGCAGAGGCAGCTGTAACACTCACAGTGGAGAGAGCACATCGCATTCCAATAAGGAAACTTCCACCAGGGTCAGCACCAAGGCCATTATTAATTAAAATGACTTCCTCAAGAGATCGGGACTATATCCTTAGGTGGAAAAGAGAGATACAAACGGTGAAATACAATGATGCCAATATAGAGATATACCCGGACTTTTCTAAAATTACGCAAGATAAAAGAAGAGAATATAAGGATGTAAAAAAGAGATTGATACAAGCTCAACTAAAATACTCTATGATGTACCCTGCGAAATTACGGGTTATCTATAAAGAAACAGTTCAATTCTTCTCCAACCCAAGTGAAGTAGCTGATTGGATGGACTCTAAGGGCATTAAATAACCTACCCGTGGTGCATTGAGGGGGAGCTGGGGGGGTCGACGGCGGGGGGGGGGATAGTCTATAGTTAGAGACCTATGAGCCCCAGCCTGCGACTCGTAGGTCAGAATGGGAGTGGGGTTTGGGGGGGTGGGAGGGGGGACTTTTTTTCCGCGGGTCACTGTCGAGGTATTAAGGGTGCATCGTTGGGGGTGCCCCTGCCCCTCCGCCCAGTGCTGCCTTATAGTTTGGGGGGACCAATCAATAAAAAAGAAAAAAAAGAAAAATGTCAAGAATATTGACATGGAATATCCGCGGTTTTGCGGATAAAATCAAGAGGTGCGTAGTGTTTGATTTGGTCTCTAGACATTTACCAGCAATAGTGGCCCTCGTAGAAACACACCTTACAGGTGAAAAAGTGGCAGCGCTCGGCGGAAGGAGATGGGCCTCTCACGAATATCATTCTTGCTATTCCACATATTCTCGTGGAATCAGTGTTTATGTTCATAGACAGGTAGACTATGACCCAATAGAACAGCTAATAGATCAAGAGGGCCGGTATATTTTTCTCCACTGTTATTGGCAGGGGCAAAGGAGAATTATTGCTTTTATATATATCCCACCCCCTTTCACAACAACTGTACTATGTAGACTGATGGATTATATTTCAGCACGAGAGGAGTGCTGGTGATGGGCGACTTCAACTCTGTCATGGACATTAAAAAAGATAGGATTTCTACTATAACTAATTATGAATTAAATCCTAGTTCAAGTACCTTACTATCTAGAATGTGTAAAGAAATGGCTCTGGTCGACATATGGCGTTCTCTTTATGGAAATAAGCAAGTATATTCATGTTTTAGTAAGACATACAGGTCCATGTCGCGAGTTGATCTGGCCCTCGCCAGCCCCGGGCTCATTAATAGGGTTAAAAAAATGAATTATGAACATCATGGTGTTTCTGACCACAGCCCGGTTATGGTAATATTGGATAGCCATAAGAAACCAAACCAAAATAGAATTTTTAAACTTAACCCCCACTGGATGACATTAATAAGGGATTTGGATAAGATAAATGAAGAAATAAAGCTCTTTTGGAGAGATAATGTTAATTCAACACATATTCATATGGTCTGGGACTCGCTTAAAGGGCTTCTGTCAGCCCACTAAACCGTTTTTTTTTTTTTTTGCTTAATAATATCCCCTACACTGCGATTTATCCATACATAAGTAAAATAAGAATTTTGGTTCAGTAGAATTTGCTAAAACCCTATTTTTATAATATGTAAATTACCTTGCTACCAGCAAGTAGGGCGGCTACTTGCTGGTAGCAGCCGCATCCTCCGATGGTAATGACGCCCCCTCTGCTTGTTGATTGACAGGGCCAGCGGACGGGATCTTTCTCCGCTGGCCCTGCCTGTTTTCATTCAATATCTGGCGCCTGCGCCGCGGCCGTACCTCTCTTCAATCGGCGCAGGCGCACTGAGAGGCGGCCACTCACTCGGCCGCTTCATCCTCAATGCGCCTGCGCCGGGTGTAGATGTGACGTCATCGGAAGAAAACAATAATAAACCCGTTCAGTAGAATGCTTGGGTATATTTGGCAACAAGTTAGATATATGGTTGGAGTATCCCAAGCAGTCCAGTATACCCCATTATGGGGGAATGCTCACCTATCACAAGTTATGCAACTAGTTGATGTTGAATATTGGGAAAAATTTGGGATATATTTAATTGCACAGGTTTTCTATAAAGGACAGATTAAGCCCTTAAACGAAATCCTACCAGATATTACATTAGGATTTATTGATAAATTCCGATATAAACAACTACGACACGCTATACACTACACGGAGAATAAGAATCCTTTAAATATTGTACGGAACACTTTTTTAGATTTTTGTCAAGATATGACATTTAACACTTCTATCTCACACATCTATGCAAAGTTAAAATATGAATACACTAAAACGATCACATTTAGAGGTGAGGTTAAATGGGAAAGGGACCTGCAAAATGGGGAACCCATTCTGTGGAATACTGTTTATAGAAATATTAAAAGATCGACGGTCTCCCCCGCCCATACATGGATTCTTTTGAAAATCATACACCGTCTCTATTACACACCAGTATTATTGCATACTATTTATAAAGACAGAAAACAGAACTGTTATAAATGTAATAAAGACAGAGGAGATTATAAACACTTGCTGTGGGAATGCCCAGGGATAAAGGATTATTGGACAAAAATATACCGGAAACTGCGGGATAGCTCCCCCATGAAATATGAAGCATGCATTGAGTATGTTATCTTGGGTACTCTTCCAGAGACAGATAAAAACAAAACTGAGCAGACACTTTGGCTCCGGGGCATTGCCCTGGCCAAAATAATAATTGTTAAATATTGGGGCACCACGAAATATCCTAATTTTCAGGAGTGGATGGAGCGGATGAATAGGGTTAAGCAATATGAATATATTCTCGCCCAAACAGTGGGGAAAAAGGCAGCCTGGTGGCGGATATGGGGCAATTGGAAATGATAATATTAGGTGTAATGACAGTGACTCCGCGGAAAAAAGGGGGTTGGAGGGAGGGATGGGGGGCTTAAAAAAATAAGAGGGAAATTCAGTATAAGATGATATGATGTACTATTGTTTTGTGATATTGAAATGGAAGATTGTAGATCTCTATCTTTTGGAAAATAAAAAAAATTAAAAAAAAGTATATTGAGCATTTTTCTTTTATTTTACCATTTTGGGTAGAATGAGATTTCTTTCTTGTTTTATCTTAAGGAAACCCCTTTAATCTTAACAAATGAGTCATATCGTACAGCCTGGTTGTTATGCAATTGGTGATTTGGCAGAAGTATAGGTTCTACATGTTAAAACAAAAAACGGAAAATAAATATTGCAGTCTCGCCAGATTTGCATCAAGCTAATTCTGCACTATATAGGATTTGATTTTGACCACATGTTACACATTATGTAATGGCAAAGGTGAATTCTGTAATGATTCTGCATTATGTTCATAGGGTTTTAAAAAAAAAAAAAAAAACACATTCATTTGCGTTGTGGCTCAGGCACACGGCCATTGCCCGGCAGGGCTGGTGCAAGGATTTTTGCCACCCTAGGCAAAAGCTAGTTTTGCCGCCCCTTGACTCCGCCCATTGACCACACCCTTTGACCCGCCCCTTTTTTTGTCGGCCACCTATTTAATGATTGTTGCATGCAACATTTTACATGACCAGCTAATTTTAGATATTCTACAGCAGTCCTGTTACATAGCCGCCCTGAAATTTCTGCTGCAGGAAAAGTGGCAAAATCTGCAGAAGGGGGCCTTTAGACTGAAGCTGCATGGGGCCAAAGATCGCTACGTAGCAGGGCAGCGTTCTAATATTACGGAATTGGAATTGAATGGGGATTTCCTCTTCTCACTTGCTGGGGAAGCTGCGTGCAGTGTGCGGGGCGAATACCTGCAGAGCCTTCACCCACTGCTCTGTCCACAGGTCCTGGTCCTCCTCAGCCCTGGCATCAGCCTCCCATGTGCTATGTACGGTATGTGCTCACCATCCGATCAGACCAGGTGCCATGTGTGCCTGTTTGCTACACTCGGGCTATGGCACAGCAGCACCGCTCTGTTACTTACACACCGGCTGATGTGCACTAGTGTCTATGGAGTGAAGAAGAGGCATACATATGGTTAACTATCCCCCAGGAGGCTGAGCCCAGCTAGTAGACTACATAGAAACTTCCCCTAACTCCGCACATGGCACCGTGCCCACCTTCCCAGACTGCCCGATGTAGCATCCCTATGGCTGACAATGACACCCACCCCTGACAGCCTGCACTTACCGGAGTACGGTCCCAACGCCACAGCGGGCAGAAGTCCAGCCAAAGTCAGCAGGCAACTTGTAAACACTTTCCCCATGGCGGCTCCAGGGCTCCACTGCCCAGCGCGAAGGATAAGTCTCCTCAGTCACAACCGGCGAAGAGCCGTCACAGGAAAAGTCGCACCGCTGACTGCGCCACAGAGAAGTTTGGAGGCTCCCGGTGCTGATAGTCCTGTGGGTGGGGAGCGTGACTGGTACAATGCACACAGTAGTCACATGAGTGGGGCGCGGGCACACACAACTTGTGTCCTGCCGCAGCTCTTCTCCCAGCGCCGCCTCTCACTCTGTGCTCTGGATCTGGACTCTGGCGGTGAGGTCACAGCTCTCTCCCTGGACTCGGGGCAGCTGATGCTCCCGCACAGTGCGGGAGCATCAGCCGCCCCGAGTCCAGGGAGAAAGCTGTCTGCTCCCCCTGCTGCCTGCACACATACACTGCTCCCGCCTGCTGCCTGCACACACACACACACACACTGCTTCCTGCACACACACACACACTGCTCCCCCCCGCTGCCTGCACACACACTGCTCCCCCTGCTTCCTGCACACACACACACACTGCTCACCCTGCTTCCTGCACACACACACACTGCTCCCCCCCACTGCCTGCACACATACACACTGCTCCCCCTGCTGCCTGCACACATACACACTGCTCCCCCTGCTGCCTGCACACATACACACTGCTCCCCCTGCTGCCTGCACACATACACACTGCTCCCCCTGCTGCCTGCACACATACACACTGCTCCCCCTGCTGCCTGCACATACACACTGCTCCCCCTGCTGCCTGCACACACACACACTGCTCCCCCCACTGCCTGCACACACACTGCTCCCCCTCCCCCATTATGATGTGGGTAACAGATGGGGTTAAGAACGTCAAGGCAGATGCCTTGTCATGTAGTTTTCCTGGAGGTGGTGATTTTGAAAATCCAAGACCTATATTGTCGGAAGGGGTGGTGATATCCGCTCCTTACCCTGAACTAGAGGTGAAGGTGTTAGAGGCCCAGGGAGACGCACCGGATTCTTGTCCCTCTGGGAAACTGTTTGTGCCATCGGAATTGCGTCACAAGGTGTTTGAGGAACATCACTGTACGGTTCTTACGGGACACCCTGGGAGTAGATCCACTGCTGACCTCATCTCTGGTAGATTCTGGTGGCCGGGGTTGCGCAAGTGTGTTGAGAACTGTGTAAGCCTGTAGTACCTGTGCACGTGCTAAGTGACACATACTCTGCCCATCCCGTCCAGACCATGGACTCACTTATCCATGGATTTTATCACTGATCTACCTAATTCTTCAGGAAAGACAGCTATTCTGGTGGTAGTTGATTGCTTTAGTAAAATGGTGCACTTTATAGCGTTGCCGGGCCTACCTAATGCTAAAACACTTGCACAAGTGTTTGTTGACAACATTGTGAAACTCCATGGCATTCCCTCTGACGTGGTCTCGGATCGTGGGACTCAGTTTGTTTCCAGATTCTGGAAGGTGTTCTGTACTCTCCTGGGGGTACAACTGTCCTTTTCTTCGGCTTTTCATCCTCAGTCGAACGGACAGACGGAACGCACTAATCAAAGTCTGGAGACTTACTTGAGATGTTTTGTCTCTGAGAACCAGGAGGAGTGGTCTTCGTTTTTGTCTTTGTTTATGGCAAACTCTGCCTATCGTAGACAGCAATCCACTCGGAATTCGCCGTTTTTTGGGGCATATGGGTTTCACCCGCAGTTTGGCACATTTTCTGGTTCTGATACTTCTGGTATGCCTTAGGAGGAGCGTTTTATTATCCTCATTGTCATCTATATAACGGAAAATTCAAAATAACTTGATGAATATGGGCAACAAGTATAAACGTGTGGCTGACAGAAAACGTATGAATAGTCCGGACCTAAGAGTGGGTGATTCTGTGTGACTGTCCACAATAAACATTAAGTAAAAGGTACCTTCTTGGAAGTTGGGTCCAAGATTTATTGGTCCATATAAGATCACTGCCATTATTAATCCTGTAGCTTTTCGTCTTGAACTTCCTCAGGCCCTGAAAATTCATAATGTTTCATAAATCTTTGTTGAGGAGATATGGTGAACCTTTGGAGCCGTCTTCCTTGCCACCCGTTCCTGTCATGGTTGACGGTACTTTGGAATTTCAGATTGCCAAGACAATTGACTCTCGAGTTCTCCATAGATCTCTTCAGTATCTTGTTCACTGGAAGGGTTATGGACCAGAGGAGAGGATGTGGGTACCGGCATCTGACGTGAATGCCAGTCGTTTGGTGAAAGCTTTTCACAAGTCTCACCTGGAAAAGGTCGGTCCTGGGTGCCCGGAAGTCACCCATAGAAGGAAGGGGGGGGTACTGTCATGGACGTTCCCGCGACGGGTGGCAGGAGATTGGTGAGACTGGAAACACGTGGTTTGATCTGACAGGTTTTCCTTGTGGATCAATAAGCGTCTGTGTTGTTTCTGGTAATGGCCACACCCCTTGCCTCAGGTGTTGCTTATGTGGTCATTTAACCTTCCTTATTTATTGTTGCTTCTCCCACAATGCTGTGCGGTTTATAGCTTTAGTTTCAGTTGTGGATAGCTGGTGTGTGGATCTCGGCGGAGTTCCTGGTGCTTTCATAGCCCCTTTGAAGTTAAGTCTTTCCTTTCCCTTTTTGTATTTTGTTTAGGTTCTGTGTGTTGCATTTCCCTATTGTTTGTATTAGGCCTGAAGGAGACTCCTGTTCGTCCTTCCTTTTGGAGGAAAAGGTAGTCTCATCCCTGCCTTTGGTATCAGGGTCCTATATGGCTAGATAGTACTCTAGGTATTCCTGCGTATGAACACACCTACCTCTGGGGTCTGTTCATACTGGTAGTCAGTCAGGATTTTGGTTAGGGTTTTACTAGGAGGTGTCCATCTTTCTTCCCTAGTTCTCAGGCCTGATTTCCCCCCCCCCCCCCCCCCCTTCCGTCTTTTGCTTGATGTGGTGTTTCCCACACCGAAGCGTGACAGTTCCTCTCCGTGCCTCCGCACCGCAAAAAAATTTAATATGTTCTATTTATTTTGCGATGCGGACGGATCACGGACCCATTCAAGTTGAATGGGTCTGGATCCGTCGCAGCAGCCTGTACGGATGGTGCCCGTGCATTTGGGACCACAAACTGTGGCCCCCAATGCACGGAACGGCCGAACAGCCGTGTGAATGAGCCCTTACACTGTTGTGCAATGTTGCCAGTAGTTATTCTTTTTTTGTCCTTGCATTTTTTTTGCTTTTTTAACATATTTCTTTATTATGATTTTCTATTATGTTTGCAATAAATTTATTAGGAAGAATGACAGAGAAAACGTGTTACTTTGCTCTATTCTACTTTTTTGTAGAAGACTGATTTTCAGCTGGTGAAAGACATCCATAGGAAAAATTTCTTTAGGTCATGATAATCTCTAAGTAAAAATGGGTGACATTTCAGAGATCCCTTTTTAATATGCTTTCCAACTTTAGACATGACATAAATGTCACATATCCTGCCAGGTGTGGCTAGTGCTGCATCCAAATGGATATTAAATGAAGGGATAGCCACATATATGGCAGTCGGAACTAACGTGGGATGTTTTATACCAGTGAGTGGTCTATGTAGCTCTCTATTCAAGGATGGTAGAAGGGATCTGGCAGACAAATTAGTATCTTGGAAAAAGTGGTTTTACTGAACTTATGTGGGGCAACAAGCTTGTTGGTTACAAGGATCTCACAAAAGGCAACTGGCTTGGTGGTTACAAACTCTCTTTATAGATAAAAGGCTTGGCACTATCAGAGTCTTAATGGCAGCATACACCCAACTCAATGGTCATCAACTGTGTTGCACTCAACTCAATGGGCATCAACAATTCTGCACTGGAGTCTCCCTCTGGTGGCAGTGATGAAGATGGCTCCTTGTTGCATAGTTTGATGTGGACACTCTCCATGTGGTGCACACTTTACACAGGTATGACCACAGGCCTTGGATCATTTCCAAATGATGCACATAAATGCTTACAGTCATTAGGCTCGACACAGTCTAAGCAACAGCTCCTGTACTTTGTCTCACAGACCATGTATGCCATTCTCTACACAGGTGTTTCACTTATGTGGCTGGTCTGTTCCTCCTGACCTGGTCCTCTGAATGCTTACAGGTTGAGGGACAGGAAGTGCTATCTATGGTCAGGTGCCTCTTGTTCAAAGCTCCCTTCTGCTACAGATGTCTCTTCTCCAACCGCTACCTAGGCACCTAAGGCAGTGCCCCAAATGATGTCACTCATCTGCATGTCCTACCTAACTACCATGCAGTGTGACTGGTCCTCTCTATAACAGCAGCTGTGGTGCAATGAAAATGGGTTGCTGCTTTCATTTTTCAAAACCGCTTCTGAAATCTGGTAGAATCTGTTTGCATCAACTTTGTTTTTCTTGTGGCCTAATTTTGAAAAGGAGATCTCATTTTCCTACTGTTAATTCTTAACCCAGCAGTTTAACTTCTTAGATGCTGAGTGTATAGTGGCATCTAAGCAGGCGCCCTCTCTCACCCCATTGTTCCTCCCCCCCAACATGATTGCGGTGTGCCAAGGGGTTGCCATGGCAGTCAGGGGCCTAACAATGGTATCCAGGCCTGCCATGTACGGATGCCTATTAGGCATTCTGTCAGTTTTACTGTAACTGAGACAATACACTTCAATACAGAAGTATTGCTGTGTATTGCTTAGGTGATGAGGGGATTGCAGATTAAAGTGTAGGTTGTTAAATGCCTTTATTTCTATAACACTCCCCCCCCCCCCAAAAAAAATATGCATAATTGGTATTGCTGTGTCCATAACTACTAGTACAATAAAAGGAACACATTATTTATCCTGTGCAATAAACACTGAAAAACTAATTTAAAAATGCCAAAATTGCTGAGTTTTGTTCAAACAACTTCCCAATGCAACACAGTCATATGTACCTCAAAAAGGCAACAATTAAAATGACAGCTTTTCCAAACAAGCCCCTACACAGCTCTGTATATGAAAAATAAAAATTATTAGTTAAAAGTCTTTAATTGCAGCAGCACAAAAACAAATGATTTTTCAAAAATAAGGGCCCAGATTTACTAATCCTGATGGCATAAGCTAGATAGGCTGACTATCGGATCACCAGAGCTCAAGGTGGATTATAAATGTGGTGCAGGGATAGACACTTTTCTCTGACTCTGAACTAACTATTGTTTGGTTTACTTTTAAACAGAATTTTACATCAGAATTGTGCAATTGTGGTGCAAAATGTTGCCTCTTAGGCCATGCCCCCTTCCTGTGAAACTCCACCACTTCTGACTAAGACCCACCTCTTTTTGAGCAAGGTGAAAAAAAAGTGTAGAAACCATAATTGTGCCAATTTGCACCACTTTTGAGTAAATCTGGTAATGGTGTTTTATTTTGCAAAAGTAGAAATACAAAGAAAGAAATTTGATGTTCCTGTAATTGTACTGACCTGCGGAATAAATTTATCATGCTGTGAAATCAAAACCCAAGAAAAAATTGCAGAATTTTTTATTTTTTAATGCCATCCCCCCAGGAAATAATAATAAAGTTATACAGTACATTAGATGTACACCAAGTCAAGGTGTACCTCTTAAAAAGGCAAGCCCTCATACAGCTATGTTGATGGAAACATAAAAAAAGTTAGAAAATCTGGATAAGGAAAAAAAAAAAAAAAAAAATTGCTGTGTCCCAAAGTCTACAGTATGTCATATCCTTGCTATTTGTAAAATCTCTCCATATAGGCAAAAAAAAAAGGAATCTTCATTGTTCATTATTTATGTTGTCATGTCATAGGCACAACTCTCATAGCCAGTCGCACTTTTGATGGTTTGAAGCTAGACTTGTGATTTAGTGGACTCAGATGAACTAAAAGAAAATGGGTTAGACCTGTCACTGGGGCGTTCTTACGCAGTCAGACTTGTTCATACAGAATACAGAGCGGTGTGTACATTTGGCAGGCTCGCACTATTTAACATGACAAATACCTGTGCCACACCTTTTTAATTATTGTTGTGCTAGACATGCCTGCAAATGGACTGCATTGTTTTTCATTTGGAAACTACAGTATACTTACCCCTGTGAAAAATATTGAATTCTGTATACTGCTTCAGAAGTGATGAAACTGACATTGACAAGTTGGCAGAGGGAGTCACAGTATGAGGCAAATCACTGACCATAATGAATAATATAGCCTAGAATAATATCTAGTTATTGTGTAGTAAACTACTAGTTGCAGTCGATACATTTTCATGATATCTTTTGCAGCACAAAGGCACGGACCCGAAAGCCCACAGAAGGGCTTCTGTGTGTTTCTGTGGACTTCCAGGTCCATGCCTCCGCTCCACAAAAGATAGGACATGTAGTAGCATCTTGCAGATCACGGACCAATTGAAAACAATGGGTCTGCACAGCAATGCAATGAAGGTGTCACGGTCACGTACACACACACACAGGGGGGAGGATAGTGACCACTGCGCTCCACCCTCACCCCTGGCCCTGCCTACATGCCTCACGAGTCCTGATGACAGGGGACAACTGGACGGCAGTCCTTAACTTAGTATACGTGCGGGAAGGACAGACAAGACAAATAACGGATAGTGAACGGACCGGGTCAAAACCAAGAGGACAACGCAGTACAGAGGGATAAGCAAAGAAAGGTCAGGAGAAGCCGGGGTCATAAATACCAGGAGAGTCGAGAAGTACCAAAGGAGTCCGCAAAGAATAGTCAGGTGGAAGCCGAGGTCAATATTCCAGGAAGGAGGAGCAGGCAAAGGATCGTCAGGGAACAGGATCATGTAAGTACACAGGTATCCAACAACTGCCAGGAACCTAAATTAACAGGCAACCTGTGGCCAGCAGGCTGCCTGTATTTATAGTTGGGAGTCAGGGTCATGTGATGTGGCCAGCGTCACATGACCGACAGACCAACCAGTCGAGCACCGAGTGATCAGCTCGGCGCTCAAGGCAGACCTAGGAGCAGGGAGCCTCCCAGCTAGTAAAGCCGCCCTGGGAACGAGGTCAAACACAGATCCTCGCTCCCGAAGCTAAGCAGCAGGTCTGCGGCTGATGGGAGACCGAGTGCACCTTAGAAACCCCGTTACAGAAGGGTTCACACAGCTGGTGTGTCACGGATGGTGTTGCAGAAAACTGGAAGTTATAAATAAATAAACATCTGACTGACTTGATCCCAAACTAAGGAACATATGGGTGAGCCCTATAAAACCCCTAGAGCTCTCCCTGACTGCTATGCCCATGCAAAGATCTTTATGATAGATGATTGCATGCCCTCGTACCTAGACAATGTGACACCTGAAAACCCTATAATAGTGAGGGGACACGACCACCGGCTCCCTGCACTTAATACGGAGGGAGTGAGGGTCACCTAGAATCAAGCCAGCACGGAAACACGAATAAAGGAAAAAGACTTATCTGAGGAACCAGCAGTTGCAGCCTCTAGCAGTGAACACAATCCAGGAAGTAGTATAAACCGCAAAGTGAGGCAGTATGGGAGGGAATATAAAGGGAGGCAATTAGTGTAAATAGATGACAGCTGGGAGAAGGAAAAGAGATGACAAAGTGAAACCAAAACAAAGAACATCATGCAAGAGGTACAGAAGAACGTCTGCCAGAGCTTCTCAGAGAGCTGGCGGTGACATGGTGCCTGTGTTTTGCAGACCCGTTGTTTGCAATACAGGCACAGTGGCAACATAATCATGTGAATGTGGCCTAAAGCAGTCACCTGGCTTCCCTTCTGGATCCTAGCCATCATCTTCTTCAACACTTGAAAATGCCAAAGAATGGGCTGCATCTTTTATTAGCCCCTTCCTGCCAATGCTGATGATCACAGCATCCAAGTGTTTTATAGAAGGAGGGGGCTCCTTCTGTCACCCCATGGGACCCTCACCACAAGGCCTCATGAGTGGCCGAATACACTGCAGCACAGAAGTATTGCAGTCTATTATACACACAATCGCTTGTTGAGTAAAAAATATTAGTTAAATAAAATGTTAAAGAAATGTAAACAAATGGAAAAAAGTATTCCCTTGTGTAAAAAATGCTAACAGAACAAAAAATAATAATCGCATAATTGGTATTGTGATGTGCATACTAATCTGAACTATAAAGTTATCATGTGATCACCATAAAAAAGCCAGAATAGATGTTTTTGCTTATCCCAACTGTAAAACAAAAAAAATGATATGTACCCCAAATCGGTACCAATCAAAATAACAGTTTGTCTTGCAAGAAAACACACACACACATCAGTTGATGGAAAAATACAAAAATTGTGGATGTTTGAAAGCAGCAACAAAAAATTAAAAATAAACACAAAATTAAATAGACAAAAATGTATTTTTGTTGTGCAAAATTTGTAAGACTTAACAAAATTACATACATTTGGTATCACCATAGTAAAACTGACCTTCAGAATAAGATTGACATGTCATTTATACCATATAGTAAATTGCGTAAAAAAAAAAATCAACCAAAAATGTCATATGTACCCAAACTGGTACTAATGAAAGCTATAGCTCACCCCCACAAAAAAATACATTTTGCAGGAGTCTATATGTTGTAAACATTTGTGACACATTTGTCAAATCATGCAATGTTTAATAAACTCGGTGCATCTATAAGTCTGTCTTGAGTATTTACTCTCCTTTCTGTGCCACATACTGTATATATTGGAGTAACACTGAGACTATTTTTAAGACTTTTTAAAGAGTCTCAGTTGAGAGATCTGTCTTAAATCGGCTTGACAGGATGACCATGCCCACAGGTGTGGACTGGGAAATTATGCATGCATGTGAAGAAGTATGGATTCAATATAAGTGCAAGGGAAACGCTCTTATACCTCCTGTTATGTAATATCAGAGTACATTACAAGAGGAGGTATGAGGAGAGGACTACAACTCTCAGCATGTCCAGTCCATTATTATATAATATCAGGGTATATTACAACATCCTGGATATGCTGGGAGTTGTATACCTCGTCTGATATTACATAATAACTGCTTGGACATGCTGGGAGTTGTAGTCTTCTCTTATACCTCCTCTTGTAATGTATTCTGATATTACATAACATAATAACGGCTTGGACATCCTGGAAGTTATAGTCCTATCCTCTTATACGTCCCCCTGTAATGTGCTCTGATATTAAATAATAATGGCTTGGACATGCTGGGAGTTTTAGTTCTCTCCTGTTATACCTCCTGCATTAATGTGCTCTGAATTAGGGCCGGGACAATGGATAGGATAGGTCATCAATATTAGATCGGCGGGGGTCTGACACCCGGCACTCCCGACGATCAGCTGTTTGAGGAGACTCAGTGCGCATGTTTCGTCTCCCTCCTCTCTTCCTGCTCTGCTGCTGTATGTCTATAGGACAGCAGCAGTGAACAGCACGCGTCGTCTCCTCAAACAGCTGATCGGCGGGGGCGTCGGACTGTGTTTTTAGCACATTATTACAAGATGTGGGCCCCCCCTTTTGATTTTACCCAGGGCCACATTTTGTGTAAAGGCCCTGGGTAAAATACTTCTCTATGTACACCACTGCTCAGCGTTTCGAGTCTCTGAATGGCCGACCAGCCAAAGCTGCAGCACTGAGCATACTCTTTATGCAGAGGGGGCCAGCTGTATAATACAGCAGGCACCCAGCTGCAATAACGGAGAATGGCAATCACGCCGAACCCCATCATTTAACCCCTTAGATGCTGTGATGTAAGGCAGAGCGATGCAGCTCCCACTGCCTTTTGATCGGAGCCCCCGCAGTGAAATCGTAGGGCTCCGATCGGTTACCATGGGAGCTTGGGTGCTGCTGAAGCTTCTCAGGGCTGTCATAATAATCAGCCTGCTGAGCTATGCACGAGGCATAGCTTAGAAGATAGAGCAGCAGAATTCCATTCACCCTAATAGTTCTCTATTTGGCCGAATGGGACAAGGGGTCATGGGTCTGCCTCCTTCCCCGCCCACGTCACACCCCCTTTTTTCCGCCACCTCAGAAAAGTGACGTTAACGGGGAAAAGTTGCAGATGCGGCAGCAAATCCCCTTTGCCACTTTGGCGCACTTTGCATCATAAATGCCCCCCATTGGTTTTGAAGGTGGTCATAACCTTTAATTATGCTACAATGGAGTTCCACACCAATCCTGAGATTAACGGGGCTGCAGTGCTACATTCCCTTTTCATATTTTTCTCCCAGCAAAAAACTGTGAAAGGGACACAATCTTAAAACATCACTGCACTCCTATTATTCTCAGAATCAGGGGGAGTTCCATCAGTTGGACCCTCAATAATTAGGAAGTGATGGCATATCTGAGCGATATGCCATCATCGCCTGTGATAGAAATAACCTTATGGTTAGTTTAGGCTTTGAATGCATACCAGTAGTTAGGATCTGAATTGTTGTTACATAAGGGTGGAGTTATGTGGATTACCATAGTTTATGAATAAGTAGTCTTACCTAACATTCGGTGACACAGTTTCACAGCAAGGCATCCTTCCCTAGTGGAAAGTGAAGTTAGTACTGTTACTACCTTGTCGATTAGAAGGGACATCATAAGTATAGGTTTGCTAGTTATTTTGTGTATCGTATTTTTTTGTCAAATGCTTGCCTGGTTGTATGTAATAGCTTTATCTGTTTATTTAGACGCTGTGCCTTACAAGCAGTACTGAATGCCAGGTCTCTATTAATAGGATTTTAATGGATTTTCCCTCTATGGAAAATCTATTTGATCGTGTGGGTCTGACACGTGGTGGGGTTCATACTTACCCCCTTCAATCAACCGTTTGAGAAGGCACCAGGGCTCCTCTGAGCGCCCAGCCTTCTCTGTGCTTACCAAGAACCGCGCCGTACATTGTATAGCGGCTGTACTTGGTATTGCAACTCAGCCCCATTCAATTCTATGGGGTTGAGCTGTGCCAAAAGCACAAGACCGATGAACGTAACGTCACTCTGCCTAGGGAAAGCAGTGAGTAGACCTCAGCGCTACTGTGAGCTCTGCTGCCTTCTCGAATAGCTGATTGGTGGGGGTCCAACACCCGGGACCCCCGCCAATCAGATACTGAACACCTATCCAGTATTTTTTTTGCGGAACGGACATACGGACAAGGTCGGGTGATCACTGACATCTTTATAGGCCAATTATCAGCTTTTTTAGAAACACTCATCCCTGATAATTGATTATTGGTCTGTATAAACGTACCTTAAAGGCTAATGGACACCTTTTTGGGGCCTTTTTTTTAATTATTGCTCATTTTGGGCAACAAATCATGTTGTCAGCTGGTCTTTATTAAAAATGTAAACCGTTTTTCTTCTACAGGTTTCAGTTTCAGTCCTCTGGATAGCTTATCAGTATCTGATCGGTGGGAGTCCGATACCCAGGACCACCGCCAATCAGCTGTTTGACAAGGCACCAGTGCTCACAGTAGCGCCGCTGCCTTCTCCAGCTTTTCCTAGGCTGAGCGACGACATTGGTCACATGGCCTAGGCGCAGCTCAGCCCCATAGAAGTGATGGCACTGTGCCTGGTGAACACGGAAGCCACGGCGCTCACAGGAGCGCCAATGCCTTCTCAAACAGCTGATTGGGATCGGACCCTACCAATCAGATACTGATGACCTGTCCCAAGGTTAGGCTATCAGTATTAAAGTCTCGGAAAACCTCTTTAACGCTTAGAACATTGCAAGGCTTTGCACAATTGTAGAGGAAATTTGTGGACTTGACCAGAAGAATATTTTATAATAAGTAACCATTGTGACAGTGGAGAACATGGCAATAGAAATGAGCAACGTAAAAATTAAAGACAAGAAAATAAATTCAACAGTAACCAGAAAGAACAGCTGTCAGATGAAATACAGGATTCTGTATAGTACAATATTTGGCATATGCTTAAAGGGGGTGTCCAAGCGCCCACCACAATTTTAATTACTGTATGTGCCCAAATCTGCTCTGGGGTCGGACAACCAATTTAAAGGGGTTGTTCTGCCAGGGAAATCTTGAGAGAAAAAAAAATCCCTTTTATAGGGGTTGTCCAGTTTGATAAACTCCTGTTCACCTGAGTGACCACAGATGTTGGGAGGCTGCTGGATCTTACTTCTTCTCAGTTGTCTTTTTCCTCTGTGAGAAGCAGTCATTGAGCGTTCATGGGCAAATAAACCCTGTTAACTTGAAGCTTCTGTCTCCTGGAAACCCAATAGCATCATAGCTCTGATGCCACGTACTGCTAAATCCAGCTCCTCTACACATATAGGAATTATACATATAATTAGATGTATACTGTAGCTGCACCGTTTATCTTGTGCTCTGGGGTTCACTGGAACATTACGTTCAATATCCAATGGTCAGTGAACGTCTGGTCCCTAATATTCATTAGACTGTTAGTATCCCATGTTTAGTGCTTCCTAGTCACTTGCTTACTCAATGTCCAGTTCTTTGATGTAGCAGTACTGTCACGGACGTTCCCGCGACAAGTGGCAGGAGATCGGTGAGACTGGCAACATGTGGTTTGATCTGACATGTTTTCCGTTTAGATCAAATGACGTCTGTGTTGTTTCTGGTGCTTACCATACCTTCTTTCCCCAGGTGTGGCTATTATGGTCATTTCACCTTCTCTATTTATAGTTGCTTCTCCCACAATTCTGTGCGGTTTATAGCTTCTGTTTGAAACTTTTGGATAGATTGTTGTTGGATCTCGGCTTAGTTCCTGGTGCTTCCATAGCCTCTTTGAAGTTAAGTCTTTTCTTTCCCTTTTGTATAGGTTCTGTGTGTTGCATTTCCCTATTGTTTGTATTAGGCCTGAAGGAGACTCCTGTTCGTCCTTCCTTTTGGAGGAACAGGTAGTCTCGTCCCTGCCATTAGTACCACGGTCCTATAGGGCTTGATAGGACTCTAGGTATTCCTGCGTATGAACTCACCTACCTCCGGAGTCTGTTCATACCGGTAGTCAGTCAGGATTTTGGTTAGGGTTTTCACTAGGAGGTGTCCTTCTTCCTTCCCTAGTTCTCAGGCCTGATTCCCTGTTCCCCCCTTCCCTCCTATGCTCAGTGTGGTGTTTCCCTCCCACACCAAAGCTTGACAAGTACATTTTGTGTCCTCTATTGGTACATTCAGTGTGTTGTACAAAACTGGTACCTATATTTATAATCTGGTTGTCAAGTTGTTCTGGTGGTCCAGGAATTATTTTACATAGCCTAGCAAGCATTGTATTGGAGCTTTCTGCTGAGTTGATTGGAGCTGTTACATACATTTATGTGCTTTTAAAGAGGTTATACCACAAAATAATTTAATTTAATTTTTTAAGTAAAGCCCACCCTTATTTTAACATATAAATGCAAAAAAAGCTGCTTTCCACTGTAATTTCCAACTATTATCTACAGGACTTGTCTCATTCCTTTCTGTGGGTGGGCAGCAGCTCATCAAGCACGTGAAACCACAGGAGTGCTCTGCAATCATCTCTTGTTATTCCACAAAAATAGTCTCTTACACAGCACTAGAGCGTATGGTATGCCATGCAATTTTCTTCTCCACTGTCTAGAGAGAGATATAGTCTTATAGTTTTATGAATGGCAGCAGCTTTAGACAGGGCAATTGTCAGGAATGAGCATTCCTAAGGACACTCTCTCTCCCAATAATTGCCCCTATAGTCGGCTGGTGAAAAGGGGCCTTTAGAAAGCCTCTGTGTTAATGACTTCTCTAGGAGATGATTCGTAAAAGGTGTTTCAGTTAAAATACAGATGTTGCCGTTACATCTAGAGGCTCTGCTCTCTGTGCAACTGCTGCACCCTCTCCACTTTGATTGACAGAGCCAGGCATGGCAGTTGCAGAGAGAGCTAAGCCTCTAGGAGTAATGGCAATGCCCCCGTTGCTCCTAGAGGTTCATCAGTAAATATGCATATGCAGGCACAGATGAAAATGGGACCAACATGGATGCCTTCAGCTCCAAAGTGCACATGCAGCTGGGAGGCTAGGTTTCCACATTCAAGTTTTCTAATGCAGTTTTTGAAGCCAAAAACAGGAGTGAATAAAAAAAAAAGTCCTTTAGGCATGATGCACACGGATGCGGACCCATTCACTTCAATGGGGCCGCAAAAGATGCGGACAGCACTCCGTGTGTGTCCGCATCCGTTGCTCCGTTCCGTGGTCCGCAAAAAAAAATATAACATGTCCTATTCTTGTCCGCGCTTTGTGGACAAGAATAGGCAGTTATATTAAAGGCTGTCCATGCCGTTTTGCAAAATTGCGGAAAGCACACTGACGCCATCCGTGTTTTGCGGATCCGCAGTTTGCGGACCGCAAAACACACAACAGTCGTGTGCATGAGGCCTTATACTTACTCTCTCTTTATAATCCACACATGGCTTTTGACTTCAAAAACTACATAAAAAAACTGAAAGTGTAAAAGTGTGTACGTGTGGATTTCATAGTTGCTAAGCCCATTAAAGGGCTTGTCCGAAACCCACAAAAAATGGCTGGATGACTGGAAAGGGTTTGAAGAAACAAAATCTTATCTTTTGAAAGTCTCACTGTTCTAGTCTCACTGTTCACAACACAGTGTGCTGTCCGCATCCATTCCTGCCCCATAGACTACGGACGTGTGAATGGACCCTTATATAGCACTATTATATTCTGCAGCGCTTTACAGACATTAGCATCAAGCTGTCCCCAATGGGGCTCACAATCTAAGGTCCCTATCAGTATGTCTTTGGAGTGTGGGAGCAATTTGCGGAACGGATGCGGACCCATTATACGGACGTATGAATGGAGCCTTAGTGCGTAAAAAAATAAATACAGTAATCTAAAATTGACAGGACCAGACATCTCGCTTGGCCATGTCAATCTTGCACTTGCGCGTTGCTCCCAGTAGCTGCACAAGCGCAGTGGCTCTGCTGCCGCTACCTGAGCAGCACAGAGGAAGACTGTGCATGCGCCACTACAAAGCGCAGGCATGAGATTGACAGGACCAGACCATATGTCTTGCCTTATCAATCAAGGGGTAGGGTTTTGAGCAGCATTTTTTTTTCTTTTTTTTTTAACAGATTTGATTAGTCAAAATTAATTCAGTCAGCTCTACTCAGAATCAGTACAAATCTAAGGCTACTTTCACACTCGCGTTTGGTGCGGATCCGTCATGGATCTGCACAGACGGATCCGTTCAGATAATACAACCGTCTGCATCCGTTCAGAACGGATCCGTTTGTGTTATCTTTAACATAGCCAAGACAGATCCGTCATGAACTCCATTGAAAGTCAATGGAGGACGGATCCGTTTTCTATTGTGCCAGATTGTGTCAGTGAAAACGGATCCGTACCCATTGACTTACACTGTGTGTCAGAACGGATCCGTTTGGCTCAGTTTTGCCACACGGACACCAAAACGCTGCAAGCGGAATGGAGACGGAACGGAGGCAAACTGATGCATTCTGAGCGGATCCTTATCCATTCAGAATGCATTAGGGCAAAACTGATCCGTTTTGGACCGCTTGTGAGAGCCCTGAACGGATCTCACAAACGGAAACCAAACCGCCAGTGTGAAAGTAGCCTAAGTAATAATTTATCTTTTGATTACAGGCAGACATTCCTCCTACAGTAAGTAATGGTGTGCCGCAGCTGAACACACGTTGCAGTTCTTAGTTCAGCCAGTGTAGTGCTGCCGACACCGACATCAGTCTGTGCTGTGCTCATACCATAGAGTAACTGAAAATGAAACTTTGCAGGGACATTTCCTTGTGTGGCAGCTGCATGGATGTGGGAGCTGAACTTGTTCATTTTGAGCTATGCTCTGGAAAGGTGCTTCTTCATGTCTGGTTCACTCTGCCAGGTACCGCTCTCTTGCATTATTGGATGCCACACTGTATGCTTACATTACAAATTAGCTTGTTCGTTACAATTTAAAGGAACAGTACTACTAATATGCAAGTGCACACATAAGGCAGCTAACTGCATAATTACAGGAGATATATCAGAACAACCACACTATTCTTCCATTCCTTTCGCTGTTTCCTAATAGGCATCCACTGGGGAAATCACACACAACTGCCTTGTTTCCTCTTAAAGGGGTTGTGCTTTATGTATAGTTTTTCAGACCTGAATATAAGCATCTTACATATATATCTTAATTAGAAGGGCTGTGCCATTTTGACACTTTCTGAAGCTATGCCTCCTTGTTAGCATAGTCTTCTACAGAATCTACAGTATCAACTGTGTGCTGCTGAAATCCTGAAAATGTCTAGAGATGGGGGAGTGGGCACTCGGCCTCCTCCATTGCAGCACAATCTGTGCCTGCGCAGGCACAACAGCGGTGTGCAGTGGAGCAGGCTGATGGATGTACTCACAAATACTGTTCTGAATTCCCATATAACAAAGATAGCAGTAAATGTTCCTCCAAGGTGCAACAGTTTTGTACTTATTAGCATCTTTTCAGCATCATGGTACAGTACATATTTATCATTCTATATAGATCTTATTACTAGTAGAAAATGGAAAAAAAGAACACAGGGAAAATGTAATGTGATTAAGATGAGATTGACAAAGTATGAACTGCTAGTGGTGCTTGGTCAATGACAACACAACCTTTATTTTGGGTTCTGAACATGAGAAAACGGGCCACAATCTGAATTTAGTAGGAGAAGATTATATTGTTGAAAGAGTAGTAGATGCTTTGAACAAACTTCCATCACATGTGGTTGGAAAATCAACAATAAGGGTCCATTCACACATCCGCAATTTCATTCCGAATTGCGGACCCATTCATTTCTATGGGGCAGCACGATGTGCTGCCCGGATCCAGAATTGCGGATCCGCACTTCCGGGTCCGCAATTCCGTTCCCGAAAAAAATAGAACATGTCCTATTCCTGTCCGCAATTGCGGACAAGAATAGGCATTTTCTATTAAGTGCCGGCGATGTGTGGTCCGCAAAATGCGGAACGCACATCGCAGATGTCCGTGTTTTGTGGATCCGCAAAACACACACGGACGTGTGAATGGACCCTAAGTGAAGAAAGGTGCCTGGGGATATATCTATCCTAAGAGAAAAATAACAAGGAAAATACAAGGGCAGATGAGATGGACCATGTGGTCTTTTTCTGTTGCCATTCATTTGTCAGCTCCAAAACACCCCCAAAACTAGAGTAAGCTGTGTATAGTGTAAGTGACTCAGAGTCTGGTGTGTGACAAACTAGCAGTAAAATGCATTGAGAGGACTCCTGAGCTCCAGCACATAATAGAGAGGACTCCTGTCAACGCATTTTACTGCCAGTTTGTTGGAGCACAGCATCAGAACGCAAGTGAGTATGAAGATAAAAAATACATAATCGGACTCAAGATCATTTACACTATGTTTGTACATGCACACCCACTGTGTATGGGGTATCAGGAGAAATAGCCCTTGGCTGAACAAGCATTTGGCCTACATCTAATGTGTAAGGCTACTTTTGCACGGTCAGTATATTGCATCGCTATTCTGTCAGCCTACTACCAGGTCGTCAACTCTTCACGGATTGATCGGTATAGATAGGTGATGCATCTCTAATTAATTACTAAAACTCCAGTTAAAAGGGGTGGGAACCCTACTCCAGCAAAATATCCACTGAGTGCTACAAGGGCTCTGCTTGTGAATCTAATTAATTACTGTCACAGAGGAGTGAGGTGCTAAAAGAAAACTAATCTTTATTAAACGCAAGAGAAACAAAACAAAATTTGGGGTGATATCTGTACCCTCAAGAAAGAAAACCTATGGTGAAAACGTATAACCCAGAACACATAGAGGACTTAAAACATATAGGTCATGTGTGTCCTAAATGGGGTGGTAACGCTCAGTGTGTACATCTGAGCTCCACTAGAGCAGTTATCACCAAGGTGTAAAACAATGTTTGATAACCACACCGCACGGTCGTCAGTATCCCCAGAAATCGGTGTGGGTAATCACACCTTACTGGTTGACGCTGTGGAGTGTGTGTGTGTGTGTCCAGGAAGGATTGGGATGGTACAGGCTAATTCATTCCCATTATAGGCTCCATGTTAAATTCAGTCAAAGGCCCCAGGTTGTAGCCTCAACACTAACAACCATCTCAGGGTATAATGTCCATGCCTACAACCCTGATCCCCCAGCCCTACTTGCCTACAAAATCTCAGCTAGCTATATTTCCCACATGTGCATCTGGCTCGACGCGTTTCTTCAAATGTGAGTCACCAGGAGCTAGTCAAACAGTGGTTATACAGTGGAGAAACCGCTGCCACATTGAAGGTATGCAGCAGAGTGCCCGGCGCTGGTATGGCCGTTCACTGTTCAATGTGGCAGCTGTTTCTCACTCCGTTATGTGGGGTGTTACATAGGACTGCAGATAACATCTATGACATCTGAACTCAGAGAGTTATAAGATGGTGGGGGTCAGACTCCTGGCACCCCCACCAATCAGCTGTTTGAGGAGACCGCGATGTCCCAGTGAGCGCCGCAGCCTCTTTGCTCCTTACCAAGCACAGCGCTGTCCATTTGATAGCATTGTGCTTGGTATTGCAGCTCAGCCCCAATCACTCAGATAAGACAGAGCTGCACCTAGACCATGTGATGTCATATGGCCTAGGAAGAGACTGGCGCTCACGAAGCACCGCAGCCTCTTCATACAGAAAAAAAATTAAACTAAAATGGAGGGAGGGGCCCGAGTTGGGTAGACAGCCCCGGACCTATCATGCACTTAATCCGCCCCTGTTCTGGGGATACTGGCGACCGGGCGGTGTGGTTATCAAACATTGTTTTACACCTTTGTGGTCTAGTGGAGCTCAGGTGTACACACTGAGCGTTACCACCCCATTTTGGACACACATGACATGTTTTTTTTTTATTGAGATTTTCAAATAAATTGAACAGCACAATCAAAATGTTCATCAAGTTGTATGACTCATTCTTTAAAAAAAAAAAGATATTGCAAAGACATAGCATAGAATATAAATTTACCCCCCCAACTAACTCCCACCCCCCTCCCTACCCGTCCCACAGATACTGTGGCTCCAATCATTATATATGTATATTATCTTTATAACTTTCAAAGACCTGGTGACAGGTTAGCTTATGCTTTGATTACCTCGCTACATTCCTTTATATTAGCTCATTTACCATTTCCGTGGGATAAAAAGCTTGTATGTAAGCTAACCATTTTGTGTGGTATACTTTGCAGGCCCTTTCCCCCACCCCTATCTGCTGCCCACTTGTCTGCCAAAAGGCATTTTTTTGTATGCTCTATCATTTCTTTTATGGACGGCACTGTTGGTGTCAACTAATGTTTTAGGATACCTCTCTTAGTGGCTAATAGTGACACACGTTGCATTAAGGGTCCATTCACAGGTCCGTCGTGTATTGCGGATCCGCAATACACCCAGCTGGCACCCCCATAATGCATTGCAGAGGGGATCAGGCCCCCAAAAGTTAAAGTCAGAAATAAAGTAAAAAAATTGAAATTTTAAGTGTTTTTGATTAAAAAAAACGAAGTTTCAAGTGAAAAAAGAAAAATGTTTCCCCTGATTTTATAATAAAAAAAAAAGAAACACACATATTAGGTATCGGCGCGTCCGTAATGACCGACTTTATAAATATATCACATGATCCACCCCGTCCGATAAACACCCAAAAAATAAATAAGCTAAAAACGGTGTAAAAAAATGCAATTTTTGCCACCTTACATCACAAAAAGTGCAACACCAAGCGATCAAAAAGGTGTATGTCCCACAAAATGATACCAATAAAACCGTCACCTCATCCCGCAAAAAAAATGAGCCCCTACATTAGAAAGTCGCCCAAAAAAGAAAAAAACTATAGCTCTCAGAACATAATTTTTTTTTTTGTTTCATATATGCTATTATTGTGTTAAAGTGTTTTGGTGTCCGCCTCCAGAGCGGAATGGAGGCGGAACGGAGGCAAACTGATGCATTCTGAACGGATCCTTTTTCATTCAGAATGCATTTGGGCAAAACTGATCCATTTTGGACCGCTTGTGAGAGCCCTGAACGGATCTCACAAACGGAAACTAAAACGCCATTGTGAAAGTAGCCTTATTACCTGACACTATGCAACGTCCCGTCACAGTGCAGTGCAGGCCGAAAGAAGACCAGGGAGCAGTGAGTGTCGGCACTGTCTGGAGCAAGCCAAGTTAGTTTTTTCTTTTTACGTCCAATCTCGGGCTGATGGGGGTCTGATCTGAGGCTGATGAAAGTTTTGGGGTCTAATCTGAGGTATGATAAAGAATGGGAGTCTGATGAAAAATATTTTTATCTTATTTTCCTCTTCCAAATCCTAGATGCGTCTTATAGTCCACAAATATGTTATCTCGAACAACCCCTTTAAAGTAAGCTGTTGAGGTGTTTTGCAAGGTTGGTAACTATAAGGCCACTTTCATTGTTGCAGAAATATTCCCCACAGATACCACTGTAATGAACAACGTTTTTGGGTGAATTAGAATAACTTATACAAAGAATCTCTGGCATTACTTGGTGACTCATGCTTCAGTCAGCATAATCTGTTTATCATAACATAAGGTCTAGGACCTCATGAAGGTAAGATGTTGACTTTATTTGCATGACTGAAGCTATGAGATGTGCTTAAACTGCCTTGAGAGATGTCAAACCCTTCACTTTTGTTAAAGGTTATCTTAAAATAGAGAAACCAAATAGCTTCTTTAACATCTCTTTTGAACCGATCCTCCTTTGTGTCTAAAATGGGAAACTCACTGTAAACAAATGAGTGTCCTTTGTCCTTAAGATTTAGGTACACTGTTCTAACACCTCTCCTCATGCAGTTTTATCACACCTCATAACTTTAGTCATTAAAAAAATGCAATCAACTTGAGCGTCTTGACCTTGTGTTGATTATGATAAACAGATTATGCTGAAACATCAGTCACAAGTATTTAATGCCAGAGATTCCTTGTACAAGTTATTCTTATTGGAAGAAAAAAAGCCAGTCAGATGACAAGCGAAACACTTTCAATAAATTCAGTTGCTGTGGCTTATATACCATGGCTTGGTTGATGAGATGCTTCACAGACGTCTTCCTTCAAACTGCGCTTTAAGTCTCTTGTGAGAAAAAGGCATTACAGGTGTGTGTTATTGTTGATGTGTTTTACAGTTAGCTCAGTATTCTCATATTATGTTCCAACAATTATACTTCAGTCTGGACCATAATTTGGCCAGTAATCCACCTGAATGTATTCCTTGATGGTATTCAGAGTCCAGACGTGTATTTCATAAAGCATGCCAATCAGTTAAAAGAAAATATGAAATATTTAGCATCTTTGTCCTTAACGCTGCTTTCTTCTAGTTACTCATTTACAGTAGACGTTCTAGGGAATATTTATAGAGCACCTGTCGGCAGAGAAAGGGGGTACAGTTCTGGAAGGAGAGGACAATTTTTATTCTTCTTATACAAAATAATACAAAATGTATTTTATTTAATACTACTGATTTATTTTATAATTAATTATAATTATACATTCACATTTCAAATGGTTATCCAAGAGTATAACAGACCTCACAGTGGTGATCCTACTTACCTGGTCCTAGCCACTGGGTTCGGTCTCAAACGCCCCACATCCAGTTCTTCATCTCCCTGCTGCACTGAAATTAACATTCTGTTGACAGGGCAAGTGACTGCTGCAGCCAATCGCTGGCCGCAGCAGTGACCTGCTCCCTCTGCGTCACCGCAAGGAGATGAAGAGCCGGCCATGGAGCGATGGAGACCCAACTCATTGGCGCGGACCAGGCAAGTAAGATCACCACCATGGGTCGGCCATTCTGCAAGGTCTATTATAGTCTTGGATAACCTCCTTAAACCTAAGGAATGTGTTTATGAACTTAGTGATGATTCTGTGAGATGGTATAAAATGGGAATAAATTTCACGGTTCACTGTATGACGAATATGATGAACGGTGCACAAATATTTGCATATGGGTATGAGTTGACAGTAATGTCATGCTGATGCCAACATAAGACATTTTTGCAAGAAATTTTGCAACAAACATGTTCTGTTATGAAATGTTAAGCGCTGATTTCAGTTCCTGATATCTTGCTTTGATCCTCTACCTTGAGGCAATTTTTCAAAGCAGATCTGTCTTGGTTACAAAACATGGGAATAGTCACCAGTGTTGAAATGTAGTCTGGAATTCCACATAATGGCAAATCACTCCAACATTGATCACTGATGGTAATAAACTTGAAAGAATTATCTGCTGAAGTGATAGTTGTCTCATGAGACATACAGTGCCTGCAAAGAAGGCGTTTCCCAGTATACAAATCATCAGGCTACATGCAGACATTGAGACATGTTCTCTTTAATATGTAAGTCCTACCAGGAGAACCACCAGTTCAGATGGTTAATTATGAATTGAGCTCTTGGACCTGTATTACCCATCTTTTATTTATTCTGTACTTTGTCCTGCAGGGTCGTAATAGCCAGGAATATGCATATAGCTGTGATAGGAGCTGGAGTGATAGGACTCTCCACAGCCCTATGTATTCATGACCAGTACCAACATTCAGTACATCCTCTCAAGATTGAGGTGTATGCAGACAAGTTGACCCCACTCACCACAAGTGATGGAGCAGCGGGCCTGTGGCAGCCATATCTATATGACAATGGAAACAAGCAGGAAACGTAAGTTCTTGAACTCTACCTTTGATCTCTCATCCCTCTATTCTGCTGTTATCAATGATGGGAGTCATTTTAGTAATGATATAGGCTGAAGAACTTGGAAACAAATGCTTTAACTGGGCCTACCACCAAGAGGCAATGGCTCCTTATTTTATTCATGTGTGTTGAAATGACACTATATAGAATCTACATTATTTACAGCTAGATATACCCTAAATATCTAGGGAGGCACTAAGGAGGCATCTCTGAGGCTGATATCACATATGCAGTTTTAGGGTCAAAGGCAGGAGTGGATCCTACAGGAGGGAAACATTGAAGTCCTCTGTCTTTGGATCCAGTTCTGGCTTTGGCTTCCAAAAAAAAAAAACTGTGTGTGTGATTATGTAGGCCTATGGCCTCTCAAATATGGAGTCCTGGTTTACATGGCCACCTGTGCATGCCTCTATAGCTGTGCCAAAGGTTGTGGGCACATCAATATACAGCATTTGCATGCATCACTAAAAACCTGTTACTATGCACTAAATTAGTACATATAACAAGTTGAAAGGCACACTATCATCTGGAGAATTGCTCGTATAGAAAATAAAAATATGTCAGTTTATTACAAATAGTTTTACCAATATTAATTTATTATTAATAGTTTGGGCACAAATTTCATTTATGTTTATGGTTTGAAATAGAAACAACTACAAATCCATTGCATATTTTGGATACTACTAAGGTGTCCAATGAGAGATACACCGCCTCTAAAATGGGGGGGTTTAAAAAGATAGGATTAAGGAACATTATACATCGCCACTGAAGGAGGAGCATGCAGGCTCCGAAATACGTTTGGAAATGATCTGTTGAATCATGCATTCATAATTAAAGGGGTTGTCTCACTTCAGTAAGTGGCATTTATTATAGAGGAAGTTAATACAAACCACTTACTAATGTATTGTGATTGTCCATATTGCTTCCTTCGCTTGCTGCATTCATTTTTCCATCACATTATGCACTGCTCGTTTCCATGGTTACAGACCACCGTGCAATCCATCAGTGGTGGTCGTGCTTGCACACTATAGGAAAAAGCATCAGCTTCTATGGTGGCCGGGACCATGGGAGTGCACATAGGCTAGTGCAGGGATGGCCAACCTGAGGCTCTCCAGCTGTTGCAAAACTACAACTCCCAGCATGCCCAGACTACCTACAGCTATTAGTCTACAGCAGGGCATGGTGGGAGTTGTAGTTTTACAACAGCTGGAGAGCCGCAGGTTGGCCAAGCCTGGGCTAGTGCTTTTACCTATCTTGTGCAAGCACGACCACCACTAATGGATTGCAGGTGGTTCGGTACATTACCACAATGGATTTTGAACAAAACAATTCAGATGCAGTTGAAGTTCAGACTTTCAGCTTTAATTCAGTGGGTTGAACAAAATGATTGAATAAAAATGTGAGGAACTAAAGCATTTCTTTAAACTTAATCCCTTCATTTCAGGGGCTCAAAAGTAATTGGACAAATAAAATAATTGTAAATAAAATGTTAATTTCAATGACTGTCTGAAGTCTTGAACTCATGGACGTCACCAGACGCTGTGTTTCCTCCTTTTTAATGCTCGGCCAGGCCTTTACTGCAGCGGTTTTAGTTGCTGTTTGTTTCTGGGCTTTTCTGTCTGAAGTTTAGTCTTTAACAAGTGAAATGCTCTATTGGGTTCAGATCAAGTGACTGACTTGGCCATTCAAGAATATTCCACTTGCTTTGGCTTTATGTTTTGGGTCACTGTCCATCTGTATTATGAAATGCCGACCAATCAGTTTGGCTGGATTTGAGCACATAGTGCTGTATGTCTCTGAAAACCCCAGAATTCATCCGGCTGCTTCTGTCCTTTGTCACATCATCAATGAACACCAGGGACCCAGTGCCACTGGCAGCCATGCATGCCCAAGCCATCACACTGCCTCCGCCGTGTTTTATAGCTCCTTAAGGACACAGCCTTATTTCACCTTAAAGGGTTTCTACCACTTTGTTTTCACATAATTAGCTTTCAGACACTAGCGATCCGCTAGTGTCTGCTCTACCAAATCATCCTAATATAACAGCTTATTGTCCTGCCGTTTCGCTAAAAAAAGAACTTATATTGATATGCTAATGAGCCTCTAGGTGCTATGGAGGCGTCATTAGCACCTAGAGGCTCGGTCTACCTTCACAAACTGCCGCCGCCCAGCGCGTCCCTCCAGCCCGTCCCTCCAGCCCGTCCATCTCCTCCGGAATGCGATCCTCCCCGTGCGCGTCTGTATTCGGCGCATGCGCAGTGAATGTCTGACCGCTTCCCTGCTCAGACATCTCCACTGCGCCTGCGCCGATGACGTCATAGTGCTCCGAGGAACAGGCGCAGTGGAGATGTCTGAGCAGGGAAGTGGTCAGGCATGCGCCGAATACAGACGAACACGGGGAGGATCGCATTCCGGAGGAGATGGGCGGGCTGGAGGGACGCGCTGGGCGGCGGCAGTTTGTGAAGGTAGACCGAGCCTCTAGGTGCTAATGACGCCCCCATAGCACCTAGAGGCTCATTAGCATATCAATATAAGTTCTTTTTTTAGCGAAACGGCTGCCCCAAAAGCTATTATATTAGGATGGTTTGGTAGAGCAGACACTAGCGGATCGCTAGTGTCTGACAGCTAATTATGTGAAACGAAGTGGTAGAAACCCTTTAACCCCTTAAGGACGCAGGGCGTATCGGTACGCCCTATTTCCCGAGTCCTTAAGGACTCAGGGCGTACCGGTACGTCCTAACTTGAAATCGGCATTCCGGCGTCCCAGGGGTTAATCGGAACGGGATTTCGGCTGAAATCATTCAGCCGGCATCCCGTAACAATGCAGGGGGGGGTCATTTTACCCCCCCGCATCGACGATCGCAGAAAACCGCAGGTCAATTCAGACCTGCGGTTTTCTGCGTTTCCGGTCCATTCGGGTGTCCTGTGACCCGATGAACCGGAAAAAGACTGCGATCGGTGGCGTAATTTTACACCACCTATCGCAGTCCTAGGATTTGGAGAGGCGGTGCTGGCCCTGGTGCTGAACGCCGCTGTCCAGGGTGCTGATTGGAGCAGGGGAGAGAGGCGCGAGATTCAAACTTCCTGCGCTCCTCTCTCCCCTCCTCTTCCTGTCCAGCACCCTGACCGTACAGCACCGTCCAGAACGAGCTCCTGTGTCCCCACAATCGGCATCCATCACCCTCCTGCACCCATCGCCACCCAGGTAGGTTAGGGTCAGTGAGGGAGAGGCACCGTTAGGCAGGGAAAGAAGGGGAAAAAAAAAAAAAAAACTTTTTTATTTCCGAACTTTCTTTGATCCATCCATCAGACCCCAGATCCCCCCCTGCCACTTGCCCCCCCCCACTAGACCCCCCCACCACCAGACCCCCACCCCACCCCACCCCCCTTCCCCACCACCAGCCCCCCACCACCAGCCCCCCCCCCCTCCCCTGACCACCTGCCCACTTACCACCACTTTTTTTTTTTCTGCGTGCGCTGACTGGCCGGCACTTTTTAGCGTCCGTCCAGTGTTAGCGCATCGCCCGCCCCACCACCCCACCGACCGCTGATCAGCGTTGTACCGCTGATCAGCAAGTTTGAACTTTTTTTTTCCTAACACTTGCCCTTTCTTTTTTTGCCTTTTTTAGTACGCGAACACCCGTTGCCCCCACACACACGCACATATAATAAAGGTTTCCACACACGCACACATACACGCACACACACCCATGGCCCGCCGGATGTTCTCGGCCGAGGAGGCATACGCCCAGATTGCCTCCGACTCTGAGAGCCCCAGTGAGGATGAGGATGACCCCACGTTCCTTTTATCATCCGCATCCTCCTCATCATCATCTGATGACGATGAGCCACCAAGGCGGCGGAGACGCCGCCAGGCGGAGCCAGGGGCCCCACATGCTAGGGATCCTGTGGCCCACCCTAGTACGAGCCGCCCTGGGGTTCGTACTGGTTTCCCGGCCCACCAAATAAGTCCACCGGAGCCCCCTGCCGATGAACTTAGCTGGTGTCCCCCAGTGGACTTTGAGCCTGAGATTCCGGATTTTGCTTGCAATCCTGGAATCCAGATTCCCACAGTGGGGTTTACTGAAATAGACTATTTTAGTTTTTTTTTCAGTAACCCACTGGTGAATCTGATGGTGGAGCAGACGAATCTGTACGCCCAACAGTTCGTCGCTCAAAACCCAGGCTCATTTTTGGCTAGACCCGGTGGCTGGACGCCGGTCAGTGCAGCCGAGATGAGGACATTTTGGGGCCTCGTGCTGCATATGGGTCTAGTCCAAAAACCCAGTGTCAGGCAATACTGGAGTGGGGACGTCCTATACCAGACCCCACTGTACAGTATGGTCATGACACGTCCCCGGTTTGAGGCCATCCGGAAATGTCTGCATTATTCCGATAATGCAGCATGTCCCCCCCGAAGTGATCCTGCCTATGACCGGCTGTACAAGATACGGCCGGTCATCGATCACTTTGGGGCCACATTTCAGCAGGCCTACGTACCTGGAAGGGAGGTCGCGGTTGATGAGTCTCTCGTTGCGTTCAAGGGGAGACTCAGTTTCCGCCAATATATTCCCACAAAGCGGGCGAGGTATGGCGTGAAGCTATACAAAATTTGTGAGAGTACCTCAGGGTACACTTACAAATTTCGTGTGTACGAGGGGCGAGATTCCCGGATTCAACCCCCAGAATGTCCCCCCACTCTGGGTGTTACCGGGAAACTCGTGTGGGACCTTATGTACCCACTGCTGGATAAGGGTTACCACTTGTACGTGGACAACTTTTATACCAGCATTCCCTTGTTCAGGTCCCTTGCCGCCAGATCCACGTTCGCTTGTGGGACCGTGCGGAAAAATCAACGCGGCCTCCCTGCCTACCCCCTCCAGGTACCTATCCCCAGGGGTGAGACCCGTGCACTTACCAGTGGAAACCTGTTGCTGGTCAGGTATAAGGACAAGAGGGATGTCCTTATGCTGTCCACAATCCACGGTAACGGCATCACCCCAGTCCCTGTGCGAGGTACCGCGGCAACGGTCCTCAAGCCCGATTGTATCGTCGCCTACAATCGGTATATGGGAGGAGTTGATCTCTCGGATCAAGTCCTCAAGCCATATAACGCCATGCGCAAAACCCGGGCATGGTACAAAAAAGTTGCGGTCTACTTGGTGCAGGTTGCCATGTACAACTCTTTTGTACTATCCCGAAGCGCTGGCAGCACAGGGACATTCCTCCAATTCTATGAGGCAGTCCTCAAGGACCTGATCTTTTCGGACCGGGAAAGAGCAGGCCGGAGTACCTCGGGAATTGGAGGCGCCCGGATCGTCCCTGGCCAACACTTTCCAGGTGTGGTCCCCCATACTGGAAAGAAGGGACGAACCCAAAAAAAGTGCAGAGTGTGTCGCAGGAGGGGGATACGGAAGGACACCACCACTCAGTGCGACACTTGCCCCGATCATCCGGGCCTCTGCGTTATCGATTGCTTCAGGGAGTATCACACTTCCATGGAGTACTACATTTTTATAATCCCCAACAGTCCACTAGAGAACATAAAAAACTATGGCTCTCAGACTTTGGAGACACGGAAACATTTTTTTTTTCCCAAAAAAATATTAGTTTTAGTGCAGGCATCCTCAAACTGCGGCCCTCCAGATGTTGTAAAACTATAACTCCCAGCATGCCCAGACAACCTACAGCCATCAGCAGGGCATGGTGGGAATTGTAGTTTTACAACATCTGGAGGGCCGCAGTTTTTAGGATGCCTGCTTAGTGTCTCCAAAGTCTGAGAACCATACATATTGGGCATCGTCGCGTGCGTAAAAGTCGTCGCTATAAAAATAACTTTTGCCCAAACGCCTCGGATGAACGGTGTTAAAAATATAAAATAAAAACGGTGCCAAAACACCCATTTTTGGGCAAAATTTCCATTTGAATCCTTTTTGCCGGTAATAAAGCAAGGGTTAACCGCCAAACAAAACTCAATATTTATGGCCCTGATTCTGTAGTTTGCAGAAACACCCCATATGTGGTCGTAAATGGCTATATAGCCGCACGGCAGGGCATAGAACGAAGGGAACTCCATATGGTTTCTAGAAGGCAGATTTTGATGGACAGTTTTTTTTTTGACACCATGTCCCATTAGAAGCCCCCCCTGATGTAGCCTAGACTAGAAACTCCAAAAAAGTGACCCCATCTAAGAAACTACACCCCTCAAGGTATTCAAAAGTTACTTTACAAACTATGTTAACCCTTTAGGTGTTCCACAAAACTAAATAGCGAATGTAGAAACAATTTTAGAATTTTTTTTTTGTTACATTGCCTCAAAAAAGAGTAATATAGAGCAACCAAAAATCATATTTACCCCTAAAATAGTCCCAAAACAACAACCACCTTATCCCGTAGTTTCCTAGATGGGGTCACTTTTGTGGAGTTTCTACTCTAGGGGTGCATCAGGGGGCTTGAAAGGGTACATGGTGTAAATAAACCAGTCCAGCAAAATCTGCCTTCCAAAAACCATATGACGTTCCCCTTCTTCTATGTCCTGCCGTTTAGCCAAATAGTAGTTTACGACCACATATGGGGTGTTTCTGCAAACTACAGAATCGGGGCAACCCATTTTGAGTTTTGTTTGGCAGTTAACCCTTGTTTTACTCCTGGAAAAAATTGATTATTTTGGAAAATTTTCCAAAAAATAGAAATTTCAAAATTGTTTCTCCATCTGCCATCAACTCTTGTGGAACACCTAAAGGGTTAACAAAGTTTGTAAACCCAGTTTTAAATACCTTGAGGGGTGTACTTTCTTAGATGGAGTCACTTTTTTGAAATTTCTATTCTAGGGGTGCAACAGGGGACTTCAAATGGGACATGGTATAAACAAAACCAGTCCTGCAAAATCTGCCTTCCAAAACCCATATGGTGTTCCCCTCCTTCTATGTGCTCCCGTTCGGCCAAACAGTAGTTTACGACCACATATGGGGTGTTTCTGCAAACTACAGAATCGGGGCAACCCATTTTGAGTTTTGTTTGGCAGTTAACCCTTGTTTTACTCCTGGAAAAAATTTATTATATTGGAAAATTTTCCAAAAAATAGAAATTTCTAAATTGTTTCTCCATCTGCCATCAACTCTTGTGGAACACCTAAAGGGTTAACAAAGTTTGTAAACCCAGTTTTGAATACCTTGAGGGGTGTACTTTCTTAGATGGAGTCACTTTTTTGAAATTTCTATTCTAGGGGTGCAACAGGGGGCTTCAAATGGGACATGGTATAAACAAAACCAGTCCTGCAAAATCTGCCTTCCAAAACCCATATGGTGTTCCCCTCCTTCTATGTGCTCCCGTTCGGCCAAACAGTAGTTTATTACCACATATGGGGTGTTTCTGCAAACTACAGAATCGGGGAAACCCATTTTGAGTTTTGTTTGGCAGTTAACCCTTGTTTTACTCCTGGAAAAAATTGATTATTTTGGAAAATTTTCCAAAAAATAGAAATTTCAAAATTGTTTCTCCATCTGCCATCAACTCTTGTGGAACACCTAAAGGGTTAACAAAGTTTGTAAACCCAGTTTTGAATACCTTGAGGGGTGTACTTTCTTAGATGGAGTCACTTTTTTGAAATTTCTATTCTAGGGGTGCAACAGGGGGCTTCAAATGGGACATGGTATAAACAAAACCAGTCCTGCAAAATCTGCCTTCCAAAACCCATATGGTGTTCCCCTCCTTCTATGTGCTCCCGTTCGGCCAAACAGTAGTTTACGACCACATATGGGGTGTTTCTGCAAACTACAGAATCGGGGCAACCCATTTTGAGTTTTGTTAGGCAGTTAACCCTTGTTTTACTACTGGAAAAATTGATTATATTGGAAAATTTTCCAAAAAATATAAATTTCAAAATTGTTTCTCCATCTGCCATTAACTCTTGTGGAAGACCTAAAGGGTTAATAAAGTTTGAAAAAACAGTTTTGAATACCTTGAGGGGTGTAGTTTCTAGAATGGGGTCATTTTTGGGAGGTTTCTATTATCTAAGCCTCACAATATGACTTCAAACCTGAACTGGTCCATAAAAAGTGGGATTTTGAAGATTTCTGAAAATTTCTAAATTTGCTTCTAAACTTCTAAGCCTTGTAACATCCCCAAAAAATAAAATATCATTCCCAAAATGCTACAAACATGAAGTAGACATATGGGGAATGTAAAATCATCACAATTTTTGGGGGTATTACTATGTATTACAGAAGTAGAGAAACTGAAAGTTTGAAATTTGCTAATTTTTCAAAATTTTTGGTAAAAATTGTATTTTTTTATGCAAAAAAATTAACTTTTTTGACCCAATTTTAGCAGTGTCATGAAGTACAATATGTGACTAAAAAACAATCTCAGAACGGCCTGGGTAAGTCAAAGCGTTTTAAAGTTATCAGCACTTAAAGTGACAGTGGTCAGATTTGCAAAAAATGGCCAAGTCCTTAAGGTGAAATAGGGCCGAGTCCTTAAGGGGTTAAGGACCAGGCCATTTTTTGCTAATCTGACCAGTGTCACTTTAAGTGGTGATAACTTTAAAACGCTTTGACTTATCCAGGCCATTCTGAGATAGTTTTTTCGTCACATATTGTACTTCATGACACTGGTAAAATGAAGTAAAAAATAATAATATGTTAATTATAAAAAATTTCCAAGTTTCAATTTCTCTACTTCTATAATACATAGTAATACCTACAAAAATAGTTATTACTTATCATTCCCAAAATAATCCAAACATGAAGTAGATTTTTTGTTATTTACAACATTCATCTGACAGGTTAGATCATGTGGTATTATTATAGACCAGGTTGTCACGGACGTGGCGATACCTAATATGTATACTTTTTTTTATTTATGTAAGTTTTACACAATGATTTAATTTTTGAAGCAAAAAAAATAATGTTTTAGTGTTTCCATAGTCTGAGAGCCATCATTTTTTCAGTTTTTGGGCGATTACCTTGGGTAGGGTATGATTTTTGCGGGATGAGATGACGGTTTTATTGGCACTATTTTGGGGTGCATGTGACTTTTGATTGCTTGCTATTACACTTTTTGTGATGTAAGTTGACAAAAAATGGTTTATTTAGCACAGTTTTTATTTTAAATTTTTTACGGTGTTCATCTAAGGGGTTAGGTCATGTGATATTTTTATAGAGCCGGGCGATACGGACGTGGTGATACCCAATATGTATACTTTTTTTTATTTATGTAAGTTTTAAGGACACAGGTACGCCCTGTGTCCTTAAGTACCAGGACATAAGGGCGTACCTGTACACCCTGTGTCCTGAAGAGGATAGATGATGTGGTATGCTTTGGATCATGAGCTGTACCATGCCTTTGCCATACTTTTTTCTTTCTATCATTCTGGTAGAGGTTGATCTTGGTTTCATCTCTCCAAAGAATATTCTTCCAGAAGTGTGCTTGTTTTTTAAGATGTTTTTTTGTTAGCAAAGTCCAATCTAGGCTTCTTATTCTTGAGGCTTATGAGTGGCTCGCACCGTACAGTGAACCCTCTGTATTTACTTTCATGCAGTCTTCTCTTTATGGTAGATTTGGATATTGATACGCCTATATCCTGGAGAGTGTTGTTCACTTGGTTGGCTGTTGTGAAGGGGTTTCTCTTCACCATGGTAATTATTCTGTGATCATCCACCACTGTTGTCTTCCGTGGGCGTCCAGGTCTTTTCATAAGTGCTTTCTTTCTTTCTCAGGATGTACCAAACTGTAGATTTTGCCACTCCAAATAGTGTAGCAATTTCTCGGATAGGTTTTTTCTGTTTTCACAGATGAAGGATGGATTGTTTCACCTGCATGGAGAGCTCCTTTGACCGCATGTTTACTTTTCAGCAAAATCTTCAAAATGCAAGCACCACACCTCAAATCAACTCCAGGCCTTTTATGTGCTTAATTGAGAATGAAATAATGAAGGCATTGCCCACATCTGCCCATGATACAGCCTTTGAGTCAATTGTCCGATTACTTTTGGCCCCTTTAAAAACAGGGTGCCACATGTAAATGAGTTGAAACTCCTAAACCCTTCATCCAATTTTAATGTGGATACCCTCAAATGAAAGCTACAAGTCTGGACTTTATGTCCATGTCCATTATATAATTATAACTTGAATATGTTTTAGTAAGCAGGTAAAAATAAAAAATAAAAAAATTGTGCCAGTGTCCAAATATATATGGACCTAACTGTATATTATGTGCACAAAATTGGGTAGAGAGGATGTACCTTTATAGCATGACAACCTGCTGCAGGGATGAAAACGAAAGCACCAGAGCCATACACAACAAAGGCCAGCTTTATACTGTACTGTATACTATAGCAGAGTTACCTGCACCGCAAAACTATTGAAATACCTACTGCATCTAAAAATCAATGAACATCAATATATTTGCAAATCTGCATTTGTGAAGTTGTAAAGCAATATATCTGATTATGTAAATGATCCAGCTTTCCATAAATTGGATGGAATAAAAAAATAAAAATTTGTGTATGAAACTTTCCCTCTACAGCAAATATTGGGAGAATGAAGGCTCATTCGTTCCCATGGGAGATAAGCTACATCAAACGTTTTGGCAGCGGCTTAGCTGTAGTGTGAATATGACGTTTTTCACTGCATTTACCATTTTGTTTTTCAGTCAATGGAGCAAGGAAACTTTTGACTATCTTCTAAAATCTGTACAGTCTGCGGAAGCCCAGGACATGGGCATATTTCTACAGTCTGGATACAATTTGCTGAAAGAACCTGCACCTGTATGTACAAACGACTATATTCTGTCATAGCATTCTGCAGACATTGAATATGTAGATTATAAGGGATACTAATACTGTATTCACTACACAGTATAAGAATATAATACACTTATGACCTCTTCCATGCCTCCCAACTGTCCCAGATCCAGGACCACATTCCTGAACTTTGACTTCTGTCCAGGATGGCTACTGTGTGTCCTGCTTTCAGATGTCTCTGCATCCTCAGGACACAGATACAGTTGAATACAGTAGTGAAGCAGAGAGGTGTCATGTCCCTGGCCCAGGCAGGCATGATGCAGTGACTAGCCACAGACAGCCCTAACCAGAGAGTAGACCTGCACTGCTCCGTTCACCATGGAAATGTGTCATTAGGGGCAGATTGGCCATAGACCTTACAGGGAAACTTCCCAGTGGACTGATACCCAGTGGAAGTTTTTGGGGATGCATTTCTGAAACATTGTTTCTGCTGACAGTATTTTGTGGTATTTGGCTCTGTTGGGGTCACTTTTCATGTTTCCAGTCCGCCCCTGTGTGTCATTATGTCTTATAGGGCACTTACAAAGCCATTATACCATGTGGGGGTCACTTATAGTGACATCACACTGTCAGGGGGCACTTATGGGACTATCATACTATGTCAGAGGCACTAAAGAGGCAGCATACTCCGTGGGGGCACTGAGGGGGAATTATACTGTGTCAGGGGCACATACTATCTGAGGGACAATAAGGGGACATCATTACTGTCTGGGGTGCACCTTTAGTGTGTGGAGGGCACTCAACACAATTGAGTTGGGAGGCACTAAGGAGGCATTCTTACTTTGTGGGATGCACTACAAGCGCATCCTTACTGAGGGATTGGGTGGGTTTAGAGTTGCGGCTTAATGTAAAAATAAATAGTTGCAACGTGTTTTCCTGCTTTGCATTTTTTTTTTTTAAATGTGAGTTATGCTCTTGTGTAAGGGAGCCAACACTAAAATGACTTGCCTTAGGTGTGTGGCAACCTCCATTTTGGTTGTGCACTGGTTACCCATCAGACCAAAGACCAAGTTTTTTAATAAGAGCAGTATATGCAGTATATAGCTGGATCCTGCTTTCCCTGAATTCACTTGGCGGGACAAACCCAAAGAGAGAGGAGTCATTTTAGTTCAGGGTCCCATCTATAAGAGGTTGCCATGCTGCAGTGGATGGGCACATTTATTTTGAGTAAAATATTTTGCTAAGTACCCAATATTCATTTATATGATGTAAATACTTGTGTACAATTATCTACCACCATAAAATGTCCACCCAATTGCACATATTTCTTTACTAACATGACAGAGGATATTATAGTCAGAATATTATTGGCACCTCGCCACACTATCAATTTCCTAGCTCTGGATGTGTTCCATGACCATTACCAGGTGGTATAAGATAGATAGGCCCCGAGCCTTCTGTTATTTGTAGGGTACCAGTTTAGTTAATATATTCTCTTAACACCTTATTCACTGAATACTGTTAAAAGAAAGCATGTTCACTACATACCTCCTAAAGGTGGTATAATGAGAATTCTCTTATTTCTTGTTTCTGCCTTTTAGGTTGTAATTATGCTTTTAAGGTGTCAAATACATACATCACACAAAATCCATCCCACTAATCTAGGCACTTCAAAACTCAGTTCATTTTGCTCATGTAAGAATGTAAATAGTGACCGCATTATGAGAAAACATGGAAGGAAGGAGCCAGTCCAACACCAACCTTAAAGCCAATCTGTCACTTAAAAAAAAATATAAATGAATAAGCGGCACTCACCATTCGATGCAAAATTTCTTTACTAGGTGCAGAGAGGGAACACCAACCTTAAAGCGAATCTGTCACTTCATTCAAGTGTATCTAACAAATGGCAATGCATTCTAGTCCACTGTACCATCATGACAACTGTACCTCTGTTAGAAAATGTGTAGGTTCCAAACGTCAGAAAAAGAAGCTTGATTGATATGAAAATTAGGCTGCAAAGTGCCAATCGGGGAGGAATTATCGGTTGTAGGAGCCCAAGCCCGCATCTACACGAGTTCCCAGTGCTGCCCCTTGCGTCAATATGTCCACCCATGTGCGACATCTCCATCTGGCCATAATTCCACCCCACCTGGTCCTAGTACGACTGCGAAATCTCGCAGAGCAGTTTTCTGGCACATATATTATTAAAGCAGTTGGGCCATGGAGGTCCTGCACGCGGCCACTTAATGCAAAAGAGGGTGGCGCCAAATTTTGGAGTAGTAACCAGAAGTCTGAATATGCTGTAGATGTGGGCTATAATGCATGTTATAATACAGGGTCACTGGAAGATAAATCCAGTGGTCCTTCCAGTTACAGTACACTCATGGACAAACAACGCACCCAGATAGCAATGTCTCGGTATGCAGTTATGTCTCAGGCAGATTTGTAAATGATTACAGGTGAGGTCTAGTTAGACACTAGGGGGGACATGTATAAAGACCATTGATTTAGACTCCGGTCTTTGTCCCTCCTATGCTGGCGGTTCATCCACCTCTACATAACTTGGGTGGACTTTACACTTGTCTAAATCCACGCCAGTTACCTTGCTGGCGTAAATCTAGAACATTTACTATGCCTAAAACAGGCGTAGAAAATGATAAAGTAGATGGGCCTGCCGGACCCCCCTTTTCCCCACCCACACCACGCCCCCTTGTTTAGACCGGGCATGAGTGGCAGAAAAGGGGAAAAAGTAGCGTATATCTGTTGGTAAATGACCCCCTAGTTCTTGCCACAAGAAGGTGTAAAAATGCTTCCTCGGCTGCCCTATAAAAAGGCTTTCAGAGGCTACTTTTGGGTAGTGTACCTCTTGGTGAGAGATTGTTGACTGCTAGACAAGCCTCCACGATACACTTAAAGACATTTTGCCCAGTTGACAGACTTTAAAAGGGAGCACATCATTGGACTGAGAGAAGCAGGATGATCGTTGTGATGAATTACCCACCATTTAGGCCGGTCTAACTTAGCTGTTAGAAGGTGTTGTGCTCCCTACGTGGGTAGGAGCACGCACACATGGTGAACAAGCTCCAACTGGCATTTTTCTGCATATAATGCTCTTCCACACACAGCCCATATTTTTCAGGAATGTCTGTGCCAGATTGCAACACTTTCTTGGCCTGCCCGGTCACCAGATTTATCGCCAATAGAGCATTTATGGGACAAGGCTCGATGCCAGCTTTGGCAACCTACGAGTGCACAGGATCTACAGACCCCAATCTCTGAAACCCCAAAATGTCAACCCAAAATAACACGAAATGAAGATTAAACATTTTACTTAAAGACAGCCAATCAGAGCATGCACTTCAGTAATATAGCTGTTTTACTAGTGAAATATCCATGATGACTGGCTAGATCTTCCGACCAATCACACGTGCTGCATATCGGCAATGTCTGTGACGTTGTATGCTGAATCAAGTTACAGTGGCCCAGGGAAGACCACTGTATGTTGAAAATAGTGTATCCTGAGACTGTATATTTAAAAATTTTATGTAGATACTGTATAAAATGTCATACTTGTGATTTCTGATTTCTCCAGGAACCTTCATGGAAAGATGATGTCCTTGGGTTTCGACGCCTTACACCAAGAGAGTTGGAATTATTTCCTGGATATAGGTTTGTCAATCTTATATAAAATTCATGCAATTGCTAAGCAAAACTGCTTCATCCCATTATAACATCTGGCAAACACATTCAATAGCTGGAGCACACCTATTCTTGCTGACTCTTCCGTACACATGCATGCTGGGTTCGGTCAAGCATGCATGTCAGTCCCCTGAGAACACCTCTCCTTACGTGTCTGTTTTAGTAACCAATTGCCTTCCCCAGTGTAATAACAATTACAATTCTGGAACATCTTTTCATATACTGTAACTCTGTCATGTCATTTCTTTACTATTCCTACTAGCCAGCAGTCTGCCATAAAGGTCCATCAGGGTGTTACCAGTCTAACATAATCCAATCAGTACTGCCTGTGTCAGACTGTGCAGGAACCCCCCCCAACTGGTAAAACCCATCTGGACCCTCAATGCAGACTGCTTGCAATTCATTCATAATCCTCTAGAGAAAAGATGCTCCAGAATCTTTATTACACATGGGTATCGTGATAGACAGGGTTCCCTCGCACAGCTCGGCGGACAGATTCTGTCAGTAAGTAGAGTTACTCCAGGGGCCATGTAGAGAGGATGATTAAAATGCTGTTAACCCCGGTAAAGACTTTTTGGGGATATTCACATTTACAGCTTTCCATGACAGATCTCATCTCTAGTTTAGATCTTGGCCATTACAGTGTGATAGGGAATATGTAAAGTAGGGCCATACCAGTACCGTCACAGGTTACTGGACAATCTGAGGGTCTTCCCTGTACTGGAAAATAATGTTGTCATTAGATTTGACAGTGGATAACCGAGATCAAACCAGGAAAACGATGTGACATTGTGGTCACTGAATGCTGCTCCAGTTCCTGTCTAAGAAAATTTGCAAGGGAGTGGGGTGGGACAACTATATTACACATGCACCTTTATTATATACTGTATAAAAACCTAACCACTTTTGATGGGTTATCCCATAATTAATGTAAACATCACATAGCACATGATCATCTCATTCTAACAAAGCCAGAACCAGCCCTGTACCTCACATGGGTCCAGAGCTCTGCCCGTCCTTTGCTCCAATTTTTATGTTAGATTAATATCAAGCTGGCAGCTCAGGGGGGTGTCTTTTTTCAGGAGGTGTGTGCTTTCTGTCTGTACCTATCCCGGCATCTAATAGGAAATAGGGCTGGTGGCAGCTGAAGAATGGAACTGAACATGTGTGTTCACCTTAGGTAGGTGGACAGAGAAATAAGGAGAATAATAAACAGCAGGTGGCACTATAACAGTAGATTTTATTGAATAACTCAGTAGCTGCACTAAATGCATGCAGTCAGAAAAATATTCAAATCCAGGTGCTGTTTTGAAATATGTAAAATATTTTTCATGGAACAATCCTTTTAAATATGCACTACAGCTTGAGCTAGCTTATGTGTACAATCAATATGTAGTCTCATTGAAGTTACTTCTTATAGGTATGACAGTGTAACCATTCTTTGGCTAAGTGATTGGCTGTAGTTCTAAAAGCCATGTGAACTCATAGAGCATTTTATGAAGTACTAGGTGTGAAAAGCAACGCATTAAAGGGTTTCTACCACCAGAAATACCGTTATGTTCTGACTGACATTAGCGATGCGATAATGTCAGCACTACATAACAGTATGTTTTTGACATGTCTCCCTGGAGCCGTTTTGGTAAAATAAGCACTTTTATAATATGCTGATGAGCCTCTAGGTGCTATGTGGGCGTAGAATCAGCACCTAGTGGCTCCGTCTACTCACCCTTTATCCCGCCCAGGTTCCCTGTTCTGCCCGCCCTGCTCATCTTGATTGATGTCACGGTTCGCAGCATTGCTGACGAAAAATCCCGCGTCTGCGCCGTTCACTTCTGTATTCGCCGACTACGTCACAGTGAGGAAGCCGGCAATCAGGAGAGCGGCCTTCACTCACTGCGCCTGCGCCGAATACAGAAGTGAACGGCGCAGGCGCGGGATTTCGTCAGCAATGCTGCGAACTGTGACATCAATCAAGAGGAGCGGGGCGGGCAGAACAGGGGACCTGGGCGGGATAAAGGGCGAGTAGACGGAGCCTCTAGGTGCTGATTTTACGCCAACATAGCACCTAGAGGCTCATTAGCATATTATAAAAGTGCTTATTTTATCAGAACGGCTGCAGGGAGACATGTAAAAAACATACTGTTATGTAGTGCTGACATTAGCGCATCGCTACTGTCAGTCAGCTACATAACAGTATTTCTGATGGTAGAAACCCTTTAAAATATTGAAAACCAAGGTATTCTCATGTGGCAGAAATGCTGAGCTCTATAAAAATCATACACGGAAGGGGTGATATGATTGGTGATCCAGTATGGTACTTTAGGAAGGTTGGTTATCCTAAGCGGTTCAACTGAACGGTTGATGTGGTGCCCGTCTCATCGCCTGGGATTGAGGGTTTTAAGAGTGAATAAGTTATGATAGCTACCATTCTTCACTGATAAGAAATCATATTGATATCTTGCACCGTTGTTAGATAATATGCATATGTATTACTGCTGAGACAATATATGTAAATTAACGGAGATTATGTATACCTCATACTGCAATTTGTATGTGCAATGATATTTCTATTTTATTTCTACCTCTTGGAAAATGAATAAAAATTATCTGATTTAAAAAAGAAATGCTGAGCTCTATTGCCTTAGAGCAGGGATAGGTAAACTGCGGCTCTCCAGCTGTTGTAAAACTACAACTCCCAGTATGCCCAGTCTGCCTACAATAGGGCATGATGGGATTTGTAGTTTTACAACAGCTGGAGAGCCGCAGTTTGCCCATTACTGCCTTAGGGGATGATAAAGTGCATTTGCCTATTACCTATTGCTGGTCAATTACTACAGTAGAATCCAACACTGTCTGGTGTCAGACCTCAGGGGAATGCAGTGCAATTCTAGTCTGGTTTGGAGAAAGATCGCCATCTAGTGATCAATATGAAGAATGCTTCTGTTTTTTTCCATAGTTTTCCTGGAAATAATCCATCATTGTATTAAAAATAACAACATATAAATTGTTTAATCCTCCATCAACAGACATATACACTGTTACTTTATGCATATGACTGTATGGGTGCATAGAACTGGTTAGGTATGCAAACTAGGGAATATATAAAGGCATTTTTCCAAAAATATTTGATATCACGTATGTGAATATTTGCTACTTCCAGACATCGTGTTTGTTACTGCTGGTACATTAGGCCTTTCACTTTACTGAGTGCTGCACTTTGGGGTAGTATATTATTGTATGCTATTTCACAGTTATGGAATTAGATTGCACTACTGTTTGCTACTTTTTGAAACATTTACACTTAGCTAACTACAATCAGTTTACAAAAGTGTCGAGAATGGGGTAAAATCACAAAAAATCCACATTTTTGCACAAAAATGGTGTATGCCAAAGTTAAGGGTCTTTTTTACACCAGAAAACCAGCATTCATGGTTTCATAAATTCCCCCCCCCCCCCCCCCCCTGTGTACAGACTGCTCATTATTTTTATCTGTTATTACAGCTATGGGTGGTTCAACACTGCACTGATGATTGAGGGGAAGAGCTACTTACCATGGCTCACCAAGAAGTAAGTTTTCATATGTATGCTGTTGTAAACCCATTTCCACATAAGGCTGGGGCTACATGACATGTGCTGCACGACATGAAAGCCACACGACATTGGATCTCGTGATTGTAAGCGGTGTAACGGTGCGACAGGCGACATGCTGTGGCGACGATGCGACAGCTGCAGAAAACCCATTGACTTTAATGTAAGTCATGTGTGATATGCAACTCGCCTGTGACTTCGCTATGTGTTATTACAGCCAAAGAACAGCTCCAAAATAATCGTGCAACAGCACATTGCACTTTTTTTTTTTTCCACGCGCCTTTTGTGCGACTTGCTGTGGAGCGACAACGTTGCTATTTTGCCCCAGCTTAAGACAACATATAAATGATAAATTCCTATTTACACAATGGATCAGGGTTGCTGGCCGACTGTAAATTCCTTGACCGTTCGTAAAAAAGAAAAGGGAACAGCATTCCACTGTCTGTAAAATAAATTGATACATCTGTGATTTCTTTTTTTTCATGAGGCTAGAGGATCTTATGCAAGTTTTTATGATTGGAATGATAATTTTGCAATGCACAGTATGGGCTGCTAGTATCTTTATAACAAATATTCTGGATTGTAGACATATATCACTTCTAAGCTTTGTGACTCAGTATGGGTTTCCAGTGGGTCTGTAAAAAATGTTCACTGTTCGTGATTTTGGATAAGTTGAATAGAAAAAAATAAAAACAAATCAGGTTGTCAATCCTATAATGCATTAATGTGGTATCAGAAAATGACCTATTATTTAAAATACCTTTTGTATGTTAAACATATTTTGTAAAAAATGTTTGTTGTTTTTACTTTTTTATGTCAATATCTATATTTAAGCAAAAAACATAAAATCCTGCAGTTCTCGCACTGGCCACTAATAGGCGCTACTTATTATTGGTCTGTACAGATCACTTTGTCGAAGTTACCTGCTTATCTATACAGAGGTGATATCATTACAGGCAGGATTAGAATGACAGATAAGTCAGGATCCACCATTCACAAAGCTTATCTATTCTTTCCCTATACAATGACCTCTGCACAGGTCACAGAGCATGTCTAGAAGACTCTCCCATAGAAGTCAATGAGGTCCGCTCCTGACCATTGTGTCTATGGCCCATAGGGCTGCCATAAAGCAGTTTTCTTAATGCTTTCTTAATTCTGTTAAGAACAGCTCAGGCAAGATGGCCGCCCCCATAATCATGTTTAGGAAATAGAATAAAAAAATCTATAATCAGAAAATAAAAACAGATTAGAAATATAAAGAAATGTTTCGCTGTCTGGTTTTAGGCCTCATGCACACGACCGTTTTTCGGGTCTGCATCCGAGCCACAGTTTTTGCGGCTCGGGTGCAGACCCATTCACTTCAATAGGGCCGCAAAAGATGCATAATGGATGTGCTGTCCACATCCATTGCACCGTTCCGTGGCCCCGCAAAAAAAATATAGCATGTCCTATTCTTGTCCGTTTTGCGGACAAGAATAGGCATGTCTACAATTGGCCGCCCGTTCCGCAAATTGCGGAAGGCACGCGGGCTGATTCCGTTTTTTGCGGACCGCAAAAAACGGCACGATTGTGTGCATGTAGCCTTAACTGGCAGATAACATTTTTGGTGACATTCCCTGGGTAAATATTGGGTAAAATTTCACGTCAGGTCTCATCCGCTAAGAGCCTGGAATCCTCCTTTGGAAATATCGCTGCACACAGTTTGTTGCAATTTCCATGTACATTTCAGGTCATGGTGATTTTCACTGTTTTCCACAGTAGTGTGTGCGGCATAATTGCTTTGTACATCAGTTTTGTTGCCTATAGCTGCGTGAAATTGGAACATTTCCATTAAATAAACTGCAGGATATACATGTGGGAATACCCTATAGATGTGTCTTAAACACCGCACAGTACAGAGACCTCTTCTGCCATATTTTACAATGTTTTGCTCAATTCCCAGGTTCTGTGGTCTTGTCCAGCAATTTCCTTGATGTATTCTTATTCCTGAAGTGTTGCCCTCTCTTTATAATCCATGTATTCAGTGAGCTATGTCTCTTGTCCTTTTCTTATTTTCTGATTGATTTCCTTAAATTGCACTCAAAAAAATATTTCATAAAAACTGTGCATACACTGACATGAACCTGAATGGATAGACCTTATATACCATAGCTGGTACGTCTGTGTATCTTCAGACCATAGTCATTTATGTAAAGGTGGCTCTTACCAGAGTATTCGCTGTAGGAATGTCCTCCATGTCTCATTCTGTCTTGGATTATTCTGTAGACTGGAAGAGCGAGGAGTCAAGTTTATCCAAAAGACAGTGAAAAGCTTTGGTGAGGTAAGGGGTTGCTTTTAATACATTGTCTGTATGAGAACTTAAAGAGTGCAATGCAGTCTGAAAGCACCATGTTATAGAGCAGGAGGAGCTGAGCAGATTGATATGTAGTTTTGAGGGAAAAGATTCAGTAATATTTGTAATTTATACATATGTATGTCTTTGCCTTTTTTACCTCCTGTGAAGAGCTATCGGTACAGGAAGGAGGTGTTACCAGTGACTGACAGCATTTATACACACAATGCTATCACTGATAACACCTTCCTCCTGTACCGATAGCTGTTCGTAGGAGGTTAAAAAGGCATAAGATATAACTGTATAAATTACAGGTTTTGCTGACTCTTTTCCCAAAACAATATATATCAATCTGCTCATCTCCTCTTGCTCTAGAACATGGTGCTTTTAGATTGCACTGCATTTTGTGGTGACAGGTCCTCTTTAAGAAATTTAGAAAGTGTGTCTGGCTGCACGTAGTCAGTCACCTCCACCCATGGCAGCCAATGGCTACATGATTTTGAGGTAGAATCTGCATGTAGCCAGCTGTGTCATCTGACTGTACTCTAAACCACAAGATAAAGATGTCCCTGATTCTTGTGTTTAATCCCCAGCTGGCTGCTCTAGGGGCAGATGTCATCATTAACTGCAGCGGCGTACGTTCAGGACAGCTGCAACCGGATCCAGAATTAAAACCAGGAAGAGGACAGATCCTGAAGGTAAGTTGGATCCAATGCGATCTAGTGGCAATTGTCACTTTTCACATTTTCCTTAAAGTGAACCTGTCAGGGGAATCATACTGCCCACAAGGATATAATACTGGCAGGCTCCTTCCCTACATACACTTATCGGTCACCTGGGCAGCTCTTCTCCGGCTTCTTCCTGCGCGACTCGGCTAGGTCTCTTCCTATTTACATATAGTCAAAGACCTGTCAATGAAGCCAAGCATGGTGGGTAGCACACCCTTTAAAGTGTGCTTTCTCTAAAATGCTGAAGCATTTCAGATTAAAACATAGCTGTGTGTAATGAGGGAGCCTGTTGGTATTTCACATTGCCCACGGTTCCCATTAACCTAATAGCGACCAAGGACTATACATATACAGAGTTTGGTGTTTAATCTGGAGTGCTGTACATGTATGGTGCAGGATTAAAGCTCCTGCTCCTGTAAACCAAAAGAAGCAGTTTGGATCCCTGGATCTCAGTGTACTGTAGGAGAAAACAGAAGTTTATTACTACTTCTGTCTTCTCCTTTCCAGGTGTTCTCATCACACCAGAGCTGCTGGGTCTTAGCAGATAAACTGATTGAACGGTGTGATATACCTTCTTCCACAAAATACTGATTGAGGGCTGCGATATACCTGTTACCCCAAATAAACAGGCTAGTGTGTTTTAACTGTTGTGGCAAAAAAAATAATTGAGGGGTGTGATATACCTGCTTCCACAAAATACTGATTAAGGTGTTCGATATACCTGTTTCCACCAAATATTGATTGAGGGGTGCGATATACCTGTTTCCACAAAATACTGATTAAGGGGTTTGATATACCTGCTTCCACCAAATATTCATTGAGGGCTGCGATCTACCTGCTTCCACAAAATATTGATTAAGGGGTTCAATATACCTGTTTCCACCAAATATTGATTGAGGCCTGCGATATACCTGCTTCCACAAAATAATGATTAAGGGGTTCAGTATACCTGCTTCCACCAAATATTGATTGAGGCCTGCCATATACCTGCTTCCACAAGATAATGATTAAGGGGTTCGATATACCTCTTTACACCAAATATTGATTGAGGCCTGCGATATACCTGCTTCCACAAAATACTGATTGAGGGCTGCGATATACCTGCTTCCACAAAATACTGATTAAGGGGTTCGATTTACCTGTTTGTACCAAATATTGATTGAGGCCTGCGATCTACCTGCTTCCACAAAATGCAGATTTAAGGGGCTCGATATACCTGTTTTCACCAAATATTGAATAAGGGGTTTGATAAACCTGCTTCCACAGAATACTGATTAAGGGGTTCGATATACCTGTTTCAACCAAATATTGATTGAGTCCTGCGATATACCTGCTTCCTCAAAATACAGTTTAAGGGGTTCGATAAACCTGTTTCCACCGAATATTGGTTGAGGCCTGCGATATACCGGCTTCCACAAAATACTGATTAAGGGGTTTGCTATACCTGCTTCCACAAAATACTGATTAAGGGGTTTGCTATACCTGCTTCCACAAAATACTGATTAATTGGTTCGATATACCTGTTTCTACCTAATTATTAATTGAGGCCTTTGATATACCTGCTTCCACAAATACTGCTCTTCTCTAGGGACTTGGGCACAGGGTCATTTTGAAAATGACAGGCAGAGGAAGAGGCAGGCCGTTCCGCAAGGGTGGTAAGGGTCAGGCAGCTGCACCAGGCCGGAGCCTAAGTGGGAAATTGGAAAAGGAGCTTGCGATTACTTCAAAGGGCACACCAGAGTTGGTTGAGTGGCTCACTCAGCCTTCCGCTTCTGCACCCTCCTCATCCTCTGTATCTGCACCCTCCTCTCTCTGCTGTGTGCACCCCCAAATACACCACCACCACCATAACCCCTCCACTCTAGTCAGAGGAATTATTTTCCCATCCATTCCCAGACCTTACGGATGCACAGCCATGCTTGACATCGGATGAGGAAGAGGAGGTAGCAACGGTCGCTAGCCAGCGGTCTGACGACAGTACCCAGATCAGCCAAGGAGGAAGGTCCCCACTGTTGCTGCCTACTCCGAGATCTCAAATGTCAGTAGTAGTGAAGGTGACGATGATAACGTGTCGATGGACGTCACATGGGTGCCCACAAGAGAGGAAGAGGAGGAGAGTTCAGAGGGAGAGACGGAGCAGCAGGAAGAGCTTGCAGGGCACAGGAGGCAAAAAGCAGACTGCAAATGTATCTGGAGTGAGCCATCCACCATGCACGGTCACCTCTGACTCTCCCAGGACGCTGGCACATGACTTCGCAGTGTGGTCTTTTTTTTAACGTGTCAGCTGCTGACAATAGTGTTGCCATCTGCAGCCTGTGCTGTCAACGCATAAGTCGCGGTAAGCCCAACACTGACCTAGGGATGACCGCCTTAAGAAGGCATCTGACCTCCCATCACCGAGCCCAAAGGGAGCAACGCCGTCAGAACCCACAAAGCCACACTCCTGGCGCTCCATGTCCTGCTTCTTCTCCTCTCTCCTCCCATTTGTCCTTCACTCCACCTTCCACCGTGCCATCGTCGCGTTCATCTAGCAGAAGGCAGGCTTGCGTGGTCCAAATGTTGAAGCGTAAAAAGTTGATGACGCCAGATAACCCTCTTGGCCAACGGCTGACCGCCAACTACTGCCATATAAACTGATGGACTCGGGGGCCTTTAGAAAATTTGTGCCCATTGGCACACCGCAATGGAAGGTTCCGGGAAGGAAATATTTCTCCCAGAAGGGCATCCCAGAGCTATATGGCCACGTTCAGCGGCAAGTGAATATATCTCTGGCACACAGTGTCGGTGCCAAGATTAGTGTTGGGCGTGAATATTCGAATAGCGAATATTAATCACGAATATTGGCACTTCAAGAAATTTGCGAATATTTAGAATATAGTGATTATATATTCGTAATTTCGAATATTCTAGATTTTTTTTTCCATCAGTAACCTCCCTTCTTGCTTGTGGGCCAATGAGAAGGCTGCAATGTCTATGTCTGAGCTTAGCAACATCCCTAGCAACAAATAGGAAAGTTGCCTACCCCTTACTATATAAGAACCTTCCCAGCAGCCCTTGTATGCAGTATTTTGCAGATCTGAGAGACAGCAGTGTTATTGCTGTGCTCTCTGCTATCCTGTGTCATTACATTGGATAGTTAGTTAGTTAAGTTAGCATATATATATATATATATATATATATATATAAAAGCTATTACAGATAGTTAGTGGGAGATAGTCGGTGTAGGTTAGATAGTTATATAGTGTAGCTGTCCATACATACAGTACATACATGCTACATACATAATAGTGCTGTGATGTCACACGTTCACAACAATACTAGTGCACCGATCACTAATAAGTAGTCAGACCTGTTAAAACGTGAAGTTGCACATATTGTGCCAAAATATTCGCATCATTTGTGCCGATTTCGCAATTGCGAATATATTGGAGCACTCTATCTGCATATAAAGCTATTGTAATGTTCTGCCGTGCCAACCATTTTCTCCAATCTCGGGAAACTTCTAGCAGCTTGAAAAATGTAGCTATAGTGACCCACGCCTGTATTTTGCGCGTATTACGTGAATATTGCATTGCCGATTTTTCGCGATCAAGAAAATAATCTCTAATTCGCGAATATATGACAAATATACTACCTAATATTTGCGAAATATCGCGAATTCGAATATTTACCCCTGCCGCTCATCACTAGCCAAGGACGTGGCAGGGAAGGTACATAACTTTTACTGCCCACTGGGTGAACCTTCTGACGGCCGTCAAGCATGTAACCCGTGGCTCCCGTGTGGATTTGGTGTTACCGCCAAGGATTGCATGCAGGCCTGCCTCTTCTTCTCCTCGGCTGACTCCTCCTTTTCCACTGCTACCGCCTCTTTTCTCTGCGCCTCCCAAGCTCCCTAGAACCTATTCGACGTCCCAGGTGAGACGTTGCCATGCTGTGCTGCGGCTGTTGTGCCTGGAAGCCAAGAGCCACACTGGTCCTGCACTGCTTTCAGCTCTGCAGTCACAGGCGGATCAGTGGCTAACCCCGCTCAATTTGACAGTTGGTAAAGTGGTGTGCGACAACGGTGCCAGTCTGCTGAGTGCGCTGAAACAGGGCAAAATGACACACGTGCCATGCATGGCACAGTCCTGAACTTAGTCGTGCAGCGATTCATTGCCAATACCCCGGGGTCCAGGACGGTCTTGCGGCAGAAGATCTTACACGGCCATGGCTCGCCTTAGCCTCAGCGGCGACACCCGTCAGACGTCTGATTTGTGACAGCACGATGCGCTGGAACTCTACCTTGTATATGGTTGATAGGCTGCTCCAGCAGCAACGTGCCATTAACGAATACCTGTAAAAACTCTGCAGCAGGACAGGTTCTGGGGAGCTTGGTTTCTTTTCACCCCGCCAGTGGCTGCTCATGCGCGACACATGCAGACTTCTGCGACCATTTGATGAGATCACCAAACTGGTCAGTCGCAGCCAGGGCGCCATCAGTGATATCGTACCTTATGCCTTCTTTCTGGAGCGTGCATTGCATTGTGTCATTGATCAAGTCGTCGAGTAGCAGGAGCAGGAAGATGAGGAAGTTGCAATGCTGAATGAATTCCTAGGGGGGCTACTCCATCTGAGACATGTCAGCAGGAGTCTGAAGAGAAGTCAGAGGAGGATGGTGGCTGGGGGGAGGAGGAGCAAGAAGAGCAGGGTTTGAGGGGGACTTTAAATTTTTCGGGGATCCCTGGTGTTGTCCGTGGCTGGGGGGAAGAGACCGAGGACAACATTCTGCTGGGCAATGAGCAGGAGCCAGGGTGCTCCACAACTTCCAATTTAGTGCAAATGGGGGCCTTCATGCTCCAGTGTTTGAAGAGGGACCCCTATATAAAAAGCATAAAGGGCAAGGACCAGTACTGGGTGAAAACGTACTTAGACCCCTGGTACAAACACAAAATGGCAGACATGTTACCAGCATCACAGAGGGCTGGCAGAATGCAGCATTTCCAGGCCTTGCTGTGAGAGATGCTGCATTCTGCTGTTGCGGGCGCTGGCAGAGGTATTTCCACCCACAGCGAAACAGGTGTGGGTACCAATCCTACCGCGCCTGCAAGAAGAGGGCGGTTTGAAGATGTGTTGGTCAATTCAGATATGAGATCTTCTTGCAGCCAATCCATCGACAGCCGCCCTCCGGATCAAGCCTCAGGTAATGCCGAGGCCGACAGGTGTCCGACTTTCTTGTCTGTCAGGTGAATGCCTAATTTTTGGGGCCTGTACTCCCGTGGCCTAAAATAAAAATTTTCTAGGCTCCAGCAGGGCACATTTTTGAGAGTTTCCCTTTAAGAAGCATAAAAATGGCCCCTGATTAAAATACATATTTTTTGTGGGAATTTTTGCCAATGATCCCCCTCTGGTATGTCACTGTCCATGTTGTGGATCTATTTGTGCACTTCTAGTAAGTATTTGGTGGCTGCAAATATGACCTGAAGGTTTTTCAGGTTCGCCTGCCATTAAAGTCAATGGGGCCCGCCACGAACACGCGGTTCATGAACATTTGATTTGAATCGTCCCGGCCGATGTTCGTCCATCACTATTAGCAGACCCAGATCAGCTCTGCCTATTTACAATATCCCCACTCCTTTTGGATGTACCAGTTACAGTAGAAAAGTGTAAACTAAATGTGACGTTTCATCTCGTATACTGGAGCTTTTCTGAAGATCTGGTATGGAAGCTGAAATGTAACTACTTTCTGAGTACCTATTGAAGTGCGGCACCTTCTTGGACTGTATAGCATCTATAGCATAGTTCTGGCATCAGGAACCGAATCGCTGTCACACTACAATCATTGTTTTCTTTATACATGGTGCTTGTTTCAGTATTTTTATATTTTCTTCGGCATCTCTATCTTCTGTAAAGGGTATATTAGACACCGCAATGCCGCAGACGCTTGTCAGGGGGGAAGCATTTCCTCCCAGCAATCGTCAGATAGCTAGCGGAGGACACTGCTGCTATTACATGCAGCGATGTCCTCAGTGGCATGGGGAGGAGCGATCGCTATGCCATCACTCGTCCCCATGCAGGGTAGCAGTGTGCTGTGTAATAGCGACCTGCCGCCGGCACCATTGTGATTATTTTTTTTAAGCATGCTTGTTCATTGGGAATTTGGAGGCAGTATTAGACTGCCAGGTGATCCCTAACGAGGATTCATAAGAACGCTTGTTAGCGATCATCTGCCAGAAAACCTGGCAGTCTAATACACCCTGACAAATTCCTATTTTCACCCAGGCAGCCCCCCTGATGTGAGCATTTCATGCTCCGAAGCTCTCCTTTGCCCTGCTCTGAATCTCGCAGTGCAAGGGCTTTTTTTGGAGATCCGGTGACGTACCGGGCTCTCCATTGGCAAAGCTAGGCAGAGGCGTATGCCTCCCAGTAAAGCCCCCCCATCAGTTCCGGTGACGTCACCGGCAACACTGCTAGGCGAAGCCTCCGCCTAGCAGTGGAAAAATATAAACAAAAAAGTCCTTGCCCTCGGCAATCCAGCGCAGGGAAAGGGAGAGCATCGGAGCATGAAATGCTTTAATGCTCATGTCAGAGGGGCCGGAGGGGTGAAAATGGGATATGTCCAGGTTCAGCACTGAACCCAGACAACCAAGGGTCCATTTACACGACCGTATTTCTCAGTCCGCATCTGTTCCGCAAATTTGCAGAACGGGTGTGGACCCATTCATTTCAATGGGGCCTCAAAAGATGCGGACAGCACACCACGTTCTGGCCATATCCGTAGTTCCGTTCCGCAGCCCTGCGAAAAAGATAGAGCATGTCCTATTCTTGTTGCAGACAAGAATAGGCATTTCGGTCACAGGGTTGGCCATGTGGAACGCACACAGCCGAGTGTTCGTGTTTTGCGGATCAGTAGACAGAATATCATAGAAGGCAGTTGAAAAAGCTGCAAAAGTCATGTGGAGATGGTTAAACTGACAGAAAACAAAGTGTCTGTAAAGCTGAGATTGCTTCCAATGGTGGATTTTTTTAAATGTTCTATGAAATCATATAACATTGTTAATGTACTAACTATAAAAGCCGGCCCAGTTTCTGGTAATATGATAAAATAAAGAATGGGGTTAAAAAATAGACATTTCTAAACTATTCCAAAATTTACACATTTTAGTTGCTTTTTCACTTTACTGTGTGTCATAGGTGGTTGCTCCCTGGATGAAACATTTTATACTGACCCATGATTTGAGGACTGGAGTATATACCACACCTTATATAATTCCAGGGTGAGTCCTATAGGAAATATGTGATGTATAATATTCCATATAGAATACAGAAATGGAAACCCATAATCTTATGTGTAGGCATCAATGTATAATCCCAGTGGATAAAACCCTTCCACATTTCATGTTATCTGTGCGTGCAGGTCTCAGATGGTGACATTAGGAGGCATTTATCAGTTGGGAAACTGGAGTGAATGAAGAAGTGTCCAGTGATCATAACTGGATTTGGGAAGAATGCTGTAAAACTGGTACCTAGCCTAAAGGTAAGAAAAATAAGCATAACCACTCATTACTACTGTATTTCTTTGGCCTTTATTCCATTTTATCTAGTTCGTCAGAGTAAATGTATCAATAATACATGTAGCAAGATAGTCGCAGGAGGCAACGACCATAAAATGTATGTGGCATGAGGAGACCGCTCTAGCCTGCCGCGGTCAGCACAAAAGAGGACCAGTCCTAGTATGTTTTTGAGTAGACCTATTCTCTTTTGTTCATTTTGGGGATGAGTGCAGCCAGAGGTGCCGAGTAGTACCAGTAGGCCCTCACCTCTTCTCCCCCCACAGACATAACATACGCAGAGTTAATTATCAATGTTAATAGGGATGATGAACACATTTCAGGTCTGTACTTGAAATGTATAAACTAAAATGTTTATAGGAAGGCTAATTCTGACTGTACAGAAAAGAGCTGTCGGCCAAACACTTGTGGAGCCAATGGCCATATGCATGTATTTCTGTATGAGTATGCATTTGTACTGCTATTTTAGTGAGATAAGCAGCTGCCAGATATTCGTAGCATTGCCTAAAAAGCACATTCCAGCAGTATCAACCATTAAAAATATTCCTTTCTTGTGAAAATCAGTTGTGAACATTCCCAGGAAAATAAGACTTTTATTCTTTATGCAAATTACTGCTTCAGTGCACTGAATCGCTCATTTGCATAAACAATACAAGTCTTTTTCTTCTCAGAATTTCCACAACCGATTTTCACAAGACAGCTATCCTTTCAATGAGCAGGATCAGCCCTACCATGCAGTATGCCTGGTTTGATCGGATTGATCCTGCTGACAGATGCTGTTTAACTTTGGACCACACTGGAAAGCTGAGGAGCTGGGGTGCAATAAAGGGTTAGGCGCTGGCGCTGCCCCTCAGTGGACTGAAGCCCTAATTTGCATAAACAATAAAATATATATTTTTGTTCTCATGAATGTCGCAATCTGATTTTTCACAAGACAGGTGGTATCATTTTAATAAGCAGGATCAATCCTACCAGGCAGTATGTCTGATCTAATAGGGTTGATCATACTGAAGTATGTGATTTGATAACTAATAATTGGTCTACTTGCTGTTGTAGAATGCGAAGATTGTGCATGACTGGGCAGGACTGAGACCAGCACGGAGCAAAGTAAGGTTGGAGAGAGAGCCTTTGGTGTGTGGATCTCTGAAGAGTGATGTAAGTGCACCCGGCAGAAGCACCAACACTTTATGCCCCTCACCCAGAGCTTCTGCTAAAAAACATGGCCCCTTGCCCTATTCAAGTGGACTTGGTTTTGGCTAGTGTAACTGGGAGAGACAGGTTGAGTGACAGTATTACTTGCTAGATCATTGTGCATGTCACACCGATGGCTTTGCCACAATATCATCCTATGCCACAAAGAATGCCTCTAAGGCCTCATGCACACTACCGTTCCGTTTTTTGCGGTCCCGCAAAAACACGGAAGCCGCCCGTGTGCCCTTCTGCAATTTGCGGAACGGAACAGGCGGCCCATTGTAGAAATGCTATTCTTGTCCGTGAAACGGACAAGAATAGGACTTGTTATATTTTTTTTTTGCGGGGCTACGGAACGGAGCAACGGATGCGGACAACACACAGAGTGCAGTCCGCATCTTTTGCGGCCCCATTGAAGTGAATGGGTCCGCACCCGAGCCCGCAAAAACTGCGGCTCGGATGCGTACCCGAAAAAACGGTTGTGTGCATGATGCCTGAGGCTAGTATACTGTATATGTGGTAGTGTCTGCTATCCAGGAAGACAAGCAAGGGCGTGGTTCATGGTCTAGGGTGGAAAGGATACAAACACCAAGGGGAAGATTTATCAAGACCGACGATTTCTGCGCTGGCCTTGAGATGCTAGAGGATGTGCCTAATTTAACACGAGGAGCAGGCCTTGTCATAAATTAGGTGCATCCTCCAGCAGTCCTGTGCACCTAGACAGAAATCTACAGCAGCTTCTGAGCTGTCCTGGGGAACTCCCATAAGGACCTCTTTTGTGTGGTGCTATAGAGTAAGGTTTTTTAGTATATTAGCTTATCTCTTTTTTTTTTTTTTTTGCTTGTTCACTAGAACAGTCCATTTACTATCTGTATATTCTTCTCTTTAGATCATACACAACTATGGCCACGGTGGCTTCGGCCTCACTATCCATTGGGGGTGTGCTATGGAAGCAGCCAAACTTTTTGGGCAAATCGTTAAAGAAAAGCAAAAAAGAACACCTAAATCCTCTCTGTGATCATGATCAGTGTGACCAGTTCCGCAATGCCTCATGCGATCTGTGATAACACCAATGAGCTGTATTAATTGCTGGCCGAAAATTGTCACTTTGTCATTCAGGTAGCACTCCAGATACAGAAACATCTACTTCTGACTGGGGGAAAGTATTTGATGGCATGTGTCTCCCCTCATTCATAGATGAAAATGAAAAACATTTGAAAGACCCACTAGTGATCTCACATAATTAGAAATATCCAGCTAAAGAATATTTGCATCCAGCATGTCATCGTGTTCACTGTAACATCCTGTATTTGATTATACTGGAAGATCTGATTTCTTTCCTCTTTATATTACGATCCTTGGGCAAAACCCATTCTGTTGACTTGGACACTTCAATGACAACTCTTAACTAACAAGTAGGGATGAGCGAAATTCTGTTTTCAAGTTTCGGCGTACAAGGTTCGGGTTATCTAAGGATTCCGTTATGGATTCCACTACCACGGACCATAACTTTGAATCCAGCCAGCAAAGGAAGCAATATGGACAATCACAATACATTAGTAAGTGCCTTGTATTAACCCTTCTCTACATAATAAATGCTATTTGCTGAAATGAGAAAACCCCTTTAAGTCATATAATTCATTTTATGTCTTAACACAAGTAAAGCAACTAATCATCCAGCTATATTCATCCCGGGACATTCCTTGAGGCAGCGCCAGAACAAGATCCGATCCGTCTCTTTTTCCTTCTGTGCATGTTTTTGAAATGAAGTGAGCAAACTCCAAAGAGACTTGCACAGTTTGTCCTAAAATTCCTGTCTGCCTGCCGGGTAATCAGTTTTTACACATCTTATACTTTACATAAGGGCATATGAGTGAATGAAGTTTTCTGTATTCCCTCGACCCCTTTCACATCCTTCAGAAGCCTGTGATAGATTACACAGACACTTATCACAGAGTCTCTATTACTGTATTGGCTGAGCTGTTCTGTGATTCCACGCAGCTAATGATGTTGGTCTCTGCATAGACATGTACTGGGATGGAGGAACCAAGGCTCAAGCCAAAGAGGGAGATAGTCTGCATCCTTCAGTACAAATATTGTGGTGGTTAACCCTTTAACTGTCTTCTAACCAGAGACATAACCTCTTCACTACCCTAGATCATTATCCTTTCCCCTAGCCTAGACCACCAGAGATGTTACCATGAGCTCCTTCACAACCTGAGACCACCTGTAATAGTAGCATTACCCTCTTCTCCACTGAAGGCTCTAGATTTTAAACATTAAGGCCCTTCATTAATTAAAACCACCCAGAATATTAGCATAAACCCCTTTAGCACACTAGGACACCAGGAATCATGGGTATTAACACTTATAAAACATTAAACCCTGGACCAAATAACAATCTCACCCAAATCATTGTTATTTGTGGTGAGACACTGACTGACATGGGACACTTCCCATGCTACAGAGAGGATAAGAATTACCCACTATCCTGATTGATGATACGAGGCTAAAACCACCTTGATCTCCATTGCCCTTGAATACATGTGTGAAGTCCCCTGATGATGTCTGGAAAGAAAGACAGAAACATGGCATGTAGGGCATTGTAATTAGGGCTTTATAGAACACTAGACCCATACTGAGGGAAAGGTTCGGTGTGGGGTCGCTCCTGTCGGGGCGGGTGCTCCATGTGTGGTAGGCAGGCTACAAGAACAGCCCCTGACCCCTAGAAAGCAGGAAAGCCATAATAGGGTGTATTAGGAGTGGATACAGTGGCAATCACGACACAAGCACCCTGGTCACACCGGTTACAGGCACTACTAACTGCCAGGACCTTCCTCCACGGATGTGGATCCTGCTCAGACGAGGTGAGATCCACCCTTTTTCATTCATCCAAGAATATATGATGTGATATAGTGGAGGTAATTTGTTGTTACTGTCGTCTCTCACCCAGTGCGAAATATTATTTTAAATGACCTAGTAAAGGTTACGTCTTTAATGAATCCCAGCTTACAAAATTTATCTATTAAACCCTGGACCACCATATCAGTTGTCATTACCTTCTAACACTCTAGACCCCTAGGTATATCAAATATTAACCCCAATAGGATATCGCCAGGATTTCATTCAACCTGAATACGAATTAGTTGGGGGTGGGGCAACTCATTTCTGTCTTTTGGCTAGTTGCAATTAGTTCTGTATAAAGGTTATACAGTACACATTATATAAATGTTGGCCAAACCCGTTGACCATCTGATGTGTATGGGGGTGTTGGGGAAAGCAGGATCGAGCATACTGGATTTCAACATGCCTGATCATTTGTTCTCATGAGACATAAGTCAATGCCAGAGGTGTCTCTCGGCGGCTTATTCTCCTCTCCATATTGAGGACACATGCATGCTCATCCGAGTAGCTGTCGGCTAACATCTATCTAAGGCGTATGGCCACCTTTAGTGTCCCTGTTGTTGCTTTAAAGTGTATACGTAAAATCTACATGCTTTACATGTTTCAATACAGCAATTCCTTGAAGCTTCTTTCTACAGAGAAACTGAAATAATTTGAAATACTGTGCAGTAAAAGTATTTTTACCCTCTGCTAAAGTAACTGTAGTTGTAAGGCTCATATGTGTTCCTCTCCCAAAAAACTGATTTTTTTTCACTTGAATAGTAAATAATAGTCAATTGTGTCACACTGCAACATGTGACATACTGCAACGAGACGGTTGCACAAAAATCCAACTGTCATGGGGCGACACCATTGACTATCATAATAAAAAATGTTGTGTGACTTTAAGAAGTCGTGCCACAAATGTCACCGTGTAGCCCTAGCCTAATTGGTTAGTGTTCACTCCATGTGCTATCCGCTTGACAGCTGTCACGCTCGTGTGTGGGAGGAAAACACCACACTGAGCATAGGAGGGAAAGGGGATACAGGAATAAGGCCTGGAAACTAGGGAAGGAAGATAGACCCTAACTCCAGTCCTGACAGACTACCAGTATGAACAGGCCCCAATGGTAGGCCAGTTCATACACTGGATACCTAGAATCCTATCTCAGCCTATAGGACCCTGGAACTAATGTCAGGACAAGTCTACCTGTTCCTCCAAAGGGAAAGACGAACGGGAGTCTCCCTCAGGCCTAATGACAAACAGCAGGGAAAGGCAACACACACACTGTATATATAAACAAAATACAAAAGGGAAGGGAAACACTTATCTTCAATGAAGCTTTGGTAGCACCAGGAACTCAGCCGAGAACCAAACACAAGCTAACCACAAGTCCAACAGTAGCTATAAACCGCACAGCATAGTGGGAGAAACAACAATAAATAGAGAAGGTTAAATGACCACAATAGCAACACACTGGGGAAAGAAGGTGTGACAAGCACCAGAAACAACACAGACGTCATTTGATCAAAAGGAAAACATGTCAGATCAAACAACGTGTTGCCAGTCTCACAGATTTCTTGCCACCTATCACGGAAACGTCCTGTATGTCCGGTACTTCCGTGACAACAGCAGACGGATGTGAACACCACGTGAAAACTTTCAGGTTAATTAGGGAATATAAATGTGATAAAGTGGCTTATTGAATTGATTGTTGCAGAGTTAATAAAGATTAGCTGGCCACTTTATCTGGTAATGGGATCCTGTATCATCAGCTTAATGTCAATAGAACATTTAAATGTCCAAAACGGCAGTAACATTTTTGACGATTGAATGTATATAAATAAATATATATATATATATATACACACACACACATATAATAGTAATGAAAGCGGGCACAGCGATCAGAAGAGTTATGGTGTTCCAGCGGCTGTGGAAGAGATCCAACATCCAATAAAAATAAATAATTCCACAGCACTCCCACAGATGTGATTTCAAAGGTAGTGTTCTTTAATCACCAAGATTATTATTATTTTTGTTACATTTTTCTTTAATAATAATATATATATATATATATATAATATATATATATATATTTATTTATACAGCAACAAAGTCCAGGGAAGCAAAATCCGTAGTCAAACTAAGGAGTGCCAGCAGTTTAGATGTAATCCACCATCAAGCATAAATATAAGAAAAAGGCCGCAACACTTCCGACTGGTGAAAAAATATGTAGTCCTTTATTCACCCATGCAACATTTTAATCCACTTACTGGGACTGTTCTCAAGCTTGAGAACGGTCCCAGTAAGTGAACTGAAATGTCGCATGGGTGAATAAAGGACTACACATTTTTTCACCAGTCCAGAAGTGCCGCAGTTTTTTTCTTTATATATTATATACACTGTGTATATATATATATACATACAGTACAGACCAAAAGTTTGGACACACCCTTCTCATTCAAAGAGTTTTCTTTATTTTCATGACTATGAAGGCATTAAAACTATGAATTAACACATGTGGAATTATATACATAACAAACAAGTGTGAAACAACTGAAAATATGTCATATTCTAGATTCTTCAAAGTAGCCACCTTTTGCTTTGATTACTGCTTTGCACACTCTTGGCATTCTCTTGATGAGCTTCAAGAGGTAGTCCCCTGAAATGGTCTTCCAACAGTCTTGAAGGAGTTCCCAGAGATGCTAGCACTTGTTGGGCCTTTTGCCTTCACTCTGCGGTCCAGCTCACCCCAAACCATCTCGATTGGGTTCAGGTCCGTGACTGTGGAGGCCAGGTCATCTGGCGCAAGCACCCCATCACTCTCCTTCATTGTCAAATAGCCCTTACTTTAAAAAAATTCCCAATTTTTGGCTGACTGACTGACCTTCATTTCTTAAGTAGTGATGGCCACTTGTTTTCTTTACTTAGCTGCTTTTTTCTTGCCATAATACCAATTCTAACAGTCTATTCAGTAGGACTATCAGCTGTGTATCCACCTGACTTCTCCTCAATGCACTGATGGTCCCAACCCCATTTATAAGGCAAGAAATCCCACTTATTAAACCTGACAGGGCACACCTGTGAAGTGAAAACCATTTCAGAGGGACTACCTCTTGAAGCTCATCAAGAGAATGCCAAGAGTGTGCAAAGCAGTAATCAAAGCAAAAGGTGGCTACTTTGAAGAACCTAGAATATGACATATTTTCAGTTGTTTCACACTTGTTTGTTATGTATATAATTCCACATGTGTTAATTCATAGTTTTTATGCCTTTAGTGTGAATCTACAATTATCATAGTCATGAAAATTAAGAAAACTATTTGAATGAGAAGGTGTGTCCAAACTTTTGGTCTGTACTGTATATATAGTTTATTTTTAATATGAGGCAATGTGTTTGTATTTGTGGCTATATGATGGGAAGAGGGGGGCAACCACTGTTTTTACACAGTGGCCCTTAGTTGTAAAACTGAAAAACAAAAAAAAGGACAAAATCAAACTGATATTATCACATCTGGTAAGGCAAATAACAGACATGCAGCGCAGAGGTAAAGGGAGACCAGGTGCCCTAAACACAAGGGAGAGGAGGAGTGGTGACCCCTAACTCACCTAGCACTGGCACCTGGCTACCCTGATGTCCCTAGACGGTTGCTCACCCGTATGCCAATCACGTCATGATGCCTCGTCCCTGGCTTACCCTGGAAGAAGCCCTAGGTAGTGTGTAGGGCATAGGGTGTCCTCACCACTAACACCTAGGCAACAACAGGGAGTGGACAAACAACACAAACACCACATATAATCCCCGAAGGGAGACGACAAACAGTAGGAAACAAACTGGAGAAAACCGGAGATCAACTGCAGTGGTTCCAGCAGCTCCACAGCAACACCACCTGAGGTCAGAATAGATAACCTGAAAGGATTCTGGCTGGGGGTGAGCTTCATCTTGATTGAAGTCTTCTCCCGGCCAGGCCGCACGCTGGACTGAATGCGCACGCCGCACATGCGCCATAGTGACTTATTCCTGGCCGGTATAGTACAGAGCCAGCGTGCGCGTTCGCGGCTCTGTACTATTCTGGCCAGGAAGAAGTCACCATAGCGCATGCGCAGCGGCGTGCGCATTCAGCACAGCGAGCAGCCCGGCCGAGAGAGAAGAAAGAGTCTCTGCACAAGTGCGGCCACCTGGATTCCAGAGAAGAGCGGTGACCGTAACCAGGGGAGACAAATTACAACAATGAGGTAAGTAGGGAGAATGAATTTTCTCCTAAACGGTGGGAATTGGTTAATCAAATATATTTACAAAAATGATCACTGTCAAATCATTAACAGATTTAACAGTGATCATTATGATGGGAATACCCTTTTAATATTTCTAGTCGACAACCACCACACTTGACAGCGATTGTTTATAGCAAACTCTGCTAAAAGTAAGTAAGATGACCATTCCTCCTGATTTTCAGACACAAAACGCCTAAGGTAAGTCTCTAGGTTTTGGTTGGTGCGTTCAGTCTGGGCCGTTCGACTGCGGATGGAAGGCTGAGGAAAAAAAACAAATGTACCCCAGGCGGAGAACAAAAAGCTTTCCAGAATTTAGAAATAAAACTGGGTTCCTCGATCCGAAACATCGGAAAGGGACCTCCCCGTGAAGCTTCACAATTTCACTATACAAAAAACCTGAGCCAGGGTGTAAGCATTTAGCAACGCGGGTAAAGCAAAGAAACCACACCATTTTACTGAACCTGTCTACAACTACCAGGATAACAGTTTTACCCGTCAGATACAGGTAGGTCAGTGATAAAGTCCATCGACAGGTGTGTCCTGGCCTGTTGGGAATGACCAGTGGCAACAGGGGACCCCACCAGACGAGTATGAGAGACTGTAGCGCGTGCACAGGTAGTACTGGTGGACACAAAATCAACTACATTATGATGCAACCTTGGCCCACCAAAAATTACGAGACAATAGCTCTGAGGTTGCCCAACTACCCGGTTGCCCCGTGAGGCAGAGTTATGATGTTCTCTTAATATTTCAAGGCACAAGTTCAAAGGCACAAAACAACTTCCTGGGGGGCAGGAGACCGGGGCATCCCCGAGCCTCCAACCACCCCCCCCCTCCCAGGTCTGAGTGTAATGCAGAGACCACCACCCCCTTTTGTAAAATCGGCCCCGATCAAACACATCACCCCCTCCAGGAAAACTTTGGAATAACGCATCAGCTTTGGTATTTTTTGCCCCCGGACGATAGGTGATAAAATTAAACCTGGTAAAAAACAAAGACCACCTAGCTTGTCTAGGGGTAATACGTTTGCAGACTCAAGGTATAACAGGTTTTTCTGATCTGTAATCACCATGACGGGATGAGCTGCCCCCTCCAAAAAGTGATGCCATTCTCCAAAAGCTAATTTAATAAAAGTTCCCTGTTGCCTATATCATAATTTTTATTAGCTGCCGACAAAAGAATGCACAAGGACGCCATTTACTTGAGACGGACCCTGAGACAGTACAGCCCCCCACCTCTGATGCATCAACCCCCACAATAAAGGGTTGAGAAACATCCGGCTGGACCAGTATGGTTTCCCGAGGTGAACCTCTCTTCAGAGAAGAAAAAGCCTGTTTAGCAGTGTCAGACTATTTCGAAAAATCAGTCCCCTTTTTAGTCATGTCAGTAAGGGGTTTTGACAATCACTGAATAGTTCTGAATACATTTTCTATAGAAATTGGCAAAACCCAAAAAACGCTGCAGCCCTTTCAGGTTCTCCGGAAGATCCCATTCTAGAATTGCACGGACCTTCTCTGGATCCCATACGGAACCCCAAAGCCAATAGCAGATACCCCAGGAATTGTACGGCGAATACACATTTCTTAATTTACGCATATAACTTATTCGTCCGTAAAATCTGCAACACTTCGCTGACATGTACCTTGTGCGTCTCCAGTTCGGGTGAATAAATCAAAATATCGTCAAGCTAATTACAACAAATCTGCCGATAAGATGACAAAAAATATCGATGGACAAAGTGCTGAAAGACAGCAGGAGCATTAGGGCTCTTTCACACCTGCGTTCTTGTCTTCCGGCATAGAGTTCCGTCGTCGGGGCTCTATGCCGGAAGAATCCTGATCAGGATTATCCTAATGCATTCTGAATGGAGAGAAATCCGTTCTGGATGCATCAGGAGGTCTTCAGTTCCGGAACGGAACGTTTTTTTGGCCGGAGAAAATAACCGCAGCATGCTGCGCTTTTTGCTCCGGCCAAAAAATCCGGAACACTTGCCGCAAGGCCGATCCGGAATTAATGCCCATTGAAAGGCATTGATCCGGATCCGGGCCTTAAGCTAAACGTCGTTTCGGCGCATTGCCGGAGCCGACATTTAGCTTTTTCTGAATGGTTACCATGGCTGCCGGGACGCAAAAGTCCTGGCAGCCATGGTAAAGTGGTAGCGGGGAGCGGGGGAGCAGTGTACTTACCGTCCGTGCGGCTCCCCGGGCGCTCCAGAATGACGTCAGGGCGCCCCAAAGCGCATGGATCAGTGATCGCATTGACATGTCATCCATGCGCATGGGGCGCTCTGACGTCATTCTGGAGCTCCCCGGGAGCCGCACGGACTGTAAGTATACCGCTCCCCGCTCCTACTATGGCAACCAGGACTTTAATAGCGTCCTGGGTGCCATAGTAACAACTGAAAGCATTTTGAAGACGGTTCCGTCTTCAAATGCTTTCAGTACACTTGCGTTTTTACGGATCCGAAGTGTAATTCCGGCAAGTGGAGTGCACGCCGGATCCGGACAACGCAAGTGGTGAAAGAGGCCTTAGGGCTCTTTCACACCTGCGTTATTGTTCTTCCGGCATAGAGTTCCGTCGTCGGGGGCTCTATGCCGAAGTAATCCTGATCAGGATTATCCTAATGCATTCTGAATGGAGAGTAATCCGTTCAGGATGCATCAGGATGTCTTCAGTTTCCGGTACGGAACGTTTGTTGGCCGGAGAAAATACTGCAGCATGCTGCGCTTTTTGCTCCGGCCAAAAATCCGGAACACTTGCCACAAGGCCGGATCCGAAATTAATGCCCATTGGAAGGCATTGATCCGGATCCGGCCTTAAGCTAAACGACGTTTCGGCGCATTGCCGGAGCCGACATTTCGCTTTTTCAGAGTGGTTACCATGGCTGCCGGAGCGCTAAAGTCCTGACAGCCATGGTAAGTGTAGCGGGGAGCGGGGGAGCAGTGTACTTACAGTCCGTGCGGCTCCCCGGGCGCTCCAGAGTGACGTCAGGGCGCCCCAAGCGCATGGATCACGTCATCCATGCGCATGGGGCGCTCTGACGTCATTCTGGAGCGCCCCGGGAGCCGCACGGACTGTAAGTATACCGCTCCCCCGCTCCCCGCTCCCTACTATGGCAACCAGGACTTTAATAGCGTCCTGGGTGCCATAGTAACACTGAAAGCATTTGGAAGACGGTTCCGTCTTCAAATGCTTTCAGTACACTTGCGTTTTTCCGGATCCGGCAGGCACCTCCGGCAACGGAAGTGCATGCCGGATCCCAACAACGCAAGTGTGAAAGAGGCCTTAGGCTACTTTCACACTAGCGTTTTTTCCTTTTTCCGGGCACCGAGTCCGTCCTAGGGGCTAAGGGCTCTTTCACACCTGCGTTATGTCTTCCGGCATAGAGTTCCGTCGTCGGGGCTCTATGCCGGAAGAATCCTGATCAGGATTATCCTAATCATTCTGAATGGAGAGTAATCCGTTCAGGATGCATCAGGATGTCTTCAGTTCCGGTACGGAACGTTTGTTGGCCGGAGGAAAATACCGCAGCATGCTGCGCTTTTTGCTCCGGCCAAAATCCGGAAAACTTGCCGCAACAGGCCGGATCCAGGATTAATGCCCATTGGAAGGCATTTGATCCGGACCGGCCGTAAGCTAAACGTCGTTTCGGCGCATTGCCGGAGCCGACATTTAGCTTTCAGAGTGGTTACCATGGCTGCCGGACGCTAAAGTCCTGACAGCCATTGGTAAGTGTAGCGGGGAGCGGGGGAGCAGTGTACTTACCGTCCGTGCGGCTCCCCGGGCGCTCCAGAGTGACGTCAGGGCGCCCCAAGCGCATGGATCACGTGATCGCATGGATCACGTCATCCATGCGCATGGGGCGCTCTGACGTCATTCTGGAGCGCCCCGGGAGCCGCACGGACTGTAAGTATACCGCTCCCCGCTCCCCGCTCCTACTATGGCAACCAGGACTTTAATAGCGTCCTGGGGGTGCCATAGTAACACTGAAAGCATTTGGAAGACGGTTCCGTCTTCAAATGCTTTCAGTAACACTTGCGTTTTTCCGGATCCGGAGTGTAATTCCGGCAAGTGGAGTACACGCGGATCCGGACAACGCAAGTGTGAAAGAGGCCTAAAATCCAGAAAAGAACTGATCAGTTTTATCCTAATGCATTCTGAATGGAGAGAAATCCGTTCAGGATGCATCAGGATGTCTTCAGTTCAGTCTTTTTGACTGATCAGGCTTTTCAGAAAATCGTAGCATGTTGTATTTTACCTCCGGACAAAAATCCGGAACACTTTGACTGAACGCCGGATCCGGCCCTTTTTCCCATTGACTTGCATTAATCCCGGATCCGGCTCCGTGTGTTCCGTCAAAACGGATCCGGCTTTTGCATGTTTAAACCCGAAAAATTTTTAAAAAAAGTTAAAGTCCATAAATGGCGGATCCGTTTTTTCCAAGCATTTTTCATTGTGATCAAAATCCTGATCAGGTTTCAAATGTAATCAGTTTTCACACGTTTTTCCGGATCCGGCGGCAGTTCCGTTGACGGAATTGAACGCCGGATTCAAACAACGCTAGTGTGAAAGTAGCCTTAGTCAGGCCAAAAGGCATCACCAGGTTTTCATAATGCCCCTCAGTAGTGTTAAACGCAGTCTTCCACTCATCCCCCTCTTTAATGCGAATCAGATTGTAGGCTCCCCTCAAATCCATCTTGGAAAACCATTTCGCACCAGCAATCTGATTAACAGGTCGGCATTGAGAGGGAGAGGATAGGGGTCTCGGATAGTTATCCGATTTAAGCTCACAAAAATCTAGGCAAGGACTGCATCCACAGGTGAAGAAGAGGGTCTGATATGTCCTTTAGCCAGATTTCTCCGAAATATAATCCTTCATGGCTTGTCTTTCGGGCCAGAAAGATTTTATAACCTGGTCTTAGGTAACTTTTGCTCCAGGGAGCAGGTTAACCGGGGCAATAAACGGACGATGGGGGGTAACTCTTGACAACCCTTCTCAGAGAAAACATCTTCAAAATCGTTCACAAATGTTGGTAAGGGTTGAAATGCCAGGTGGCTGAGAAACTGCTACTTAAGCAATTGTCCCTACAGTGCTCACTCCACTCTAATATCTCCCTGGCCTGCTAACCAGGGGAGGGCTGGCAGCCTTAGTCCTGGGGGTCAAATCCAGTCAAGTGGCCCATTTTTTTAGCCCCGCCCATTATTAAAAGCCCCTCCTACATTTAATAGGCCACTCCCAACACAGACTGTACAGCTGACATTCTATAGTTTGAGGCCTGTCTACACATCATACGGAGAGGGGAGGGTCTGTCCTGGCTGCACTGCCTGCTTATATAACAAGCTACATCCAGGAGCTCCTCCACTCTCCTCCCTCCCCTGATCCTGCTCAAGGCTTGTGGTTCCCCCCCACCATCTGCCACCCGCCCGTGGCCTTCTGCGCCCATTTCGTCGTCCTCACCCAGCTCTGAATCCTCCTTCTGCAAATGGCAGGGGGAGGAGCCAGAGCATCTCCTCTCCTACATAGCACCACATACCTCTTACATCCAGTGATGTCACCTTTGATGTAGACGTTCTCTTTCCTCATCTTCTCCATTCAGACCAGACCGCCATGATGATTTTTCTGCCATCTCCCGTCTCTGCAGAGATTGAGAAACAGACATTAGGTTTCCTGCCACCCCCAATACTATACTGCAGAAACAGTCCCCTGGAAATACTACTACCACACAGATAGTGCCCCCAATACTGTGCCCGCTGTGCCCCAATACTATACTGCAGAAACAGTCCCCCTGGGAATACTACTACCACACAGATAGTGCCCCCTTAAACAATTATTGGCACACAGTGCTCTAAAAATAACTGCGCTCAGACACTAATAGTATAAACGATAATGTCCCCCAAAAATAATTGTGCTAAGCTGATACTAAGCCAGGGTGCCCCCAAAGTAACAGTGCCCCCCAAAATCCCACCAATAGAAATAATTCTCTGCCAGAGCACACTTAGTAGTAATAATGCCCCTATAGTGCCCTAGTAATCATGTTCCTCATAGCCCCCCAGTAGTAGTAAAGCTCCCCATAATACCCCCTAGTATACTAATTTTCCCTATAATATGACAGTACATGAAATACCCCCGCTTAGTGCCCGCAGTTGAGCTAATGTTCCCATAATGTTATGCCAGTATAAAATACCCCTATATAGTGCCCCAGTAAATGCACTCATACTGCTCCTCTCCCCCTTCCCCATAGTGTCCCCCATAATATGCCAGTAAAAAAATGCCCCTTAGCACCCCCAGCAAGATGCCCTATAGTGCTCCTCTCCCCCACAATGTGCCAGTAAAAAAATTCCCCAATAGTGCTCCACTCCCCCATAGTGCCCCCAAATAATGCCCCATAGTGCTGCTCTCCCCCTATAGTGCCTGCCATAATGTGCCAGTAAAAAATGCCCCCTTAGTGCTACCAAATGCCAAAGTGGCCCCACATAATGTTCCAATACAATAGGCCCCTTGAGAGCCCCCACTTCCCCATAGTGCCCCAAATAATGCCCCTATAGTAACACCAGATGCCCCATAATTGCTACTCTCCCCTATAGTGCCCCCAGAATGTGCCAATAATAAAAAAAAAAAGCCCTTTAGAGCACCCAGATACCCCCATCATAGTGCTCCTCTCCCCATGGTGCCCCCCCATAATGTACCAGCAAGAAATTCCCCCATAGTGCCAGCTCCCTCCAATAGTGCCAGCTCCCCCCCCATAGTGCCATCCCCCTTATAGTGCCAGCCCCCTTATAGTGCCAGCTCAACCCATAGTGCCAGCCCCCCCAATAGTGCAAGCCCCCCCCCATAGTGTCAGCTCCCCCTATAGTACCAGCCCCTTTATAGTGCCAGCCCCCCCATAGTGTCAGCCCCCATAGTGTCAGACCCCATAGTGCCAGCCCCCCCATAGTGCCAGCTCCCCCTATAGTGCCAGCCCCCATAGTGCCAGCTCCCCCATAGTTCCAGCTCCCCCATAGTTCCAGCCCCCCCTATAGTGCCAGCTCCCCCTATAGTGCCCCCCATAGTGCTAGCTCCCCCAAAGTGCCAGATCCCCCCCATAGTGCCAAATCCCCCCATAGTGCCAGCCCCCCCTATAGTGCAAGCCCCCCCCCCTAGTGCCAGATCCCCCCATAGTGCCAGATCCCCCCCATAGTGCCAGATCCCCCCCCCATAGTGCCAGATCCCCCTATAGTGCCAGCTCCCCCTATAGTGCCCCCCATAGTGCTAGCTCCCCCCCATAGTGCCAAATCCCCCCATAGTGCCAGATCCCCCCCATAGTGCCAGCCCCCCCTATAGTGCAAGCCCCCCCCATAGTGCCAGATCCCCCCCATAGTGCCAGATCCCCCCTATAGTGCCAGATCCCCCCACATAGTGCCAGATCCCCCCATAGTGCCAGCCCCCCCTATAGTGCCAGATCCCCCCCATAGTGCCAGATCCCCCCCCATAGTGCCAGATCCCCCCCCATAGTGCCAGATCCACCCCCCCCCCCCCATAGTGCCAGCCCCCCGCAAAGAAGAAAAAAAACCAAACACTAATACTTACCTCCATCAGCAGCGATGCAGGCGTCTTCTGGCCTGTGTCCCTGCTGTGTGCTGCCGGGCTCAGGCGTCACGATGATCATGGCGCTGAGCCGGCCTCTGATAGGCTGCAGGCATTAGTGCCTGCGGCCTATCAGAAGAACAGGGAGGGACACGCCTCTCCCTCCCCTGCCCCACAGCACACAGCACGGCCGCAATGACATCCAGGGCCGCGCCGCCTGTGGTGATCGGCGGTGCGGCCCTGAAGAATAAAAAAAAATATATATAAATTTTTTAAGACGGGCGGCCCAGCGGCCGTTTATTTAGCGCGGCCTGGGGGGCAATTGCCTCCCTGCCCCCCGGCCCAGCCCGCCCCTGCTGCTGCTAATCAACAACAGGATTGTGCGTCACCAACCAGGGAATACCATAGGAGTAGGAAGCCCTTCCAGGACATAGCAAGAAATAACCTCATTATGGAGGGCTTCCACCGTGGCACCTGAAGATGTGTGTTATGCACAATGTGTGTCAGGTTCCCCTGAGAAAGAGGAGGAAATTGAGTATCCACCAATTGACCCCCACCCCACTGTCTAAGAAAACAGAAATCTTCTCAGTTTTATTTTCTGAAACTAAGCGAGTAGCAGGCAAAACAAACTGAGACGTTCGTATGGAGGAAATGTATACACCCAGGTTGTCATCCTCTGCACAACTGGGTCAGTAGATTTTCGACGGGTTGTTTCTTTTTCTTAGGTACAGAAGGACAAAACACCAATGAAATGACCCCTCTGACCACAGAAAAAACAAACCCCGCATTTACAACGAGCGCCAGGAGGACCAACCTGACGAGTGGCTCCCCCTAGTTGCATAGGTTCGTCTGAGTCCGAGACAAGTTTCATGCTTGAGAACAGTCAGTGGGGACAAGAACTCCTCAGCTTATCCTAAGGCGTCTATCAATTCTTATAGATAGTGACATAGCGGCCTCAAGGGATATAGGAGTCTCATACAGCGCAAGCACATCTTTTACCTTTTCTGATAACCCTTGGCAAAACTGACTCCTGAAGCCGGGTCATTCCACTTAGTATCAGTGGCCCACCTTCGAAATTCGGAACAATAAACCTCTGCTGACCGATCTCTCTGCTGAAGCCGCCGTATCTGGACTCAGCAAGAGAGACTCTGTCAGGGTCCATCGTATTATGGGGACCGTCAAAAAACCCATCTACCGACCGGAGGGCCTGGGTACCAGCTGGCAACAAAAACGCCCAGATTGAGGATCCCCTTGAAGAAGGGAGATAACAATCCCCACCCACTGTTCCTCTTTACCCAAGGAACTTGAGCGCAGGGCTGAAATATAATTTACAGGCTTCACGGAACACCACAAATTTGTCTCTTCCTACAGAAAATCTGTCAGGGAGAGCAACCTTAGGTCTGGATTGACCTGGTTACCCCTAGGCAACCACTGGACTCAAGACTTGCTGCTGCCAAAGGACCGACGCCCTCAATTCTGTCACTTCAAGAGACAGACCTTGTAAACTGCTTTGCTAAAGCAGCAATAGAATCCATAGTGGATTCTTAGAAAGGTAGAAAAAAAGAAAAAAAAAAAATTCCCCCCCCCCCCAAAATAAGGGCCAGATATAATATCACGTCTGGTAAGGCAATAATAACAGACGTGCGGCGCAGAGGGAAGGGAGACCGTGTGCCCTAACACAAGGAGAGGGAGGGGGTGGCGACTCCTAATTCACCTAGAAACAGGCACCTGGCTACCCTGACGTCCCATAGACGGGTTGCTCTACCCGTACGCCGATCACGTGTCTTTGTCTCTCTGGGGGCTTACAGAAATAAGCCCTAGGTAGTGAGTAGGGCGGTGGGAGAACTAGTCCTCACCACTGACACCTAGGGTAACAACAGGGAGTAGACAAACAATACTAACACTGTAACGAGGGGCAGGTGCGCGCGTGCTTCCTTCGCAGCACCGCGCAAACCTGAGCAATGAGAGGGGCAAAGACGTAGCCTGCGTCCTCATCTCCATGGCAGCAGGGAAACCGAGCGCTGATAATGATGATCGGTGCTCGGCTGAGTTGGGCTGCTGTGAGTCACGTGATGCTGGCCACGTCCATGTGACTCACCAGCCAGGCCTATTTCAACAGGCAGCCTGCTGGTCACAGATTGCCTGTGATTAAGGTCTTCATACGCTCCTGTATTCCTGGCATTGTGTTCCTGAATCCTGACCTTGGCTCTGCTCGTTGACCTCGCTTCTGCTCATCCTCTGTTTGTCGTGATCTCCTGGTACTGACTTCGGCTTGTGTTTGGACTCGCTCATAGTTGCTCCCTTGTACTGATTTGACTTCCTGGTATTTGATTTCGGCTAGTTTGACTGGCTTTGTGTTCTGTTTGTCTTGTCTCTTGTTTTCCCCTGCACTTACTTAAGTTAGGGACTGTGCCCCGTTACCTAGGACGGATCGTGCAAGTAGGTAGGGGGCAGAGGCGGGCGTGACAGTCAGGGGTGCACGCTTTTACTACACCTCGTCAGTGACAAACACCACATATATTCCCCGAAGGGGAGACGACAACAGTAGGAAATAAACTGGAGAGAACCGGAGATTCATCAGCAGCTGGTTCCAGCAGCGCCAGCAGGAGTGGCAGACAAAGAACAGCTGAAAGGAAAACTACAGATTACCAGATAGGACAATAAGGATCGCAAACCAAAACAGGAAAACCTGGACCGGAATCCATTCCCACACTAGGTCATGGAGCGATCCTTGAAATCGGCGAGTAGCCACCGCGTGCGACCTTCTGACCCCAGACACCACAGGGTCAGCGATAGGTAGTGACACCCTTCGTGCAGATATATAAACAAAGGCACTCATTAACCACACTGGTTAATGTATAATTTTATTCAGATCATAAAATATCAACTTACAGTAAAATCCAAGTCAACAAGGGCATTGTGGACAGAAGAGGTCATACAACAAGCATCGTACACAGAGACGTTCAGACATTTAAGTGCATTCATCAAAAAAGTCTGTACATTCAGACACACTAACATTCACTTTTCTGTCTGTTCCGTGCATCTGCTGACATCACAGTGCCAAGCAGAAACAAGCAAGGATTCAAACCCGGTTTCTAGCTAACCTGGGCTAAACCATTAGTATGATATGGTATGGTCCACTTTCATTGTTCTATAAAGGACCATTATCTTTAGGCCTCTTTCAGACGGGCGTTGCGGGGAAAACTTGCGGGTGCGTTGCGGGAACACGCACGATTTTTCCGCGCGAGTGTAATGCGTTTTGCACTCGCGTGGGAAAAATCGTGCATGTTTGGTACCCAAACCCGAACTTCTTCACAGAAGTTCGGGCTTGGGATCGGTGTTCGGTAGATTGTATTATTTTCCCTTATAACATGGTTATAAGGGAAAATAATAGCATTCTGAATACAGAATGCATAGTAAAATAGCGCTGGAGGGGTTAAAAAAAATAAAAAATAATTTAACTCACCTTAATTCCACTTGATCGCGCAGCCGGCATCTCCTTCTGTCTCCTTCTTTGCTGATTGTAGGAACAGGACCTGTGGTGAAGGTCACTCCGGTCATCACATGATCCATCACCATGGTAAAGGATCATGTGATGACCGGAGTGACGTCACCCACAGGTCCTGTTCCTGCACACAGCTAATATGAACACAGAAGGAGATGCCGGGCTGCGCTATCAAGTGGATAAGGTGAGTTAAATAATTTTTTCTTTTTTTTAACCCCTCCAGAGCTATTTTACTATGCATTCTGTATTCCGAATGCTATTATTTTCCCTTATAACCATGTTATAAGGGGAAATAATAATGATCGGGTCTCCATCCCTATGGTCTCCTAGCAACCGTGTGTGAAAATTGCACCGCATCCGCACTTGCTTGCGGATGCTTGCGATTTTCACACAACCCTATTCACTTCTATGGGGCCTGCGTTGCGTGAAAAATGCAGAATATAGAGCATGCTGCGATTTTCACGCAACGCACAAGTGATGCGTGAAAATCTACCGCTCATGTGAACAGCCCATAGAAGTGAATGGGTCGGGATTCAGTGCGGGTGCAATGCGTTTCAACTCACGCATCGCATCCGCGCGGAATACTCGCCCGTGTGAAAGGGGCCTTAACATCAGATTTTTCCTGTGAAAAATATCTCAATCTTAGCATCCAACTGGTAACTGATTTGCATCTGTGTTCTGCCGACAGTGCTGAAACTTTAACATGGTCATTGCACCAAACACTGTTCGGGGTACCTGCTATATTGGTTGTCAGAAGTAATCTATGGAGAGATCTGCCATGGGACTTCCATCAGCACATCCGGAGCATGCCTAATGACTACTGAACGGGGTAACGTTTGTGTAGAAAATAACTGCATAAATTATATCCTCTGGAAAGATTGATGGTACGTTTTTGATATGCCTCCTATCAAATATGACTGAAGGAAATACATTTTACAACTCTATGTTCAAATAAACTCATTAGCATACAACTTAATTTCATGGAGATAATAAATGTAAAGGGAGTCTAATTAGGTAAGTGGCCGTAAAGTTTTATAGTCTATAAATTAAAGGTCAGAATAATTATGTTTAGATGCAGTGTGAAGACATATTTGTCTCCAGATGGAAATAAAAGAAACGGCAAAAGGCATTGTTCGGCATCCAGAAGCCATGACGCATCCAAAGCAAGTGAGTCGTTTCAGGGTAGGATCACATCCAGTGCTGACTACCGCTTTTGTTGTTAGAGCTAAAAATACAACTTGTTATTTGATTGTTTTCTTAAATTAATAGTAATTAACGGAATCCATTTCATCCCTGAAACTTCAGTACTGCACATTTTTAACCCTTTAGAAGACTATAAACAATTCCTTTTCCCATTACCTTAATAGTGCTGTTTTTTTTTTGTAGCACCTTGACCATTGCTGTTCATTCTTTAATTCATCCATGTAATGGTACAGTAGATGTGAGATTGAAAGGCTATCTGTGTGTGGGTGGGTGAGCAACAGGTAAAGTGAGGGGTCATTCTTGTGAGCCAGAGTTTGAAGGAGTGAACCCCAGAATTGTGTGCACTCTTCCCACCATCTCCTGACCCCATTCCTCTGTGGCTAGACTCTTGAAGGCCTCGGCCTTTGGTTTCAATGGGGAGGAAACAAGCAGCCAATGCTGCCAGTAGACAACAGCCACTGTATACCAACACTGTGAGATATATAGAAGACTCGAGCATCACCTGGAGACAGACAAAAAGAAGCATAACTAGTAAGTGCGAGTTACTTTTCTTAACCCAACCTAAAGCCGTTGTCTGAGTTATTGACCCATGCCAATAAATTGTATAAGATAAAAAATAATCCTATACTCACCTGTTTCTCCCGCATTGTTCTCAGCACCACAGCTCCGGTCTTCCTCCGTTCTTTGTATGCAGGCTGAAGTGGGTGACATCCTGGTACCTCAACATCACCGGCCACGTTCTTGTATACAAGGAATTGGAGGAGGACTGGAAATGCAGACATCTGAATGGCGTAGGAGAAATAGGAGTATTTTTTACATTTTTATTACTTTATACAATTTACTGGCATGGGACAGAGTTTTAAATAACTTGGCAACCCCTTTAAGTCAAGAACCACTTCCTATAATGACAATATAGTCTCCATATTAGAGTGCATTCACATGACCGTACTTTTAGGTCCGCATCCGTTCCGCAATTTTGTGGAACGGGTGCAGACCCGTTCATTTCAATGAGGCCGCAAATGATACGGACAGCACACTTTGTGCGTCCACATCCGTAGTTTCCGATCCGCAGCACCGCAAAAAAGATAGAGCATGTCCTATTCTTGTCCGCGGACAAGAATAGGCATTTCTGTCAAAGGGGCCGCTGCTACAGTTACACGGCCGGATCCGCAATTTGTAGACCGCAAAATATATACGGTCGTGTGAATGTAGCCTTACTATGATAAATCAGGCTGCCTGGCAGAGTAGTATGCTTGAATGCATGTGTCTAAATTGACACATGGTGAATTCGGCCTGTAGAGGGAAGTCAGGTGGGCGTATGTATATGGATATATATATGTATATGTATATATGTGTGTGTGTATGTATATATATATATGGGCCTATAACTGCCCATGTATGCCCCAGGTTTATAATGAGTATATATAGGTGCGCTCCAAGTATCTATATACATACAGTACAGACCAAAAGTTTGGATACACCTTCTCATTCAAAGACTTTTCTTTATTTTCATGACTATGAAAATTGTAGATTCACACTGAAGGCATCAAAACTATGAATTAACACATGTGGAATTATATACATAACAAACAAGTGTGAAACAACTGAAAATATGTCATATTCTAGGTTCTTCAAAGTAGCCACCTTTTGCTTTGATTACTGCTTTGCACACTCTTGGCATTCTCTTGATGAGCTTCAAAAGGTAGACCCCTGAAATGGTTTTCACTTCACAGGTGTGCCCTGTCAGGTTTAATAAGTGGGATTTCTTGCCTTATAAATGGGGTTGGGACCATCAGTTGCGTGAGGAGAAGTCAGGTGGAAACACAGCTGATAGTCCTACTGAATAGACTGTTAGAATTGGTATTATGGCAAGAAAAAAGCAGCTAAGTAAAGAAAACGAGTGGCCATCATTACTTTAAGAAATGAAGGTCAGTCAGGTCAGCCCAAAAATTGGGAAAACGTTGAAAGTAAGGGCTATTTGACCATGAAGGAGAGTGATGCGGTGCTGCGCCAGATGACCTGGCCTCCACAGTCACCGGACCTGAACCCAATCGAGATGGTTTGGGGTGAGCTGGACCGCAGAGTGAAGGCAAAAGGGCCAACAAGTGCTAAGCATCTCTGGGAACTCCTTCAAGACTGTTGGAAGACCATTTCAGGGGACTACCTCTTGAAGATCATCAAGAGAATGCCAAGAGTGTGCAAAGCAGTAATCAAAGCAAAAGGTGGCTACTTTGAAGAACCTAGAATATGACATATTTTCAGTTGTTTCACACTTGTTTGTTATGTATATAATTCCACATGTGTTAATTCATAGTTTTGATGCCTTCATAGTCATTGAAAATAAAGAAAACTCTTTGAATGAGAAGGTGTGTCCAAACTTTTGGTCTGTACTGTATATATACTTAAATGCGGCCAATTTTCCTAACCAGCCCTGCCCCCCCTCCTGCATGCCAGTTCCTGCAGGGGTTGGATATGTCTCCAGGTGGCTGGTGACTTCAAAGGCTAAAGGATCAATAGATCTGAGGCTTTTGTTGAGTTTCCCCAGCTTATCAGCCTAGTTACTCTGCTCTCCCCCACCTTGTGTTTATGACATGGCTGGGCGTGTGGTGCTGCTAGCCTCAGGGGGCCAACTGGCTGTCCTGAGTGCAGGCATATGTCACAGTCACACTATGATGTCACAATCCTGAGGAGGGGGGAGGCGAGCTGTTTCTGAGGCTGATATTTGAGCCCCAAGCCAGGAAACACGGGCTCTCTTGGAACTGGACTACAAACAGAGACACATGGCAACAGTTTCCTGAAGGAAGAGAGGCAGAGCCGCACATGCCCCTGGAGATGGCTGAGTAACCCTTTCCCTCCAGACCCCTAATACCCCTGCCCTGATTTACCCCTATTTATCTGCATAACCCCGGCTGCTGAACTCCTGCAGTCAGTATTTACCCCTGCAGCATTAACCTCAGCCCTGTCTGCCTCTGCCCATATCCTTAACTCCTGCATTCCCTGTGTTCAGTCCCAGCATACCCTTGCTGGGCTGTAATATCCTGGTCCCTGCAATAGCCCCAATACCCCTGACCCAGGTAACCCTGGGTTTACCCCCTTTATGTCCATCATCCCCTGCACTGTGATTATCCCTACATTGCAGTGATTGTGTGGTTACAGCCCCTCTTTAACCCTTGCATTGCTGGGGCTGTGTTGACCCTGTATTCCCTGAACCTGTACTCATGGCTACATACCCTTTCTACCCCGTAGGGACAGTGAGTAGCCAGGCGGGTGGGTTGCTGCTAATAAATGTATGTAAGTGTATTGTATAGATAGTGTGTGGGGTGAAATGGGATTGAGTATCATCTGTGTTGTAGGTGTTTATTGTAATATTTTTGCTGTACTGTGATGTGTGCGTCTATATGTATATACACTGCTCAAAAAAATAAAGGGAACACAAAAATAACACATCGTAGATCTGAATTAATTAAATATTCTTCTGAAATACTTTGTTCTTTACATAGTTGAATGTGCTGACAACAAAATCACACCACAGAAAAAAATGGAAATCAAATTCTTTAACCCATGGAGGTCTGGATTTGGAGTCACCCTCAAAATTAAAGTGGAAAAACACACTACAGGCTGATCCAACTTTGATGTAATGTCCTTAAAACAAGTCAAAATGAGGCTCAGTAGTGTGTGTGGCCTCCACGTGCCTGTATGACCTCCCTACAACGCCTGTGCATGCTCCTGATGAGGTGGCGGACGGTCTCCTGAGGGATCTCCCTCCCAGACCTGGGACTAAAGCATCTGCCAACTCCTGACAGTCTGTGGTGCAACGTGACGTTGGTGGATAGAGCGAGACGTGATGTCCCAGATGTGCTCAATTGGATTCAGTCTGGGGAACGGGCGGGCCAGTCCATAGCATCAATGCCTTCGTCTTGCAGGAACTGCTGACACACTCCAGCCACATGAGGTCTAGCATTGTCTTGCATTAGGAGGAACCCAGGGCCAACCACACCAGCATATGGTCTCACAAGGGGTCTGAGGATCTCATCTCGGTACCTAATGGCAGTCAGGCTACCTCTGGCGAGCACATGAGGGCTGTGCGGCCCTCCAAAGAAATGCCACCCCCACACCAATTACTGACCTAATGCCAAACCGTCATGCTGGAGGATATTGCAGGCAGCAGAACATTCTCCATGGCGTCTCCAGACTCTGTCACGTCTGTCACATGTGCTCAGTGTGAACCTGCTTTCATCTGTGAAGAGCACAGGGCGCCAGTGGCGAATTTGCCAAACTTGGTGTTTTCTGGCAAATGCCAAACGTCCTGCACGGTGTTGGGCTGTAAGCCCAACCCCCACCTGTGGACGTCGGGCTCTCATATCACCCTCATGGCGTCTGTTTCTGACCGTTTGAGCAGACACATGCACATTTGTGGCCTGCTGGAGGTCATTTTGCAGGGCTCTGGCAGTGCTCCTCCTGTTCCTCCTTGGCACAAAGGCGGAGGTAGCGGTCCTGCTGCTGGGTTGTTGCCTCCTACGGCCTCCACCACGTCTCCTGATGTACTGGCCTGTCTCCTGGTAGCGCCTCCATGCTCTGGACACTACGCTGACAGACACAGCAAACCTTCTTGCCACAGCATTGATGTGCCATCCTGGATAAGCTGCACTACCTGAGCCACTTGTGTGGGTTGTAGACTCCGTCTCATGCTACCACTAGAGTGAAAGCACCGCCAGCATTCAAAAGTGACCCAAAACATCAGCCAGGAAGCATAGGAACTGAGAAGTGGTCAGGTCACCAACCTGCAGAACCACTCCTTTATTGGGGGTGTCTTGCTAAATGCCTATAATTTCCACCTGGTGTCTATCCCATTTGCACAACAGCATGTGAAATTGATTGTCACTCAGTGTTGCTTCCTAAGTGGACAGTTTGATTTCACAGAAGTGTGATTGACTTGGAGTTACATTGTGTTGTTTAAGTGTTCCCTTTATTTTTTTGAGCAGTGTATATCTATAACCATTGATCTATAGATATATATAGATATAGCGTATTAGTAGACTATTGTGTAATAAATATTTTATTATTTAAGGGCACAGTGTCTGGTCCATTATTATAGTACCGTGAGGCGCAGGCAGTTGGCTTTCAGCGCAGCGTGCAGGCAAGGCGAGGGTGCATTTGTTATATTATATTAAGAGAATAAATAGGCGGGGTCACAGTAGATGACTCACGCCTATTTAGGAATATTAATTATTGGTATTTACATAAATATTGGTAACTAATATTCCCCCTTAACACGGCCTATTTAAGACCAAATATAGGACTGCAGCTTCAGTTTCCTACCCAGTTTTTCATGGGGAAGACACTTGTAACACTGAGTAGTACAGCTGCAGTGGCAACCACACAACACTCGGGCCTGTTAACCACAGGACTTGTGCAAAAGACTTTTTGGATGCTGTACGGTTGTTTCAGCAATTGCCCCAACTAGCATGCCACCACCATCTATCAATGCCCAATGTAAGATCAGGCAGGAGAGCAAACATACAGTTACACTTTGCTATAGGGCTCATTTGGCTTACAGATATCTCCCATGACCCGGTTATTGCCATAGGGAGAGGGGAACAAGTGGCTGTGAGACACATCTATTGGCACTTATTACCAAGGGTTATAAAGGATTTGATGGGTCAAAATCCCATCTTCCTGATCCTTGTTTTCCCAACAGTAGACACCCCTATATGCATTATATTGTCAGTTGATTCAGTAAGCATCATTTGATCCACTGATAATTATGTAAAGTTTACTGTCACTCCAAGTTGGTAAAAAATAAACTAGAAAGAATGATCAAAAATCTCTTTGGTTGTTGATAAAGACATTTTTGTGACATTTCCAATGCGGCTACTAACTTGAACTATTCAATATATGAATATACATAGAGGTTATTGACCACATGGGCAACGAGGCAGTCAAGTCACTGCTGATTAATTCAAATGAATCCTCTTCTCTCCTAGATACTAAAAATTATAATTCTCCATCACTATGAAAAATGATAAAATTGTAGGTTTGTCTCTCACTTGCAATTTTACCTGTGCAATAAAAGGTGTAATTAATGCCCCTACACGCGCCATCCCACTGCATGTTCCTAGACCTAGTGCTCGTGTAGCTGTTGGATAAACCTACAAAGGTAAAAGATGCAAAGGTAAATAATAATACAGCAAGATACAAAGAAATAGATTCCCTAAATTTTTTTTAACATATTCTCCAAGAGCAATGATTAAATGGGTGTTCCAGAAAGATATTTTCATTTACAGCCACTGCTCTCTAGTATGGTTCAGACTATACGATATACTTATGTTAGGGTGTAACACTCATGTACATATGGTACTATCCAAGGGCTGGTTTATCTAACCATTAATTCAGAGGCATAACTATATGGGATGCAGACTTGGCAGTGACTCCAGGGCCCTGGTGCCTGATGGAGCACAAAGGCTCCTCTTCCACCTAAGAGGACACCAGTATTATATTGTATATGGGAGACCCAGGAGCTTCAAGTAATGCCTCTGCATTTGTTCGTCTAGGTAAAATTTTCAGATATACAGTACATAGCTATACACAGCTGTCCATGGGCGTAACTATAGCCATAGCAGCCATTGCACTTGCTATGGGTTCCAGAGGTTTGGGTGCCCAATTAGGTGCAAGATTATTGTACTTTTTTGTGAGGACTAATGATATAGCCAGTGTCGGACTGTGGTTCCTTGGGCCCACTAGAAGAAATTATTCTTAGGGTCCAACCTTTATATCATCAATAAAGTCTAATAGGATTTGAATCGAAGACCCTTTTGGCATGTGATTAGCTCCAAAGGCCAAATGGAATTTTTCTCCTCGACCTTTGAAGCCCACTATGGTTTCAGAGACTGCTACTCTGCTGGGCCAGTCCAACAATGGATATGGTGGCTTTGTGCTATATTGTGGGTTTTCTGATATATGGTGCTATAATGCATTATCTTTAATTATTGCTATTTATGCTGCTGTCTTAATTTTCTTACACTACGTGATGGGTCCCCATTTTATTTTGCTATAGGGCCCTATGAATTATAGTTACGCCCCTGCAGCTGTCTTCATGGTGTAGCCATGGACCTACCTCTGGTGTGTAAACATAGGCAGCTTGGAATCCACCTGAAATGAAAGCTCTTGCAATGAAGAGTAAAACGGTAAGGACATTCCTAGAACAAAACAAAAGAGAGAGGCGTTAACCAAGACAAAGAGATTACAGATATACCCTAAAATCAGTGTTACTTTTAAAGGGGTTATCCAAACCCTATAATGACCCCCCCCCCAATGCCCAGACCCCTCATATATAGGTTATACCTACCCCACTTCCCAGCACCCACGCCGATCCTGATCCCTGCATGGCCACTGCTGCATCTCTCCGCCGTGCAGATCAAAACATCCAGCGATGGGGAGAGTAGCCAATAGCAGGCCATGATGAGGATGAGCTTCCCCAGTGTCACCGAGATGCTAGGGATGCTAGTAGATGCAGAAGCGGGTGAGGAGGAGCGGGGTAAGTATTACCTATATGTGGAGCTCGGGCATTGGGGGGTTCATTATAGGGGTTGGATAACCCCTTTAGGATCTTTTTAGAAATGGTCACTTTGATAATGGTTTCCGTCATTAAAAATACTTGCAGTAATTAAAATGTCCTTGTACATTTGTTTTACTATTTGAAAAATGTAAAAAATATTTTACATACCGTCCAACACAAAGGAAAAGAAGAAGGGAGCATAAGGAGAAAACAAAGAAGCAGATGGCCATTGTCTTTTTCCGGCCTAATCGGTCAATGATCCACAATGTCACCAACACACCTTGAATAAAAAAAAAGATTTAAAAAATCTGATAATTCGAATGGTAACACAATTAAAGTGGTTGATGTGGTACATATCAGCCTAGGCCCAGACATCAGTTGTGTCTGTCTATTTATTTTTTTGCAGTCAGACACAACTGATATATGTGTATGTGCACAGGTCCGGCATCTATAGATTCATATCTCCAAACAAAAAAACGCAGCATGTAGAAATTTTCTGTTCACGCTATTTGATATCCAGCATCATAAGTGATGCACCAGATGAATTTGAACGATAACATAGAAAACTAAAGGCTCTTTCACACGAGCGGATGCCGTGCGTGGAATCCGCTGCTTGAAAGACAGCCAAGCCCCGTTCCGGACAGCAGAAGCAAGGAGCATTAACATGATTGATGATGCTCCGTGCCGCTCTGTGATCTTTTTACTACAAAATCACATTGAGATAAAGTTCTCACTGTGATTTTGTAGCAAAAAGATTACAGAGAGACACGGAGCATCATCAATCATGTTAATGCTCCATGTCTCTGCTATCCGGAACGGGGCTTGGCTGTCTTTCACGCAGCGGATTTCACGCACGGCATCCGCTCGTGTGAAAGAGCCCTAAGGGGTCAGTTCTAGCTTCAGTTTGCCTCCGGTGTTTTCTTCACCACACCAGAGGAAAGCTAAGCAGGACTGCCAGATAAATGTGAAGGGAGCCTTAGAGGCAATAATTGTGAAATGTGTAAATGGTGAATATTGCCTATGCATACTAAGTCAACATCTGCGACTAATCTAAGTCCACTGACCTGGGAATTCAGATAACGTGGTCCATAATAAATCTTTGTAATCTTCCACAGTTAAATATTCACAGGAGAGACTACATTTTGGCTTGACTGCCTTCCTCCGGCTGGAAACTAGGTTAAAGAATAGAAATAGGCATGTTTGAGTGAGTTTGGTATAGAAGAACTTGACTGGCTTCCTCAGAGCTCTGACATCAACCCCAAAGAGCACCTCTGGGATGAACTAGAATGGAGATTGTGAGCCAGGCCCTCTCGTCCAACATCAGTGTCTGACCTTACAAATGCTCTTCTCGATGAATTGATAAGAATTCCCACAGACACATTCCAAAATCTTGTAGATTGTCATACCCAGAAGAATGGAAGATGTTTTAGCTGCATAGGGGACCAACTCCATATTAATGTCTATGGATTTAGAATGGGATGTCATAGAAGCTCTTGTAGGTGGAATGTGTAGGTGTCCCAATACTTTTGTCCATATAGCGTATAAATAGTTGACCTGCTCAAATATGGAAGAGTTCAATGTACGTTACACACAATAATAACTGATTTGTTGTACACACCCATCTTTTGGTTGTAACGATTTTTGGGAGTCAGCTATGGCCATTGGTGCTGTGAAAGATTTACAGTGTGTGAGCCTTTAAAGAATGTAAGGAGGAGCCATGTGTCTGTATTTGGTGGAAACCATAGTATGTCCATCAAACTGGCAGCCTTCCATATTAGAGGATTCAATAATTAAAATGCAGTGATGTTCACTGAAACAGGTAAATGACAGAATTTACTACTTACTGCTGCATGCATCTCCAGCTTGGAAAAGTTCTGTTGTTAGGAGAACCAGCCCATAATATGAAAAGGCATTGGAAAACCTGTAATAGGAAATTAGATCTATTTTATCACCTCTGCTGTAATCTCTGAAGATGATTAGGTATCATTCTCTGTACACAGGTTGGACTGGACCACGAGCGTACCATAGGATCCTCCAGTGGGCCCAAGTTCTGACACAATAATGGACCCCATATAATACAGGACCCCTAAGGGCTCCAAAATAATTTTGGAACTGATCTTGGAACCAATAACTACTAGATACTGTATCATATTAAACCTTATAGACGCATATGCAATGTCACAAAAATGACTTAAAAGTGAATGTTCATATGCCCTGTGTACACAGAGGCTAGGCCCTCAGATTAATGTTCTTTGGTGGGTTCAATGAACTTTTATTCTGGTGCTATCTGTTCATAACAATCCGTTTGCTCCTGGAATTGTCTGTCAGTGCCACTAATGAGGTTGTTCAGAATAAATAAAAAAAAGGCTGCTTTTCTTTAAAAAAAACATGCCACACTTGTCCACGGGTTTTGTGTGGTATCGCAACCCAGTCCTATTCACTTCAATAGAGCTGAGCAGCAACACCACACATAACTAGATGATATTCACAGATGCGGCACTGTTTTTAGAAGAAAGCAATCAACCACTACAACCCCTTTAAAACTTGTCTCCTCCTCCCCACACATTGATAGCTTCCCCTGAATGAGCGTGCATCCAAGGGAACACCGACAATCACTGCATGTTGAGCGGTAGGACTTCTGGGTCAATGTTTTTTGAACATACACTTTTTAATGTCCATAAATACTAAAGCATAGAGGTGAATACAATATTATAGTTTGGTGCATATCCATACAATATCTAGAGTTCTGAATAATAAGATCAAGGCTCTTATTATGTCTATATGTTAGATACATAGTCAATGATATAAAGATCAATGAGCAGTTAATGCAGATAAGTTACATAACTACTCACCATATGAACCAAAGCAACAGCGTTGTGCATCTGAACTGAGGTGAAAAAAGGTCCTGTATTTTACCACGATCCTCCTACAAATATGAAAAGGAGTTCAATTTAAGACCCTTAAAGGGGTTATCCGAATTCTAAAAGATCCCCTCCATTGCCTGGGCCCCTCGTATACATTATACTTACCGGTATCCTGGCACCAAAGTTAATCTGGATCCCTGCACGGCCACCGCTGCATCTCCCCGTCGCGCGGATCAAAACATCCGGCGACAGGGGGGAGCAACCAATTTCAGGCCCCCCTTAATTTGGATAACCCCTTTTAATGACCATACAAAACCTTCAGTTAGGCCTCATGCGCACAATCGTAAGCAGTCATTGTTTGAGAGTGGGAACAGCGGTACCTTGCTCTCTAGGTTTATGTGTTATCCGTTGTCATCGTTGCTATCTATCTGAATATATTTTAGGTTACTTTTAATAGGATGGCTCAGTGGTTAGCACTGTTGGATACAAATTAGTCCAAGGGCAACATGAGTATGGAGTTTATATATGTTCTCAGCTTACACAGCTTTATGGGTTAATTTGGAGTTTAGATTGCGAGCCCTAATGGAGGCAGGGACTGATATGTGAATGACAACAAACTCTGTACATCGCTGTGGAATATGTAAGTGCTATATAAATGAATAAGATAAAAATAATGAAGCTGATGTTAAGATGTAGATGCATGCAGATTTTTCCTGTACTCACAATGACTTCAATGTAAAAAAAAAGGGTCTATTGTTATGTGTCTGCACCAACCTGTCTGAAAAATGTGGTGTAATTTGGTGCAACGAGGGTTTTTACAATTTATTTCCATCTGGAAGAGGGGTGGGGCTTATCTGGAGGGGGCCCGTCACTGCACAAAAAAGGTGTGGCCTAAGATGGACCATGCATAAAATTCTGTCTCAAAGTAAGGCAGACAAAATTGTCTATCCCTACACCAGATGTATCATCCAGTCTGAGTCCCTGTGATAAATTTGGTCTTGACAGCCTGGGGGAGATTTATCTATCTATTTATATATCTATGATAGTCCACTGCGCTGCTGCAGGATGCAGTGGCGTTGCGAGGGGGATTGTGGAAGCGCTCATCTCCATAGTCATCTGTATTTCCGATACAGATGGATGCTGCGGCGGGGCAGGGGAGGGAGAGGCGTGTCCCTTCCCTGTTCTTCTGATAGGCTGCCGACACTAGGCCGGCAGCCTATCAGAGGCCGGTGCAGGCGGAGCCGTACAGCGCAGGACACGGGCCGGAAGAGGCCTGCATCCCATCGCTGACATGGAGGTAAGTATAACAGTTTTTTTTTTTATATGTACAATACTTTTACTGGCACATGATTGGGGGGGCTCTTGTTACTGGCACATGATGCGGGGGCTCTTGTTACTGGCACATGATGGGGGGCTCTTGTTACTGGCACATGATGGGGGGGCTCTTGTTACTGGCACATGTTTGGGGGGGGCTCTTGTTACTGGCACATGAAGGGGGAGTGCTCTTGTTACTGGCACATGATGGGGGGTGCTCTTGTTACTGGCTCATGATTGGGGGGCATCTATGGAGGCACATTTTACTGGCACAATATTGGGGGGCATCTATGGGGGCACTTCTTACTGGCACATTGGGGGCAATTCTTACTGGCACATTATTGGGGGCACTATAGGGGCATCTACTGAGGCCACAAAGAAGGGGTATTTTATATGGGGGCTCTGTACAGTAGCATTTAATACTGGGACACATTATGGTGGGTACTATGGGGAAGGGGGGAGAGGAGTACTATGGGGTCATCTACAGGGGGCACTAAGAAGGGGTATTTTATACTTGCAAATTATGGGGGACACTGAGGGCATCTACTGGGGCACTATATATGGGGCATTTTATACTGGTACATTATAGGGGCCTTCGGAGGAAGGGGGAGAGTAGCACTATGGGGGCATTTACTGGGGGCACTATATAGGGGTATTTTATACTGGCACATTATGGGGGCACTATGGGGACATTAGCTCAACTGGGGGCATTACAAGGGGGTATTTTTTGCAATGTCACATTATAAGGAGAATTATTTTTACTGGGGGGGGCATTATGGTGGGCTTTATTACTCCCCCATAGTATGAGCCCCCTAGTAGCAGCGCCAGCCTCTCCCTTCTCTGTGACCCCTCTGCCCCTTCTCCAAGTCCTTATAATGAAATCTTTCTTATTAGGATAAAACACAACATCAGCTCCACCGAGCCCCCCAGCTAAAGTGTTGTCCGAGATCCCCAAGAGCCAAGCCAAGTAATTGTAAGTTTTCATGTGAAATATGTTTATGTTATACACATATAGCATAGACTGTGCCACACAATATACAGTATACCGCTACACTGTGTAGTCTGTTCTATAAGCACCACATTGTTTTGTGGCGGCGGACAGTGCCCCTCTCTCTGGAAGTGCCCCTCCCGAGACCAGGCTCTGGATCCGCCACTGCCCAATCACCCCTAACCCGTCGGCGATCTGTCTGCTTAGCCCCCCCCCCCCCCCCCCCCCCACGTCAGCCATCTGTTTACTATCCAAATACCCCGCCGCCCCCTTTACTGCTTGGGTCGGTCGGCAGGCTCAGTACAGAACGTGAAGGGACGTCAGCGACGGCAGGGTGGTGCTTGATGGACGTCCCCTACGTGACTTCTCCGCACAGGTCAGACCACGATGACCACACGAAGAAGCGGTCACCAGAAGAAATTGAACAGCATTTGGTGTCTTGGTCAGCCAGCCAGCGAAAGTGGGGTGCACCTGACCTAGGTGAGCTGCTGCCAGCAGGGGGGAAAGGGGGGTGCTGGGGCTCTAAGCTTGGGGGGGGGGAAGGGTCTGCTGAGCTAACAGATGCCCCCTTATGGCAGTAGCACCCCCATAGCCCCATATATGGCTAAAAAATTATTGCTTCGGGGAAGGGGGGACTTGGGGGGGATGACACCATTTTCTACCACGCCGGATGACACCAGCCCTAGCAACGCCACTGGCAGGATGTGCCTGATCTATGGCAAGGCGCAGGCCCCATTATGAATTAAGTGCATCCTCTGGCAGTCCGTGCTTCTAAACTGAAATCTACAGAAGCTCAGACCTGTCGTACATTTCTGTCTTCAGTTATGTATAAATGAAGATAAATGTGCCGAGACTGCTGGCCCCGCCACTCCTCACCCTTGCCATGCCCCCTTTTTGTAAATTGTCGAAGACTGTTGACAATGGTATTTTTTTTAGATCGGCTGCTCCATTGGGGTGCTGTGTCACTTGTTCTCTTTTCCTGCCGTGTATGCTAATTAGTAGAATCGGTACAGGGAGGAGGAGACGGACATGTTTCTCAATGGGCGTCACAGCCAGGGAGAAAAAACAGCTTACCTTCTCCCTGGCTGTGACGCTTTCTGCTGCGATTGGGCAGCTCACAGCCAAGGAAAAGGAGACGCCCCTTGAGAAATACAGACGTCTCCTCCTCCCTGTACCGATGCTACTAATTAGCATACAGGACGGCAAAAGAGATCGACTGGCACAGCGCCCCAATGTAGCAGCCAATGTGAAAAAAAAATTGCGCCGGGACATCTACTGATTATGCCCTACACTGCCAGGTACTAATATTGTTATGTCAGAACCAGTGAAAGGTCCACTTTAAAAAAATGGCTACGCTGCTTGCACCTTTTTACGCCATAAATATGGCCTAGGGAGATAATAAATCTCCCCCATGTCTAAGTTTACACCATCTATAGGATTAGTAAATGTGTCCTACACATCACCATTCAACAGCAACTACTAATATGATTATAACGTGAGGAAACGTGCACACTTACCTGCCTGGATAAGATAAGTTTTCCTAATGGCATTGGAGCACCATTCTCTGTTGCTATACGCTTTAAGGTAGCAAGAGCTTTCTCCTGATTTCCGGACAGGACATCATATCTAGCACTCTCCGGTAACCACTACAACATGATAATATGCATTAAGACAAGTAGCATTATTCTTTAAAGAGGATGTCCAGGTTCAGAGCTGAACTCGTACGTAAGCTTCCCTCCTCTCATTTACCATGTATGAGTGGAGCATCCGGGCATTTCTATCTCTGATGCTCCTCCTTGCCCTGTGCTGCATCACCCAGGGCAAGGGCTTTTCTTCACTACCGGTGACGTACGTGGCTTCACATGGGTATGCTAGGCAGACACTTCCGCCTAGCAGTAAGCCCAGTGACATCACCAACACAAATGGTTGGTCTTTAGCGCTGCCCTAAGTTGTTTTACAGGATCGGGCAGTGCTAAAGACCGCCCATTAGAACCAGTGATATCACTGCTAGGCGAATCCCCCACCTAGCATACTGAGAAACGGCCAGGTACTCACCGACAGTAAACAAACTGCCCTTGTCCCATGATATGCATTGCAGGGCAAGGGGGAGCATCAGAGCTAGAAATGCTCCGATACTCCACTCATACATGGTAAAAGAGTGAAGGGGGCTTTTGTCCGGGTTCAGCTCTTAACCCGGACAACCCCTTTAATACATGAATTACTCTCAGCAATGAGGATGACCATCTTTTACAAAATGTAGAAAATAGAATTGATCCCAGTGTATCTTGTTGATGTGTCTAGTGATATCCTGTAGTTGGCTCCTGCTTGTAAAAAATGTCATGAAATCCTGTGGTTTTTCATGACATTTTTCTGGCCTGGCCATTTTGTAGTCACACATTTTACATGCACTTTTTTCAGAGATGAGAAGTCTATAGGAAAACCCCCCAAAAATGCCACAATAACTGGAATAAATACATTTTCCACTTTTTTGGGCAGCATTTTTTGCAAACAGTGTGTTTGGCCACTAGTGTTTTCTTCATGGCGTTTTTCCCCTAATAGAGAAGGTGATGTCAAAATGGTGAAAAAAATGTTAAGTGCTACAGCATGCTGCATTTTTGAAAAGAAGCCAGAGAAGCAAAAAAGGTCATCTAATGAGCAAAAATGTCAGTAGCAAAAAAAAACATTTTTGTGACCTGTGTTTCATATTCCCTATAGATCTACATCTGGAGGTGGCGTTTTCACCACCCAAAAATTCTGCAAAAAAAAAAAAGGTGCCCAAAATGGGACTAAACATGCAAAATTGTAGTAAAAGCAGCAGCAAAAAGTACCCTTACAGAATGTTTTTGAAGAGTGCTGTTTTAGGCTACTTTCACACTAGCGTTGTTTTAATCCAGCGTTCAATTCCGACACTGGAACTGCCCGCCGGATCCGGAAAAACGTGTGAAAACGGATTACATTTGAATCCTGATCAGGATTTTGATCACAATGAAAAAATGCATTGGAAAAAAACGGATCCGCCATTTATGGACTTTAACTTTTTTTTCACATTTTTTGGGTTTAACATGCAAAAGCCGGATCCGTTTTGACTGAACACACAGCGCCAGATCCGGCGTTAATGCAAGTCAATGGGAAAAAGGCCTGATCCGGCGTTCAGTCAAAGTGTTCAGGCTTTTTGGCCGGAGGTAAAAATACTGCATGCTACGTTTTTCTGAAAAGCCTGATCAGTCAAAAAGACTGAACTGAAGACATCCTGATGCATCCTGAAGGACTGACTCTCCATTCAGAATGCATGGGGATAAAACTGATCAGTTCTTTTCCGGATTTGAGCCCCTAGGACGGAACTCAGCGCCGGAAAAGAAAAACGCTAGTGTGAAAGTACCCTTAGTAACTTGTTCTCCCTACTAAATAACTGATAGTCCTCGGGTTCACCGTTTAGTTTTCCGTTCTTCTGATCCGTCAGAAGAACAGAAGAATAAACAAAGTAACGGATCTTAGATGGAAATGGCTCAAATGGATGCAAAATGTGCAAAACTGAGCATAATGGATGCTTAAAATACAGGATCCGTTTTTTTGCTTATTTTTCTATTCTTCTGACAGATCAGAAGAACGGATGTGAACCTGGCCTCGATGGGTAAACTAGTTATTACCATTCTCCTGGTCAATGGGCTTTGTCCCCACACATCTCCAATCAGTGCTGACAGAGTCAGACTGTATAGGAACAAAGCCTGTTGTCCAGGGAAATGGTAACATCCAGTTTCTTTGGAATAAGCAGTTACAAATGCCTGTGATCGTCTATATTAAATACTTACAAAACACAAAACTGAAAACAGCATTAATGGCAGGGCTGATAGGATCAAGAGCCAACGCCATCCTAAGGTGGGCATCACAAAGATAGCCAGCAGAACCTCAAACACGGTGCCCACTGCCCAGAATATCTGCAAATAAGGAAAAATGTTGATCATTTAATATGACAGCCTACATGCAAATGATGAAGATGATGATGCTAAAAGTGATTAACCATATGTCATTCTAGAACAACTCCTTCAAATGGCTTATATTTAGGGATGAGCAAATCGACTTCGGATGAAACATCCAAAGTCAATTCGCATAAAACTTTGTTTCAATACTGTACGGAGCGAGTACTCCTAGCGAGACTTCGCAAACTAATAACCTCGGCTCATCGGAGCTAATACATTTTAATACTGTATGGAGCACTCACGAATGTTTCATCCTAAGTCAATTCGCTCATCCCTACTTATATTATTATAGTATACCCCAATTGTTAATGGGAAATCACTATAAATCATGCAACCTTTCAGTGGTCACTTTTTCTGTTTTATTTAGACATTTGTCATTTCATATATATACATATGTTCTTTTTCATACCCCTATCAATGACTCTCAACTTAATATTACAGTACCTTATAGCTTATTGCCAATGAAGAAAGTATGTTGATGCCATGTTCAGTGTGTATTTTCGGTGCATAAGCCAGGAAATGCTTCTGGTGTATGCGCCAAACATCTCCATATCCTAGGAGGTAAGGCTTCATTCACACAGACGTGTGAATGAAGCTTAATACCAGTTTTTACAGTACCTGTACCTGTATTGGGAAACATAGCCATTGCATAGATTCGGCTATAAGGCAATCACTTGCATATGTCTGTTATACATCAGGTGTATATGTCGGTAAATTTTGTTAGCAGGAACGCTGGGCACAGACACAGAACCCAGTGTGAATAACGGCTAACAGAGCTCTATTTACAGGTTACTTCTCCTATTACTGCTTGGACAGAAAGGGAGGTTCACTATAGGTGCCTTACGTAAATAGAATTAGAAATGTTGAGTCTTTTTCCCCCTTATCTATAAAATATACAGGATTTTAGGTTGTAATAAAGCTACACTTGGAATGATGCATAACATTAGATCTATGTCGGTTGAACCTGACTACTTCATCAGGCTTAGGCCTCATGCACACGACCGTTGTTGTGTTCCGTTCCGCAAAATGGGGTTCCGTTGTTCCGTGATCCGTTTCCGTGTGTCTTCCTTTATTTTTGGAGGACCACCAGACATAAAGGAAGGTAAAAAAAGTCTAAGACAGGTTTGCCATGCAAATGATAGGAATAAAAAGGACTCGGACGAGCAGACGCGGATGACAATTTTGTGTGCCCCCGTATTTTTTAGGGGTCCTATTGACTTGAATGGGTGCGCGAACCGCTTTCCGCGGACAAGAATAGAACACGTTATATTTTTTTGACGGACTGGAACCACGGATCACGGACGCGGATGGCAAACGGTGCACTATCCGCATTTTCAACGGCTCCATAGAAATGAATGGATCCGCATCTGAAACGCTAAAATCGTCGGAACGGACACGGAGACAAACAACGGTCGTGTCCATGAGGCCTTAGGCTGAGTTCACATCACCGTTTAGCTTTCTGTTCTTCTGGTCCATCAGAAAAAGAAAGATACATTTAAAAAAAAAAATGATTCTTTATTTTGAGCATCAGTTTGCATCCCTTTGCACCTGGTCAACCAAGTCCACTGCCTTGGAGTAACCTTTGATTCTGTCCTGTCCTTCAAACTGCACTTCCAATCCCTTTCTACCACCTCCAACTCAAAAATATCTCTTGCAAAAGTCTGCACAAATGCTTGTACATGCCCTCATCATCTCCCACCTAGGCTACTGTAACATCCTCTTATGTTGCCTCCCATCTAGCACCCTTAGGCCCCTTTCAGACAAGCGAGTTGCACGCATCGGACTCGCAATGTGAGTATGCGGCAACTCCCATTCTGACTCCCAGCACTGACGGGATCGCATGGCATTATATTGATTCATGATGCTATGTAACCCTTAGGCCTCTTTCACACGGGCGTCGTGTGTGAGGGACGGACAAAATGCGGGTGCGTTGCGGGAAAATGCACGATTTTTCCACGTGAGTGCAAAAGCGTTTTAATGCGTTTTGCACGCGCGTGATAAAAATCTGCATGCTTGGTACCCAGACCCGAACTTCTTCACAGAAGTTCTGGTTTGAGTTAGGTGTTCTGTAGATTTTATTATTTTCCCTTATAACATGGTTATAAGGGAAAATAATAGCATTCTTAATACAGAATGCATACTAAAATGTGGCTTTCGGCTACGTCTACACGACGACATTAGATAGGGCACAACTGCACTGCAACATTTATCGCGCGACATTTTGTTGCAGTGGCAGTCTGTGGTGTCGCACTGCAAAATGCAACATGCTGCGACTGCGACGCAACAGTCGCAGAAAGATCCATCTCGAATGGATTTTCTGCGACTGTTGCGTCGCAGTCGCAGCACGTTGCATGTTGCAGTGCGACACCATAGACTGCCATAATAAAAATTGTCGCGCGACATTAGTGCAACAAAATGTCGCGCGACAAATGTCGTCGTGTAGACGTAGCCTTAGGGGTTAGAAATAATAAACAAATTTAACCCCATCCAGTTGATAGCATAGCAGATCTCATCTTCTTTCTACTTTCTTCAGTACCTGGCTAAAGGACCTTTGATGACATCACTGCGCGCACCACATGGTCCATCACCATGGTAATGGACCATGTGATGAGCGCAGTGACATCATCAAAGGTCCTTTAGCCAGGTACTAAAGAAAGTAGAAAGAAGAGGAAATCCACATACGCGATCAAGTGGATGGGGTGAGTTAAATTTGTTTATTATTTTTAACCCCTCAATGGACATTTTACTAAGCATTCTGTATTAAGAATGCTATTATTTTCCCTTATAACCATGTTATAAGGGAAAATAATAAACTCTACACAACACCGATCCCAAACCCGAACTTCTGTGAAGAAGTCCAGGTTCGGGTCTGGGTACCAAACATGCCGATTTTTCTCACGCGTGTGTAAAACGCATTAAAACGCTTTGCACTCGCGCTGAAAAATCATGCATTTTCCCGCAACGCACCCGCATCTTTTCCCGCCACGCCCATGTTAAACCAGCCTTAGAGTTCTTGAATGTACTGGATGACACTGACATAATGCTGTTCTTGCACAGAAAAAAACTCTGGGGCACATTTATTAAGACCGGCGTTCTAGACGCCGATCTTAATAAAGGCCCATAGCTGGCGGTGGATCCGCAGAAGTTATGCAGAGGCGTAGGCCTCTTCATTACGTCGGTGCATCCAGTGCCAGTTCTAAATGTAAGACAGCTTCCGGGCTTTCCTACGTTTAGACCATTTTCTATGCCTAAAACAGGCGTAGAAAAGGATGAATGAGACGGGCCTGCAGGCCCATCCCCTTCCCCGCCCGCACCATGCCCGCAATTTTAGATCTGGCGTGAGCGGGGTAAAGTCGCAGATAGCAGCACAACTAACCGTTGCGCCACCATCTGCATCTGAAATACGCCTAATTTAGGTGTATTTCAGTACAGTAAATGACCCTCTCAGTGTACTCAGCAATTACGGTAATTAGAATTTCATATTTAATGATATTTTTTGTTCAATAAACATTTAAGATGTTGAGATAGTTTAAAACATTAAAGGGGTTTTCCTGGCTCATAATATTGATGATCTATCATTAGGTCATGAGTTTCCAATTGGTGGGGGTCTGACACCCGGCGCCAGATAAGTCCTGAGCATAGAACAGCGATATTGGGAGCTCAGAAAACCCCTTTAATAACTATAAAAAAAAACATCCAAGAACTGTGTATACTGTACTATATGGTGAAAGCAGTTTGCAAGTTGTCCTAAATTTATAGTAAAATTCATCTTCTTACCTCTATCAAAAGTATGCACTTTGCTCTTGCTTTCATAGGAAGAAACTCTGCATACAATGTCACGCTGGACGACAAAAAAAAAACATGCACTGTGAGAAATACTAAATATAAGGCCTAGATTTAGGGTTCATTCACATGTGAAGGTCACATTCCTCCAAGGCTATAGAGGGTCAATGATATGCACACTATAAACAAATATGCTCATTATAAAGAATTATATAAAATCAATAAAAGACTAATTAATAGGACACTTACGACTGAGGGACACCTCCAATCCCAAAACCAACTAGTCCTCTAAGCACAATAATCCAGCTGTAGACCGGGGCAAATGCACTGAGGATTCCATAATATAACGTCCAAAATACACTGATCTTCAGACCCTGGAAAGATGTAGCAACAGGATGAAAATCCCAACAAAATGTGACTTAACACAAAGGCATCCAATATACATTGAATGATATGACACTGCATCACTTACTGTTTTCCTACCATACTGGTCTGCGACATTTCCCCAAAGAGATGAGCTGGACATCATCCCAATAAACACAACCTGTTGAGAAAGCAGAACGCAAACATCATCAATCTCTGTGTCGCAGTGTCCTTTAGTCTCTGACGGTGGCACCTATCACCTGAAGATCTGGAGCTGAGAAGAAGACAGCTTTTAGATGTTTATTTGCTAATCTAAAGGGATGGAAAATATAGAGAATACAGAAAGTTTGATAACGCATATAATCGTCCAGTAAAGATACCTATTTTGGAAGGACCTCAAATATAAATAAAAAAAAAGCCAAAATCAGTTTGTGCATACAGCACTGTAACTAACACATTGTAATTAAATATTTATTAAAGGGTTTGTTCAAGGTAATTTTTTTAAAGGGTGTGAAGATAATGAAATACTACAAAAAACTGCATTGTCCTCCCCACCATTCTTTGTTTTCACGACTTCAGCAATGATGTGGGTGTATTTCTCACATGACCGCTACAGTCTTGTGCTGTATACTGCTGAAGATGGTGTTTGGCTCCAGCGGTCACTTACAGTATACCATATATATATATATATATATATATATATATATATATATATATATATATATATACAGTATATATACTAGCTGAAGGACCTGACTTCGCACAAGTTTTTTTCATACTAGGCCACGCCTCTAACTCCGCCCAAAGCATAATTACTGGAGCCACTGCGGCAATTTTTTTCTTGTGCTTCAATGTCCACAGAAATATTAGCACATAAATCATAAGATTATTGATATTTTAAGGTCCAAATTGCACCAAATAATTTAATTCTGGTCTGATATACAGGTAGAAACCATACAGATAGTTTAGTAAGGAGCAATTTAGTAAATGTATTAATGCACATCTATGCATATGGGACAAAGGGACTTGGGTCAAAAAGAGGGACACAGTCCCTTCAAAAGAGGGACACTTGGAAGGTATGTGTGTGTATGTGGAGACTAAGGATCTGCAAGCTTCTATTGGCTGATAAGGGACATGTGACCATGTGTATGGCAGTTAGGATATGAAGAGAAAGACCTGCAGGGTTGTATTGGCTAATGTAGGTCATGTGATGTGCCATATTTGCATTTTTGGGGGAATATCTCAGGAATGGTACATCCTAGAGAGCTGAGACCCGGTCTAAAACCTAATGTACCTGTGTGCCAAATTTTGTGATTGTAAATGCGACGGCGCGGATTCCTTACTACACTCCTTAATTTTCCTTAATACACTCAGCTTTATATAGTATATATATATATGTATTGTAAGAAGGCGCATGGATCCGTCGTTGATGAAAGGTATGTGTCACTAAGGTTCCTGGCCTCGGTGGAGTAAGAGCCAGTTTTAATGTTTTAGCAGCAGTTGCTGTTTGGCACCTAGCTATTTAGTATGGCTGTATAGCTAATCCGGGACGACTCTTACTGGGAGTAGTCAAAGTGCTGGGTGGGTGACTACTCCCCACGTTCCAGGCCGGGTCGACTGGCCTATAAAAAACCCAGCCGGCAGTGTCAGCTGGGTGTGATTACCTCTCTCTCTGACAGAGGAGCTCTGGCAATCGCTGGATTGGGATCTGAGCCGTGTGCTAGGCTGGAGGCCTGAGTTTGGGAGGCCTGCTCTGTCCTGATCAATGGCGATCGGGTGTGAACTAACACCTGGCATAACAGGTGACTGTGTTGCTGTATGAACTGTCTAGGTGGGAACGAACACCAAAACTGCAAATGGACTGTCGTACTGTTTTGTTGCCATAAGAGTGAATAAAACATTGAAGTTTTTTTGAGTTACAAACTGGTCTTTGCCTCTTTATGCGTCTGCTTGTCCTGTCTACCAGAGCGAATGCCTGCCTACAGTATATATATATTTTTTTATAGAGTAACTAAACTTTTGTATGACTTTTTGTGAACATGTCCCTAATGCCCTAATAATAGTTTTTGTAATATAGTTTATTAATGTATTTTGATTCCACTTTTTCCTCCCTTATGCGCACAGTCCCTGCTTTTAAAATTCACTTCTCTGACAGCTCAGCGGTGTACAGAGTACGGACTGTACAATTTATCAATGGGGCTGCAGCGCAGTTAGTACTGGCAGGAGCGCACATTGCTGCTCCTGCCCGTACTCCCTGGATGATTACTAACTCTTGGCATAGCACATGGGTACTCTGCACCTATGTACTATGCCAGGATTAGCTGAGCGGAGCCGGCTCCTGCCTCTGCCTGCTCTGCTAAGCTAAGAGCTGACATGCAAGACTCTTAGCTTAGCGAAGCAGGCAGAAGCAGGAGCCGGCTCCGCTCAGCCAATCCTGGCATAGTACATGGTTACAGGGTACCCATGTGCTATGCCAGGAGTTAGTAATCCTCTGGGGAGCCCGGGCAGGAGCAGCAATATGCTCTTCTGCCCGTACTCATTGTGCTGCGGCAACATTGATAAAATGTACACTCCGTATTCTGTACACCGCTGAGCAGTGAATTTTAAGCGCACAGGGAATGGTACGCTTTAGGAAGGAAAAAGTGGAATAAAAATACATTAATAAACTATATTACAAAAACTATTAATAGGACTTTAGGGACATGTTCACAAAAATCATACAAAAGTTTAGTTACTCTTTAATACATTCAGTTCCAACCAATATGAATTTTTGCAGTGGTCACTAAAGGGCCCTAGTCTTGGCCACCGATCATAGCAAACAATCAGATATCACCGTTGATTTTTGCAAAGGCGCTCTGAATTTTTTTTTAAATATTTGGACAGCCCCTTTAAAGTTTAGTAACTGTAAATCTGAGGCTGGCACAAGGTCAAGGGAAGAAATTGATGTTTTATAACCACTCCTGAAGACACAGTTAAACATTAATTTTTCGTGATAACACTAAACAGTTCAATTACCAAGGGCATTGTGGTATACATTCATCACAGAGCTACTGCAGCCACCCATTTTATATTCAATACCTATGCCAGCAATGCTTTGTGCTTACACGGATAAGTGCAAATCCTTGGGCTGATAATTATGTCAATGCAACACCTGGAATTGAATCCAAGAACTGGTCAGTACATCTGCTTACCGACGTTAGCAAAGCAACCTGCCAACTGGGCAGTCTCCATTCACAGTGGAGCTGTGGAGCCAGGATGCTAAGAATCATCATTTCCATTGCATCTGCCATCTAAACAAATAGAGATCAAAGGATTAAAGAGAGAAAAAATAAAAGCTATCATGTGGAAACTAGCAACAGTTCAAGGCTTAGTGATACAAGAAATCACATAGTGACAACACAGATAATATCCCTCAATACTTGTGAAGGACCTGTAACCTTTCCTGACATGTCTTTTTTTAACAATTACTTGCAGTCTGTAATGAAGGACCAGCTGGGTGCTACCCATTGGGGGGTGGGGTGTCTGATACTGGCAGCGCTGATTGGATAGTGTCAGACTGTGCAGGGACACACCTCCAACTGGTAACACCCATCTGAACCTTCATTGCAAACTGCTGGCTATTCATTCATAACTTGTAGAAGGAATAATAGAGGAATGGCACAAAACATAGTTATACGCATAGATGCTGCAGAATTGTTATTTCATGGGAAATGCAAGTAGTTGCCAAAAGTCAGGAGAAGTTACAGGTCCTCTTTAAATACTGTTAAACATATTGTATTTATGTTTTTTTTTGTACGGTACATACCGTTGTGTGTACTTTATATACCTGATGTATTTATATGCTCAATAAAAAGAATAAAAAAAAAAAAAATACTGTTAAACTGTAAAACAGAGTTACTTGCCCAGGCCAGTCCCGTAAGGATTGACAGCTTCCACTGAAATTTCCCAAATCCAATTGCTTCCACGGCATCTTCCACCATAAATGTGTCTGCAAGGAAGAATTAAAAATAATATTTTCTGTAATCTTATAACTGCAAAATACTTTGAACCATGCATGCTCCTGCACATTTTCTATTTAAAGCCTTCCTACTGCATGCTCTGATAAGGAAGAGTTCACATCTGCGTTTCATTTTCCGTTCGTCTGATCCATCGTCAGTTAGGCCTTATGCACACGACCGTTGTTTTGGTCCGCATCTGAGCCGCAGTTTTTGAGGTTCGGATGCGGACCCATTCACTTCAATGGGGCTGTCCGCATCCGTTGCTCCGTTCCGTGATCCGCAAAAAAATAAAATAACCTGTCCTATTCTTGTATAGCAAAAAAATAAAGACTGGGCAGCACCGCAGTAACGCTTGTATGTATAGAGTGCCAGCAGCTGTGAGGACGATCCACCCCCAAAAAATTATCCAAATGAAGAAAAAATTCCACAGCACATCAAAGGGCGTAAAATCCAAGTAGAAACTTTATTCACCAGACAGCGACGTTTCGGTCCACTTGCTGGGACCTGCACAAGCAGTGCTTGAGAAAGTGGATCCTGTTGCACATTTGAGCATCCGTTTGAGCCATTTCCGTCTGTATGCAGGACCTTTTTTTGCATTTCTCAGATGGAAATGTTAAACAGATGCCAAATGAGCATAACTGATGCACAAGATCCATTTTTTTACAGAACCCTTGTTTTTCTGTTCTTCTGACGGATCAGAAGAAAAGAAAATGGAACTGTGACGTGAACTCTGTGGCCACTGGTGCACTGACTAAGAAACTGACAAGAAGCAGACACGTGGCTCCCTGTCAAAGCGTAGAGTGGAGATTGGGAGCCACGGGTATGTGGCATACATTTCTTAAACCTATCTAGATGGGTTTAGACTTTAAGGGGGAAAACAGATACAATCTTCTTATTGATCTTTAAGGACTGTATCACACATCAGTGAATCATGGACATTTGCTGTCTGTGGTCCCTATGGACAACACACTTACCCATTTTAATATGTGTATTCACACATCAGTGGTTTTGCACAGACTGTGGGTCCATAGTGACACCATGGAGGCATGCCCAGTTTTTGTCTGTGATTACAAATCCCTCACGCACAATATAATCTATGGGTCTGTGAAAACCATGGACACAACACAGATGGCATTGATGTTTGGTCCATGGTTTTTATGGAGCATTGGTAGTAGATGCTCTGGAAATTAACTTTCAGCCTAGCAGAGTTCGTGGAATATGGATGACACACAGAGGGAAACAAAACGGACACATGGACCCTTCACAGACATCTGGATGAACCACTAATCATTTAATCGTGGATGTCTTCACAGACAGAGACGTGTAAAAGAGGCCTATAAAGGCGATCTTGGACTATGCTTCCATTTAATCATTACTGGTTTATAAAAGACGAGTAAAGGGCTTCTCTGCAACTGGGAATCAATGACCAGGAAGCCGGAAATGGTGTAAAAGTAAAAAAAAAAACAACAACACTCACTTGTTCAGAGGGTTCCAGCTCCAGTGCCAAGTGCCCATCTTCACCTCATCTGGTCCCTGCTGGATCAGAAGTCTGACATGCACGTCACAACTGCTGACTAATCAATGTCTTTAGCGTTGACCTGTGCAGGAATAGTACACTATTGAGGTCACCATTGAGGCCACTGATTGGGCAGCAGCAGTGACATGTACGTAGAAGGTATGTCATGCTTCCAGTTAAGCATGGACTAGAAATAGTGGAGTTGGGAGCTCAGCCCTGGACTTGGAACATTCTGAGTTTTTTTAATTTCATTTTTGACCATGCCTGGCCCCTGATTCATTGGATCACAGTTTCCGAGAACCCCTTTAGGTGTTAAAAGCAATGTTCTTACCATCAGTAGGGTTGGCAAACTCTTTTGGCACTGTGGTTCCATCTTCCAGCTCCACTGCTTCCAAATCTGTGTGGACAGGTCCAATTTGAATTTCATGCTCTCCAGAGATGTTGTCCTCTTCTGATCTGGCACTTTCTCCAGTTCGACGGAATTTGACAACACTGTAAAGAAATTTTTTACTTCAGTAATTTTACATAATAACTTTATGTTAGAGGCTTCCAATGAATCAAGGTTTACTTTTTCTTGTTGCTGTGAGGCATCCATCACTTATTCAGATCATAAACTGTCTTACGGGCCCTTTACACAGGCTGAGAAAGATCTTCGCTAACAAGCATTAGTAGTAACGCTCGTTATGGATGATCTGGCGGTGTAAACGCACCGCCGATTACCCGATTTGGATCGTTAGTGCAGCACAAAAATCCTCCCCTTACTCTGAAGGAGCTGGAAATTCAGTGGTCTCCTCCACTAGGGATCAGCAAATTGTCAGGAAGGAATGCTTCCTTTCCGACAATCTGCTTGAACATCGTCCTGTCTAAAGGGACCTTAAGGCTTTTTCAGTATTATGCTTATGGGGTCATCTGGTTTAAATACCCAATTTTTATTTACCCTATGAGAGAATTCTGAGTTAAAGCGTCATTCAAGATCCTTCCTAGTTAAAGCATAGAGTGGCTATAAAGAACATCTTTTGTCCATGTATTATATAGACAGCACATAGGACAGTGTAATGGGTGCCATGTAATGCTTGTTCCGCTAAGGCCTCATGCATACGACCGTTCATTTTTTTGCGGTCCGCAAACCGCGGATCCGCAAAAAACAAAAGCTGCCCATGTGCCTTCCGCAATTTGCGGAACGGGCAGCCCATTGTAGTAATGCCTATTCTTGTCCGCAAAACGGACAAGAATAGGACGTTCTATTGAAGTGAATGGGCCCGCATCCGAGCCGCAAAAACGGCGGCTCGGATGCGGACTCAAACAACGGCCGTGTGCATGAGGCCTAAGACAGCACTGCTGGAAATTAAACACTTGCTGCCAGTTTCTCATGCAAATAACAGCTGATCTCTGGGGATCCCTACAACATGATAACCTGGGACTAGCTGATTTTTTCTAATAAAGGGGATTTAGCGAAAGCAAGCAAATCTTTATTCTGTGTGTTAAACTGTATAAGTAAAGCTTAATGTGGCACTGTACTTTAGGAAAACTTTTAAATATATCATAGAGACATATCAAACGTTTTAATTAGTTGGGGTCTGAGCGCTGAGACCTTGCCAATTGCTAGAATGAGGAGAGAGAAGTGCTCACACAGTACGTTCTCTCCCTCTCCCCTCACTACAGGAGACGGAGACAAGGTGGATTCAAAATGGACCCGTCTTGATACAGTCTCCTGCAGCATGTGAGCACTTCGTGTTCCTCGTCTAAGGCCCCATTCACATTCTGTAAATTTTTTTGCGGACCGCACATCGCCGGCACTAATAGAATATGCCTATTCTTGTCCGCAATTGCGGACAAGAATAGGACATGTTCTATTTTTTTCGGGAATGGAAATGCATGGGAAATGAATGGGTCCGCAATTCCGTTCCACAAAATGCAGAACGAAATTGCGGACGTGTGAATGGGGCCTTAGGGTTCGGTGGGAGTGTCAGCACTGGGACCCCCACCAATTAAAACTTTTGATATGTTATTAGCACATAAAAGTTTTCCCAAAGTCATAAAAAAAAATTCACAATCTTTTGGTAAAGAAATCCCCTTGACAATATACTTGCCTTTGTAAATTTTCCCCTGTCCCCACCACTTGCCACTGGTCCAGGAGGCCTCTGCCTCTTTTTTTTTATTGTAAAGGCCTGACAACCCCTTTAAATGGTTTCTGTCACCAGATTTAACCCTATTAAGCTAGCTGACATTAGCCATGTGCTAATGTCAGCTAAACCTAACGAGCCTATTCCTACTTTTATCTATGCCCCCGTTAAGCCAGAAATCTAACTTTTATAATAAGCTAATTAGCCTCTAGGAGCAGGGGGGGCGTTGTTCCTGCTCCTAGAGGCTCCGTTCTCCCACCTTTGTCGACTCCCTCTAAGTCCTGATTGACAGGGCCAGGCAGCGCTCCCATCTGTCTGCCAGCCCTGTGCTCTGGTGAAATCTCACGCTGTTCAGTATTCGGCGCAGGCGCGGTGAGGGAAAGACGATCACCGGCTTCCAGCTTCTTCACCGCACCTGCGCCGAATTCTGAGCTGCGCAAGATTTCAGCAGAGCACAGGGCTGGCAGACAGATGCGAGCGCTGCCTGACTTGGAGGGAGACGACAAAGGTGGGAGAACGGAGCCTCTAGGAGCAGGAACAACGCCCCCCCTGCTCCTAGAGGCTAATTAGCTTATTATAAAAGTTAGATTTCTGGCGTAACGGGGGCATAGATAAAAGTAGGAATAGGCTCGTTAGGTTTAGCTGACATTAGCACATCGCTGATGTCAGCTAGCTTAATGGGGTTAAGAATGGTGACAGAAACCCTTTAATCCCTGTAGAACTCTTCATTTTGATAATGGTGCAAAATAGATTTTAGAAAACTATAAAACGTTTAATTCTACAATTTACATTATACAGAGAAATCACGTAAACATCAGAAAATTCTGCACATCTGGTTGTATTCAAATGAGGGGTACCATTAAAGGGGTTGTCCGGGTTCAGAGCTGAACCCGGACATACCCTTATTTTCACCCCGGCAGCATCCCTGAGCCTAGCATCGGAGCATTTCATGCTCCGATGTGCTCCCGTGCCCTGCGCTAAATCGCGCAGGGCACGGGCTCTTTTGTTTTCAATAACACACTGCCGGGCGGTAACTTCTGCCCAGCAGTGTGTTCGGTGACATCACTGACTCTGAGGGGCGGAGCCCTAGCCGTTTTACTGGCTAGGGCAGAGCTAAATCCCGCCCATCAGTGCCGGTGACATCACCGGGGTTCCTGTCAGACCCATGGAGAGCCCCGGGACGTCACCGGAACTCCTAAAAATGCCTTTGCCCTGCGTGATTTAGCGCAGGGCAAAGGAGAGCATCGGAGCATGAACTGCTCCGATGCTCATGTCAGGGGGGCTGCCGGGGTGAAAATGGAGGGATGTCCGGGTTCAGCTCTGAACCCGGACAACCCCTTTAAAAATACTTTTATACATATATGCAAATTAATATCACAAACAAGTATACATCTCAATTTAGAATTTACACCAATCTTATAAAGCGCCATAGCAAAACTTACTATGGGCCTCCCCGCACTGCCAATTTTCCAGTATGTCTGTGTCATTCATTTGCAACACCTAAGATTTCAGGCAAATTACTATGTTTTTCCTGAAGCAAAATACATTTTAATTTTAAATAATAGCACTATAAAAATAGTCAACTTCGAACCTCACCCACTTTATCCGACTTCTATGTTGGAAAAAGTGGAACTGATGCTTCGTAAATATGGCACTTATTCTAACCCCATATTTCTTAATGTATTCACACCAAACAACTGTCATAAAAACACAAATCTCTTGCTTCACATCACATATTACACGATTGTCTGCCTGCAGCTACCAGTAGGGGGATCTCACTGCATAGAACATTATACAGTTACCATTGTCTGCAATGGAAGCTGTAATCACCTCTTTGTGCTGAGTTCCCCCTAGTGGCAGATGCATGAAAATGCAGTGCTTTCACGGCTATCAGGAACAGAAGAAGGAGTTCAGCACTGGACCCATCCTTCTCCCGAGGCCCGAAGCAGTAGCATCTTCTGCTTCCATTGAAGGTAGGTCCCTGGTACAAGGTAAAAGATGCCAGTTACATGTCACTTTTCTCTTTTTGGGGACCCTTTGGTAAATGAACCCGCTCAGTTGCTATTGACAACTCCATCACTTGCAATTAAACCATCACCATGGTTTTTATTTTTATTTTTTTACATTTGTAATTTCTATTGAACTTATAAGAAAACTTAATTTAAAGAAAAATGTATTGAAACGGGTATAAATGAAGGCATGACTAATTCAAAATGAGACTTTATGCTTATACATTTTTATAGCTATAGAACTGGAAATAGCAATCCAGCCTTTATAGACTCACATATAATAACTGATCATAGAGAGGGTATGAACTAATATATTGAAGCCAATCTTTACAAGCGTTCCAGAAATCTTCTACTGTTGGTATAATGGTATAATTCAGCACGAAGAGAACCATATACAGAACCTGCTTTCTTTTAGCTATAGAAAGGTAAAATCTGCTGCTTTCAAAAGCATGATACACAATGGGTCACGTTTATAAAAACATTTCTTTAGTTGGCAATGGCATAACTATAGGGGATGTACAGAATACAGTTGCACCTGGGGTCTGGTGTCTAAAGGGACCTAGGAGCACTGATGCTACAAAGGTGACCGGCAGCCCATTAAATGGCACGTAACATTGTCAGGACCCTGTTACAGATTTGCGCTGGGACCTAGAAGTTTGAAAACAGCAGCTATTTTTTGCACATTTTCTTCCTACCAGACAGTTTTCAGGTTGGAGTGTGATCAGACCTAGCGGGCTTTGCAGATGTACCATTTTTTTTAAATAACAAGCAACTGTCAGTAAAAGGACACTTTTAATAAAAGTGTCCCAATAGAACTGTATTTTCAGTTTAAAGTGAATCTAGACGTTTTTAGCATAACCCCAGAAAATACCTCTAGATACAAATCAAATGATGTTGCGTTCATCCAGGGAGCTATGGAAACAGACGAGCATCCTGTGAATATGCCGTAGATGTCTGAGATGGGAAAACCCAGCAGAAATAAGTCATAATGGTGAGTCATGAGGGTGAGATGAAAGAGGCTATAGCTCTTCAGGTTGTAGCGTAAAGAGTACTTAGGCTGATGGATTTCAATTAGCCTGTTTTTTTTATCTTGGCTTCCTAGAATCTTGAACTCTTGGCATCACTGCAGTTATATAAGGTCTTATTTTTTGGGGGAACACATTGTACATTGCATATGAACTATTTAGTTTGGTGGGGACAGTATAAAATAACTGCAGATATAAACATCAATGATTGCTTGGCCAAACTGGCATGTTGTTACAAAAGGTGGGGTAGGTGGCTGATAAACACTGGTAATATACGGTACTCACTGCTATCTGCCAAAGTTCTCAGCGGAGCTAGTGGGCATGCTAGGTGGTGTGGGTGCAGAAGAGCGCCTGTATGTCCAGCCAATCAGAGTGCTAGGTGCTGTATCTGAATGCAGCTGGCTAGTACCCCAGTGACAGTTATTAGATTATTACCGTACTTTTTTTGTGACTTTTGTATTGCGGATATATATATTTTTTCACCTGGCTTCTCCCTGAGAATTATTCTAGATTCCCCTTTATTTATTGTCCATGGGCTGTGGATCATCTGACCTTCCACTATCCTGCTGATTTAAATGTTTTATACTTTTCCTGGTTTGATCATTGGCTTTCTACTGACTATGCCTCCAGATAATCCTCTACTTTGGCATTTTCTCCTAGTTGACTTCTGCCATGAGCCTTGACACAGGTTACGACTATTGATCTTGAACACCTGCTATTCCCCTGCCAGTTAATGACTTGGGGATCTTCAGCAGAAAAGTCCAGATGCCTGTATAGGGTAAAAAGGGTGAAAACCTGGAGATCCTTTACACTCTGCACCCCATTCTAGTCAGTGGCAAACTGAAGGTGGTCTCTCTCTTCACAGCTGGCGAGCCTTAACACTGCAACAAATCTATCTTGGGAATGCAAAGATATATGGTCTGATAGACTTATGGATTTAGACCACTGCATTACATACTAAGAATGCTTTTGTCCAAATTGCTCAAAATGCCTTCCAACTCACAAATCTGCTACACATATTTTTCTTCCACTGTCACTTTGTGTGTCCTTCTTTCATTTTATTGACCTTTATGCACTCTAGGTCATTTGCATCCTGAATGCAAAATCAAGGTATCTTCTACACAGCCTTCATTAAAAAAAAATCCTACCATATTGGTGTCGTAGAGTCACTGCAACTCCTTTAAATAGCTGGTGTGCTTCTGACATAAATCTGGCAGCACAGTCCTCCTAGCTGCTGTGAGGTAAGGTCTAAATTCCTCTACTCTCTATTCCCCCCTCCCTTTGGCCTGTGTCAAAGATACTGACAGGGAGAAGGAAGAGGTTGTACATGGAAGAGTGAACTCATTAGAGAAGCATATTTGAAGTGATCACATTGAATGTATCAAATGTAGAGGCAGAGAGGTGGGAGAATCCACTGCAGAATCTGCAGGTGGAGAGGGGTGATCAAACACAGGCTCGGACTGGCCCACCGGGGAGGCGGAGGATTCCTCGGTAGGCCCCCAGTCTCCTGCGCCAGGAGATAAGACGGAGGAATAATTATTTCTCTTGTTTCTCAGGAGAGATAATTATTGTAGCCACAGTGATGCAGCCTCATACTGGTGTAAATTGTACAGGAGGCCCCGCAGTATCTTCTAAACTTCCTGGGCTGCTGGCAGTGAAGGAGGAGAGAACATGTCTGGCCATCCTCCTGCCCTCCCTGCTGTCAGAAAACTGTGGTTGCTGGAGAGAAGGACTCCTCTGCGGTGCTGGGCTGATTTCTTAGGTGTGTGACAGTAGTGAGCCGTAGGAGACTGTAAGGGGGAAATAGGGGATTTGTTTATAGCAGACACAGATCTGTGTATGTGTGCTGCTCTCTGCAGAGTTCAGAGTGGCATTGGGGGGACTCTGCCCTATGTGCAATCCCAATAGTGCCACAGCTCTAGATGCCCCCCAATGCCCCCACTCTAAATGCACCCCTAATATTGCCTCTTCTCAAGTTGCCCCCCTAATACCTCTGCTCCAGAATCCCCACTATTACGCTGCCTCAGGTGACCCTAATGTCTCTGCTTTAGGTGCACCCCCATAAATTCCCCAGCTCCAGATGCCCCCACTCTAAATGCACCGCTATTATTGCCTCTTCTACAGTTACCCCTGCTCCAGGAACCCCACTATTACCCTGCCTCAGGTGACCCTAATGCCTCTGTTTCAGTTATGAGCCTCCGTTTGTGCCCTTTGCTCCCGTTGCTCCTCTAGCACCTTTGCTTGGGCTTTGTTAAAGGTTATGACCTGCAAAGGGGGTTGGACTTATGCCCGAAAAATTCTGCACAGTGTGTCACATTCTCCAGTATTGACACGTATGGTTTACATGGCGGTAGTGATGATATTCTGTATTTACAGGCATCACTGCTGCCATCACTGGTGGAGTGGTGGAGGATTTAAAGGGTTTGTCCAGGTTTTCAAGTTATCCTCTCCACACCATAGGGCATAACTATTTGATTAGTGGGGTCCAATTCTGCGACCCCCGCTGATCCCAAGAATGGGTCCTATTCCCCCTTTTTGGTGGTGTGGCAGGCCACACATATGCCCTGCTGCTCCATTCATTCTCTTTGGGACCACTGGAAATAGCCAGAGCTCTACTCTGCCATCTCCAGCGACCCCATAGAGAATGGATGGAGAGGTAGTGTATATGCTCGACCTGCCACTTAATCAAAAAGGAGAATCAGTGGGGGCTCCAGTGTTCAGACCCCCACGGATCACTTAGTTCTCCTGGATCCTATGGATAGAGGATAACTAGAAAAGTGGACACAGGTCCTTTAACAGGCGAGCATTTCTATTTTAGTTTGACACATATTTTGGGCCAGATTTTTAATTTTAATTAAATTTTAATTTTTTTACACCCAAATAAACCTTTAAGAATAGGGAATGTGAAAAGGTCCAACAGCTCTGACACGACAGGTGCTAAGTGTCTGATTGGTGGGGGTCTGACTGCTGGGGCCCCCATGATAAAGGGAACGTGGTCTTAAGACCCTTGTGTACATAGATTGGCAGTAATGTAATTAAATGTCTCAGGACCCCTTTTTTATGATCAATGGGTGTTCCAGCAGTCAGACCCAAACAATCTGATATTTATCACCTATCCTGTAGATAGGCAATAGGTCATTATGGTAGGACAACCCTTTTAATTATAATGTAGATTATGTACAATATGAGGAGGTTAAGATTTGGTAAATTTCATGCCAGACATTCATGCTTAAAGGGGTTAAAGGGTTTGTCTCACTTCAGTAAATGGCATTTATCATGCAGCTAATACAAGGCACTTACTAATATATTGTTATTATCCATATTGTCTCCTTTCCATCACATTATACACAGCGCGTATCCGTGGTTACGACCACCGTGTAATCCAGCAGTGGTGGCCATGCTTACACACTATAGGCAAAGGCTGGAAGTGCACATAGGCCAACACCTTTACCTATAGTGTGCAAGCACGGACACCACTGCTGTATTGCAGAGTGGTCAAAACCATGGATACGTGCTGTGTATAATGTGATGGAAAAGAGCCAATTGTCATGCCCTGCTCAGACTATGTACGGAGGTCTGCCAGATTAGCAGCACGTGTCTAGTCATTTGTTTTGTTTTGGAGTCATGCTAGATCCGCCTCCCTTCAGGTGCTCTGGGTGGGGTCGTTGGTTTAAATTACTCTCACTCCCAGAGTTCCGTGCGGGTTATAGCTTCTGTCAGGCTGTGGAAGCAAGGAGTGAAGGATTGGCTTTTCCTGCTCAGATAAGATAAGTTGGTTTCTGATTTCTTTGGTTTGCTGTCTAGGCTGTTTGAGTGTCGTCTGTCCCCTCCTGGTTCTGAGGGAGCAGGCTGCCCCTTTTCCCCTTTTACCATCTCAGGGATTCTAGGCTATTCTCAGCCCAGGCACGAGGACACATTATTCCCACCTTCAGGGTCTGAATGTGGGAAAAGCAGAATAGGGAGAGCGGTTAGGGATTTGCTAGGAGGTGACCTTATCCCCAGCTTCTCGCCTAGAAATATTGTTTGTTTATTTTTATTTTTTTATTTTTTTATTGAAAATTTTTATTGTTTTCAATTTTTTCAAAGCATTGTACATTTTCCAATAGTTAAGGCGTACAACAATACAAGTGACATAAGCATAAGCGAAAATCACCCAATGTAAGGTGTCACAAATGAAAATAAGAAACCAAAGGGCGGTTAAGCCCAATGTGACAGGTATAGAAATATTGTTTGTTTATTTATCTGTGTATCTTATATCCTGTCCGCCGTGACATTATAACCCGCCATACTTTGACTGCCATTACTCAGCGGTTTATGTGATGGCGTCAATTGATGCGCTAGTTGACCACATGCAGGGATTATCTCTAGAGGTTGCGGATCTGCGTAGGTGCAGGTCAAATTTGTGGGGAGCCTAAAGTCGCTCTTCCTGAGAGATTTGCAGGGGGTTCGGATGACTTTATCCGCTTTAAAGAGTCATGCAAATTCTATTTTCGGCTGCGTCCATCTTCATCAGGTGATGAGAGTCAGAGGGTAGGGATAATCATTTCTCTGCCTAAAGGGGACGCACAATCCTGGGCCTTTTCTCTGCCGCCCGGTTCTCTGGCCCTCCGGTCGGTGGAAGAATTTTTCAAAGCCCTGGGATTAATTTACGATGACCCAGATCGGGTCTCGATGGCGGAATCTAAATTGCGTAATTTATTACAGGGTGAACATACTGCAGAGGTTTACTGCGTTGAGTTTAGGAGATGGGCTACTGAGTCAGAGTGGAATGACCCCGCGTTACGTAGTCAGTTTTGTCAGGGGTTATCTGAGAGATTGAAAGATGCCCTTGCTTTTCATGAGTACCCAGATTCTTTGGAGAATGCTATGTCTTTGGCAGTACGGTTAGATAGACGGGAGGTGTAAGGCTCCCTCCGTGCAAGGGATCCCTTCTGTGACTGGTTTCATCTCTACTACTTCCCAGGGTGATGTTACAGGTAACTCTGGGGTAGGGGAGGAACCCATGCAGCTGGGTCAGGTTTCTTTCCGTTCTGGTAGTAGAGACTTTAGGAAATTGCACAAACTATGTTACTACTGTGGAAAAGTGGTCATTTTATTTTTGCTTGTCCTTTTGTTAAATCGCATGTTGATAAGGCCTCCTGCACACGACCGTTGTGTGCACCCGTGGCCGTTGTGCCGTTTTCCGTTTTTTTTCGCGGACCCATTGACTTTCAATGGGTCCGTGGAAAAAACGGAAAATGCACCGTTTTGCAGCCGCATCCGTGATCCGTGTTTCCTGGCCGTGAAAAAAATATGACCTGTCCTATTTTTTTCACGGCCAACGGTTCACGGACCCATTCAAGTCAATGGGTCCGTGAAAGAACACGGATGCACACAAGATTGGCATCCGTGTCCGTGATCCGTGGCCGTAGGTTAGTTTTTATACAGACGGATCCGAAGATCCGTCTGCATAAAAGCTTTTTCATAGTTGAGTTTTCACTTCGTGAAAACTCAGAACCGACAGTATATTCTAACACAGAGGCGTCCCCATGGTGATGGGGACGCTTCAGCTTAGAATATACTAAAAGAACTGTGTACATGACTGCCCCCTGCTGCCTGGAAGGTGCTGCCAGGCAGCAGGGGGCAGCCCCCCCCTGTAGTTAACACATTGGTGGCCAGATCGGTAACCATGGCAACCAGGACGCTACTGCAGTCCCGGTTGCCATGGTTACTTAGCAATTTGTAGAACCATTATACTTACCTGCGAGCTGCGATGGTCTGCGTCCGGTCGGGAGCTCCTCCTACTGGTAAGTGACAGGTCCGGCCGGGAGCTCCTCCTACTGGTAAGTGACAGGTCATGTGAGAAATGTGTGTTTTCTGTGTAGGAGCTTCTGTTTTTGGGATATCTGCTTTCTGACTCTGGTTTTCATATGGACCCTGAAAAGGACCGGGAGGTTCTGGAATGGTACTGACCAGAGAATCAGAAAGCTTTGATGCGGTTTTTGGGGTTTACTAATTATTATAGAAAATTTATTTTCAATTATTCTACCATTGTAAGACCGCTGACTGATATGACTAAGAAGGGCGCCGACGTCTCTGTCTGGTCGGATGAGGCATTGCAGGCCTTTTCGGCTATTAAGGAGTGTTTTGCGTCTGCTCCCATTCTGGTGCAGCCCGATGTGTCTCAGCCATTCGTGGTGGAGGTTGATTCATCAGAAGTCGGGGTTGGAGCGGTACTGTCGCAGGGTTCATCTCCTGGCAAGTGGGTCCCTTGTGCTTTTTTTTCCAAGAAGCTATCAGTCGCCGAGAAGAATTATGATGTGGGAGATAGAGTTGTTGGCCATCAAGTTGGCCTTTGAGGAATGGCGTCACTGGTTGTAGGGGGCGTCTCACCCCGTTACAGTATATACGGATCATAAGAACTTGGCTTACCTGCAATCTGCCAAGCGTCTGAACCCTAGACAGGCCAGATGGTCACTGTTTTTTACCAGGTTCAATTTTGTGGTGACTTTTCGCCCGGGGGTTAAAAACATCAAGGCGGATGCGTTGTCTCGCAGTTTTCCTGGGGATGTGATTCAGAGGATCCTGCTCCGATTTTGGCTGATGGGGTGGTGGTCTCCGCTCTGTACCCCGAATTGGAGATGGAGGTGTTGGAAGCCCAGGAGGGGGCTCCTGGTTCTTGTCCCCCAGGGAGGTTGTTTGTTCCTGAAGAACTGCGATACAAGGTATTCAAGGATCATAATGATACTGTCCTTGCTGGGCATCCTGGTGGTAAGTCCACCTGTGACCTTGTGTACCGGAGGTGGCCCGGGTTACGTAAGAGCATTGAGGATTACGTGGCAGCTTGTGAAACCTGTGTGCGGTCAAAGGTTGCTCATACTCGACCGGCTGGTACACTTCTTACTTTGTCTATTCCGTCTCGTCCTTGGACGCACTTGTCTATGGACTTTATTACGGATCTGCCGAGTTCCTCCGGGAGAACAGTAATTTTGGTGGTAGTTGACCGTTTTAGTAAAATGGCTCACTTTATATCGTTAACTAGTCTGCCTAATGCCAAGACTCTTGCGCAGATTTTTGTTGTTAATATCGTGCAATTGCATAGTATTCCTTCGGATGTGGTTTCTGATAGGGGCACTCAGTTTGTCTCCAGGTTTTGGAGGGCGTTCTGCTCTCGGCTTGGCATTCAAATTTCATTCTCTTCAGCTTTTCATCCGCAGTCCAATGGACAGACAGAGCGTACTAATCAGAAACTGGAGACCTACTTGAGGTGCTTTGTGGCTGAGAATCAGGAGGACTGGTCCTCATTCTTGTCCCTAGCAGAGTTCGCTTTGAATAACCGTAGGCAGGAGTCCACGGGTAAGTCGCCATTTTTTGGCATATACGGTTTTCATCCTAAGTTTGGTACCTTTTCTGGGACTAGTTCCTCTGGGATGCCAGAGGAGGAGAGATTTTCTTCTGCCCTGTCTTCTATCTGGCGGAGGATCCAAGTGAATTTGGAGAAGATGGGTGAGAGGTATAAGCGAATGGCTGACAAGAGACGTGTGACTGGTCCGGACCTGTGTGTGGGTGATCTGGTGTGGTTGTCCACTAAAAATATTAAACTGGGTCCAAGATTTATTGGTCTGTACAAAATATCTGCGGTGATCAATCCAGTAGCGTTTCGGCTGGATCTTCCGCAGACTTGGAGGATCCATGATGTATTCCACAGGTCTTTATTGAAAAAATATGTGAAACCGGTGGAACCATCGCCATTGCCCCCTCCTCCTGTTCTGGTCGATGGAAATTTAGAGTTCGAGATCTCCAGGGTTCTTGACTCTAGAGTTCTTCGGGGTTCCCTTCAGTACCTGGTACACTGGAGGGGATACGGCCCTGAGGAAAGGATGTGTGTTTCGGCGCTGGATGTCAGTGCCAGCCGACTGGTTAGGGCTTTTCACAGATCCCACCCGGATAATGTTGGTCCGGGATGTCCGGAGGTCACCCGTAGAAGGGGGGGTACTGTCATGCCCTGCTCAGACTATGTACGGAGGTCTGCCAGATTAGCAGCACGTGTCTAGTCATTTGTTTTGTTTTGGAGTCGTGCTAGATCCGCCTCCCTTCAGGTGCTCTGGGTGGGGTAGTTGGTTTAAATTACTCTCACTCCCAGGGTTCCGTGCGGGTTATAGCTTCTGTCAGGCTGTGGAAGCAAGGAGTGAAGGATTGGCTTTTACTGCTCAGATAAGATAAGTTGGTTTCTGATTTCTTTGGTTTGCTGTCTAGGCTGTTTGAGTGTCGCCTGTCCCCTCCTGGTTCTGAGGGAGCAGGCTGCCCCTTTTCCCCTTTCACCATCTCAGGGATTCTAGGGTATTCTCAGCCCAGGCACGAGGACACATTATTCCCACCTTCAGGGTCTGAATGTGGGCAAAGCAGAATAGGGAGAGCGGTTAGGGATTTGCTAGGAGGTGATCTTATCCCCAGCTTCTCGCCTAGAAATATTGTTTGTTTAGTTATCTGTGTATCTTATATCCTGTCCGCCGTGACACCAATATGGACAGTCACAATATTTAGTAAGTATCTTGTATTAACTTTCTCTACATAATAAATGCCAATTGCTCAAGTGAGACAACCCCTTTAGACCCTTTAAGTGTTCTAGACTTAATAGGGTTAGGCATAAATGTCTTGGTGTGTGCATTGCGTGTTTCCTATGTGTGATTGGTGTGTGCTCAGGGGCGGGCTGGGACAGAGGGCAGGGAGGCAATTGCCCCCCAGGCCGCCCTAAAAAAAGGCCGCTGGGCTGCCTTCAACAAATCATTTTATTTTATTTTTTTAATTCCTCAGGGCCGCACCGCTGATCACCACAGGCGGCGCAGTCCTGGATGTAATTGGGGCGGGTAGGAGATGAGCGCTTCCTTTGTGGAAGCTCTCATCTCCATATTCATTCAGCTGTGCTGTGGGGCAGGGGAGGGAAAGGCGTCTCCCTCCCCTGTTCTTCTGATAGGCCGCAGGCACTAATGCTCAGGCAGAGCGATGACATCATTATCATCGGGCCACCTGAGCCGGGCAGCACACAGCAGGGACACAGTCCGGAAGAGTCCTGCATCGCATTGCTGCTGATGGAGGTAAGTATTAGTGGGTTTTTTTGGGGTAGCTGGCACTATGGGGGGAGCTGGCACTATGGGGGGGGCTGGCACTGGCACTATGGGGGGAGCTGGCACTATGGGGAGGCTGGCACTATGGGGGGAGCTGGCACTATGGGGGGACTGGCACTATGGGGGGACTGGCACTATGGGGGGAGCTGGCACTATGGGGGGAGCTGGCACTGGCACTATGGGGGGGCTGGCACTATGGGGGGAGCTGGCATTTCTTACAGCCCCATTTTTTGGGGGGTGGCATTCTGATGGCATTTATTTCTTACCTATTTTGGGGGGGCACTATGGGGGCATTTCTTACTGGCACATTATGGGGGGGGGGCACCATGGGGGAGAGGAGCACTATGGGGGTATCTGGGGGCTCTAAAGGGGCTTTTTTTATTATTGGCACATTATGGGGGAACTATAGGGGTGAGCGGAACTATGGGGCATTATTTGGGGGCACCATGTGGGAGTGGAGCACTATTGGGGCATATGGTGGCACTAAGAAGGGGCATTTTTTTACTGCCACATTATGGGGGATAGGAGCACTTTAGGGACATCTGCTGGGGGCAATAAGAAGGGGCATTTTTTTACTGGCATATTATGGGGGACACTATGAGGAAAAGGGAGAGGAGCACTATGAGGGCATTTACTGGGGCACTATATAGGGGTATTTTATACTGGCATACATTATGGGGACATTAGCTCAACTGCGGGCACTAAGCAGGGGTATTTCATGTACTGTCATATTATAGGGAGAATTATTACTACTAGGAGGTATTATGCGGAGCTTTACTACTACTGGGGGGCTATGAGGAACATGATTACTATATATGGGCACTATAGGGGCATTATTACTACTAATTATTTCTATTGGTGGGATTTTGGGGAGCACTGTTACTTTAGGGGGCACCCTGGCATAGTATCAGCTTAGCACAATCTTTTTTGGGGGACATTATCTTTATACTATTAGGCCCCTTTCACACGGGCGAGTTTTCCGCGCGGGTGCAATGCGTGAGGTGAACGCATTGCACCTGCACTGAATCCGGACCCATTCATTTCTATGGGGCTGAGCACATTAGCGGTGATTTTTACGCATCACTTGTGCGTTGCGTGAAAATCGCAGCAAGCTCTATTTTGTGCGTTTGTCATGCAACGCAGGCCCCATAGAAGTGAATAGGGCTGCGTGAAAATCGCAAGCATCCACAAGCAGGCACCATGGTGATGGATCATGTGATGGACCATGTGATGAGCGTAGTGACGTCATCAAAGGTCCTTTTCCTTACAGATGAAGACAGAAGAGATGCTGGCTGCGCAAACAAGTGGATTAAGGTAAGTTCAATTTTTTTTTTTTTTTTTTTTAAACCCCTCCAGACCTATTTTACTTAGCATTCTGTATTCAGAATGCTATTATTTTCCCTTATAACCATGTTATAAGGGAAAATAATACAATCTACACAACCTTGAACCCAAACCTGAACTTCAGTTTTTTATCACGCGCGTGCAAAACGCATTGCACCCGCGCGATAAAAACTGAACAACGGAACGCAATCGCAGTCAAAACTGACTGCAATTAGGTACCTACTCCCGTGGGTTTGCCGCAACGCATCCGGACCTTATCCGGACACGCTCGTGTGAAAGAGGCCTTAGTGTCTGGGCGCAGTTATTTTTTAGAGCACTGTGTGCCAATAATTGTTGAAGGGGGAACTATCTGTGTGGTAGTAGTATTTCCAGGGGGACTGTTTCTGCAGTATAGTATTGGGGGTGGCAGGAAAGGGTGTTCAGAAGATGTGAAGATGATGGAAATGTGGGAAACTAATGTCTGTTTGTCAATCTCTGCAGAGACGGGAGATGGCTAAAAAATCATCATGGCGGTCTGGTCTGAATGGAGAAGATGAGGAAAGAGAACGTCTACAACAAAGGTTGTAAGAGGTATGTGGCGCTATGTAGGAGAGGCTCCTCCCCCTGCCATTTGCAGAAGGAGGATTCAGAGCTGGTGAGGACGGCCAAAGGGGGCAGCAGGCCACGGGCGGGTGGCAGATGGTGGGGGGAACCACAGGCCTTGAGCAGGATCTGGGGAGGGAGGAGAGCGGAGGAGCTTCCTGGCTGTAGCCTGCTGTTTATTGTATAATGTGAAGCAGGCAGTGCAGCCAGGACAGACCCTCCCTCTCCGTATGATGTGTAGAGACAGGCCTCAACTATAGAGCTGTACAGTGCTTGTTGGGAGTGGCCTATTATATGTAGGAGGGGCTTTTAATAATGGGTGGGGCTAAAAATGGGCCACTTGACTGGATTTGCCCCCCAGGACTAAGGCTGCCAGCCCTCCCCTGTGTGTGCTATATATGTTCTATGTATCAGTGATGTATGTGCAGTATGTGACATATGCATCAGTGGCATGTGACCCATGTATAAGTGTCTTGTGTGCCATATTGTCACGGCCTTTGGTTTGCGCTGTGACACTGTTGCCACACTTGCGGTTGCCCGCGGCCACATGTTGCTGTGAGAGCATGCGGTGGCAGTGTCTTGGCCTTCTGGGTGATTGCCGTGACATGGTTGCCATGCATGCTGTTGCCGGTGGTAATGTGTGGTTTGGCATGCTTGTGTGTGCACTTCCCCTTTAAGTGGCTTCCTTCCTCTGTCTGGTGTTGGAAGGGTTAACTCCCTTCCTAGTGTTTTGTGAACACTGGGTTTGTGTGTGTGTGGCTGCTTGGGCTATTGGTTCCGGGGGCTGGCAGCAGTCTTTTAGAGACTTCCTTGCACTGGCACTGATCCTGTTACTTTCCCCTATTCCACCCCCCCTGTTGTTTTTTGGGTTTTCTGTTTAGTTTCCCTTTTTTTTTTTGTTAGGTGGGCTTTGAGGGGTGGGAGTGTCACGGCCTTTGGTTTGCGCTGTGACACTGTTGCCACACTTGCGGTTGCCCGCGGCAACGTGTTGCTGTGAGAGCATGCGGTGGCAGTGTCTTGGCCTTCTGGGTGATTGCCGTGACATGGTTGCCACGCATGCTGTTGCCGGTGGTAACGTGTGGTTTGGTATGCTTGTGTGTGCACTTCCCCTTTAAGTGGCTTCCTTCCTCTGTCTGGTGTTGGAAGGGTTAACGTGTGTGTGTGTGTGTGTGTGTCTGTGTGTGTGTGTGTGTGTGTGTGTGTGTGTCTGTGTGTCTGCTTGGGCTATTTAGCCTCTGCTGGATGCCTGAAGCTGAGGGTGCTCTGTTCCAGGCTTTTACCTGCTGTCCATTCCTGTCCCTATTTGTATGGAGTGGGTTATGTTTAGGGTGTTTGTATGTCTAGTTTGGTGTTACATGTCTGGTGGTGTTTGGTGTCCAGCATGTTTTCTAGACCTTCCCCTGTCTGATGTTATTGCAGCTATGGGTGTCCTGGGTTCCTGTGTGGTTCGTGGTGTGTGCTGTGTCCTTTAATGTTGGTGTGGACACTAGCACTTGTGCACGGGTTCCAGTCAGTGTGTCTGTGGCAAGTAAGTGTGTTATGGGTTTCACTTACCTGCCATCTCCTTGAGCTGTATGTGTTCCCCTCTCCTTGCAGCCTGGCCTCAGATAGAGACTCCTGTTCCTCCATGACTGGGATGAACAGGTCGTCTCTTCCCTGCTCCTTGGTGAGGGATTACCAGGGCGGTTTAGGGTCTCTAGGTATCCTGAGTATGAGTCGTCCTACCATCGGGGTCCGCTCATACGGTGAGGAGTCAGGGAGAGGATTAGGGACGCGGTAGGAGGTGACCTCACTGACCTGCTCCCTTATTACTTCTTTTGGCCAGGCTGATCCCCTTTTACATTTGACATTGTACGGTGGGGGATTTCCCCCACTCCCCACCGTGACACATATGTGTCCAATGAGTGATTGGTGTGCGCTGTATGTGTCTTTCTGACTGACTTAGGCTACTTTCACACTAGCGTTCGGAGCGGATCCGTCTGATGTTTCATCAGACGGATCCGCTCCGATAATGCAGACGTTCGCATCCGTTCAGAACGGATCCGTCTGCATTAAAACTTAGAAAATTTTCTAAGTGTGAAAGTAGCCTGAGCGGATCCGTTCAGACTTTACATTGAAAGTCAATAGGGAACGGATCCGCTTGAAGATTGAGCCACATTGTGTCATCTTCAAGCGGATCCGTCCCCATTGACTTACATTGTAAGTGTGGACGGATCCGCTCGCCTCCGCACGGCCAGGCGGACACCCGAACGCTGCAAGCAGCGTTCAGCTGCCCGCCTGGCCGTGCGGAGGCGAGCGGAGCGGAGGCTGAACGCCGCCAGACTGATGCAGTCTGAGCGGATCCGCATCCATTCAGACTGCATCAGGGCTGGACGGAAGCGTTCTGCTCCGCTCGTGAGCCCCTTCAAACGGAGCTCACGAGCGGACAGCAGAACGCTAGTGTGAAAGTAGCCTTAAGTGCAGGATATCCATATATGTGTAAATTCTGCCACGTGTATGTTTGTGCTTTTTGCTGTGAATGTCGGCCATCATACTTCATCTTTAATATTTCTGTTATCACTGTAAGGGCTCATGAACATGACCATTGGATGTTTTGCAGTCTGTAAATTACGGATCCACATAACATGGATACCAGATGTGTGCATTCCACATTATGTGGAACAGAACAGCCGCGCTCTAACAGAACAGTCCTATCCTTGTCTGTAATGCCGACAATAATAGGACATGTTCTATCATCTTGCAGAACGGCCATGCGGACATACAGACACAGAATGCACACTGAGTCATTTTTATTTTTTTGCAGCCCCATTGAAGTGTAGTGAACGGTACAGAAATGGAAAAAAAATAAGTTAATGTACAGGAGCCCTAAGGTGGGCCCCCACGAATCAGTTACACTGGTGGGCCGTAAGTACCCCAGTCCAACACTGATCAAACACATAAGCAAATTTATTTTTTGGGGGGCACACACACAGAAGCAGCAATAGTGTAGATCAGGGATGGGCAACAAATCCCATCATGCCCTGCTGTAGGCAGACTGGGCATACTGGGAGTTGTAGTTTTACAACAGCTGGAGAGCTGCAGTTTGCCCATCCCTGGTGTAGATAGATAGGTGAGAACCCCGGGCAGAATGTGTGTGTGTGGAGGGGAGGGGTACATACACAAGAGCAGAGTCTGCAGGGGTAGGGGGAAGAGATCATACATAGAGACAGCAATACTACAGAGAGAAAGGATAGAACCCACAACAGAATTTGCAGGGGGAGATTGTATCAGCTCAGATAAAAGCAGCATAGGAATGAAGCTAGACTAGTACATGATAGCTAGTGAAAGCAGCAGAATCCTGGATGGGTCCACCGAGAAAAGTTTGAAAATATCAGCAGGTTGGTAACTGCATATCAAGAAGTGTCAAAATAAATGAAGTAATGGAGATTTCGGGCTAAAAATTAGTACAGCAATTTTAACTTAAGGTGACCACTAACAAATTTAAAAATACCGTATTTTTCGCCCCATAAGACGCACTTTTCCCCCCAAAAGTGTGGGGAAAATGCCCCTGCATCTTATGCGGTGAATGCTTCCATTTTACATCGCAGTCTGCGATGCTGCAGCATCGCAGCCTGCGATGTATGAGCGGGGATAGAGGAGGGGCTGGAGTCCGGAACTTGCGGCGGGGCCCGGTTGCAGTCACTGTACTCTTACACTGGGCCCTGCCGCTCACCAAAGTATTTCTAGACGGTAAATCCTTAACCTGTTATTAAGTTTAACTAACGCTGCACTCTCCCCTGTTCCCCTGTATCGTACAGCACTTACTAACAAGCTTCCATAGCAGGCAGAGCAGACGGCAGCAGTAACGTCACTCACTGGCGTTGCGCGCCTGCTCCTCCCACTTAATGAATGGAGCAGGCGCGCAATTTCAGTGAGTGACGTAACGCTGCCAGCCGCTCTACCTGCTATGGAAGCTTGTTAGTAAGTGCTGTACTGATGCAGGGGATACAGGGGAACAGGGGAGAGCGCAGCTTTAGTTAAACTTATTAACAGATTAGGGATTACGGTCTAGAAATACTTCAGTGAGCAGAGGGCCGGTTTATTGGAGGACACTGTTATGAGGGGGATCTGTGGATGACACATATATAGCAGTGTCATCCACAGATCCCCCACCCCATAACAGTGCCATCAACAGATCCCCCACCCCATAACAATGTCAACCACAGATCCCCCACCCCATAGCAGTGCCATCCACAGATGCCCCTTCCATAACAGTGCCATCCACAGATCCCCCATAACAGTGCCATCCACAGATCCCCCATAACAGTGCCATCCACAGATCCCCAACATGACAGTGCCATCCACAGATCCCCAACATGACAGTGCCATCCACAGATCCCCAACATGACAGTGCCATCCACAGATCCCCAACATGACAGTGCCATCCACAGATCCCCAACATGACAGTGCCATCCACAGATCCCCAACATGACAGTGCCATCCACAGATCCCCAACATGACAGTGCCATCCACAGATCCCCAACATGACAGTGCCATCCACAGATCCCCAACATGACAGTGCCATCCACAGATCCCCAACATGACAGTGCCATCCACAGATCCCCAACATGACAGTGCCATCCACAGATCCCCAACATGACAGTGCCATCCACAGATCCCCAACATGACAGTGCCATCCACAGATCCCCAACATGACAGTGCGTCATCCACAGATCCCCCATAATAGTGTCATGCACAGACCACCATTAGTTCAAAACCCACCGAAAGCATACCTTTTGGTTAAAAAAAAAAAGTTTCTTATTTTCCTCCTCAAAAACCTCTTATAGGGCGAAAAATATGGTAATTTTATTTCTTGTGAAAGGTGTCCCCGGCCTTTACGTAAAATAATGAAAACTGAGAATGTAAAAATAATAATAATAATAATAATAATCAGTAATTTTATACATTGCTCTGACTTCTGGCTGGATTATTCATGCTTAAAGGGGTTCTGCACTTTCATTTAACTGATGATCTATCCTCTGGATAGATTATCAGTTTCTGATCGGTGGGGGTCCGACACCCGGGACCCCCGCCGATCAGCTGTTTGAGAAGGCAGCGGCGCTCCAGCAGCGCCGCGGCCTTCTCACTGTTTACCGCCGGCCCACTGACGTCACGACTAGTATCCACTAGCGTGGGCGTGGCTAAGCTCCATTCAAGTGAACAGAGCTTAGCCCCGCCCACGCTAGTTGATACTAGTTGTGATGTCAGTGGGCCGGCGGTAAACAGTGAGAAGGCCGCGACGCTGCTGGAGCGCCGATGCCTTCTCAAACAGCTGATCGGCGGGGGTCCCGGGTGTCGGACCCCCACCGATCAGAAACTGATAATCTATCCAGAGGATAGATCATCAGTTAAATGAAAGTGCAGAACCCCGTTAATAAAACTAAGAAGGTGGTGGATTCCGTACTGTAGGTGTTTTATGTGTTTGTGGTCATGGCTACGCCCAAGAGATATCCGAAGAACCCTAGGGAAAGAAACAACCTAACCCAGCTAGGCGTGTCTTAGCTAACCTGACTAAATGGCTTGTTGTGTGCCCTAAGCCATGATCGTGGGTAGGCCTATAAGTGGGCATACCCTGTGGAAATGAGAAGATAAGGGAGGGAGGGTGGGGCACCTGAGAACCCACGCCTGTGAGTGAGGCTGTGGCTCGTAAATGAAGAGCCTCCGCCCCTCCCACAAATGCAGGCTGACTAATCAGCCTTACCAACTTAGATTTGCTTTGTTTTTATATGTATTCCTTGTATCCAACAAGACAGACTATGGCAACAAAGCTAATTAGCTATGCCAATATGCTGAGATTGGACCAATTAGCTGAAAACATTGGAGGGGGAAAGCAATTTATAGAAAAGGCTTGTGTCTTGCCAAAGCAATATTAATGTAGGAGCTTCTGGAAGACTGCAAGATGAAGATTGTTAATATGAACAAATGTATGTACTTGGTTTTCATCTATTGTACAATATGGAGTGAGCGGGTGCGCACATTCTGTCCACTGCATACATTCGATATTTATGTAGAAGTTAGTGAAATCTGTTTTATTGTAGCAAGCCGCAATATTTTTTAACATATATACTGTACATCCATCACAACCATTTATTTCACCAGTCTGTTCTAGTATAACTACGTATTATTTTAGTTTGAGCCAATTCGCCATTTTCGCTTAAAGGCAACAATGTATGAAAAGCATCAAAATATACACTCCCATCTAAGCCTGGGACTAAACATTAAGAAAAAGCCTACAGTATTATAACATACAGTAAGTTACTGGTATATAGCAGGGCTGGCCAACCTGCGGCTCTCCAGCTGTTGTAAAACTACATTTCCCACCACGCCCTGCTGTAGGCTGATAGCTGTAAGCAGTCTAGGCATGCTGGGAGTTGTAGTTTTGCAACAGCTGGAGAGCCTCAGGTTGGCCAGCCCTGGTATATAGCGTATGCAGGGCAAAAAAGAATGGTGGGGGACCCCATACTTTGTAGCTGAAAAAAAAAAGGATAAATTAAAAAACAATTTATCTAATTTTTGTTAGGGATACAACACATGCATTTCTTCACAGGCACATGATATACTATTAACACAGCCGCTTGAATGAGGCCCCTCTGTGAATACAGTCCAGGTTCCAGAGCACCCAGTCTATGGCACTAAGTACATGCAATGGCCTTTTAGAATGTGGACAATCTTGTTTGACATATGTAAGAGTCTGTGCTAGAAATGAATGCAGCAGAAGTGAATTTGTAAGATGCAGCGGAAGGAAATTGTCATTTGGAACAATTAATTGTGCTTCATAATATACCATCTGTGCTGACAAACTCAGCTCTGCTACATATGCTTCATGTATGTGCACTTTTGATGGCCATTCTGTTTGGTACTTTGGTATAAATATAATTTATATCTACCTAAGTACCACACAGAAGGAAGCGGAGCTGAATTTTTCATCAGTGGAGGATACATTTCTTGTGACTTATTACATAGTATATGGTACAGTATATTACACTGTATAAACCAATTATGTTAGGTGTCCAGATTTCTATGTGTATGTACTACTTATCGACTACTCAGATTTTTAGGTTAGGGCTACACAGCGATCTTGTGTTGGGATTTTTCCAATTCTGAAGTTGCAGCAACCTGAAAGTCGTGCTGCGACCCCATCCATTTCTATGGCCGCACTGCTACACTGCGATCCTTGGTCACGCGACAGCTGTTGCACCCAAGATCGCTGTGTAGGGGGTCAGACTAGGAGACCCTCATGTCAGAAGATCTATGACAAGTCATAGCCTATTATGCACTGACCGTTTTCCCTTCCCTTGCAGGGTACAGATGACTATATGGAGCCAACCAATGCTGCCTCCCCATTACTGTGTTATTTTAGGAGGTGACCTCATCATGCTCCTTGAAGATCCTTTCTACTTTGCTCTGGCAACTCTTCCCAGGACCGTTTAGATGTCGATATTACATGGCGCACGGATGGTCTCTCCGGAACAGGCCTCCCCCAGCTTACATAGAATGGGGGAGATTCATACACACAAGGACATAAGGAAAGACAGAACTGGGGACAAATGCACAGAGGGGGAGATAAGGAATACCCCCACCCGGTGCTCACATACATACACACAGCAGCAGCCACATTATTAACCCACTGAGGATGCGCTGCAGCTGGTGGAGGCTCCAGGGTGCATGTCCTGTGTGCTCTCCCTTTATTATGGGCTAGAGCATATCTGGTTTGTGCATCAGTCATGAGAAAAACTACATACATTCTCTTTTTTGGTTTTACATATCAGGACCAGTGGTGTACGTTCAAAGCAGGCAGACCACGCAACTGCTACGGAGCCCAGAGGGAGGAGGGACAGGGTGCTGAACTCCTTCTTCTGCTCCCAAAGAAGTTCAGCAGCATACAGCCGCCAGTGCAAAGAGATGATTACGGCTTCCATTGCAGACCATGGTAACTGTATAAACTCCTATGCACTGAGCTCCCCCTAGTGGTAGCTGCAGGAAGAGAGCTTTGTAATATATTATCAGAAGGGAAGCGGTGATTTAAAGCTGTATGGCCAGGGGTGGACTGGCCATAGACCCTACATGGAAATTTCCCAGTGGGCCGATGCCTATGGGGCCACCCAAGCTTTCCTAATTGCCCCTGGCCAGGTACATAACGATGCTCTCAGTATTAAGCAGCCACAGGTGCCTTCCTGAACTTCCAGAATGCTGATGCAGCAGTATTTTATGCTGCACTGTGCTATTTGGTTTTGCTGCGGCAGTATTTTGTGTTGTACTACGGTATTGCCCCGCCTACTTCTGTTGTCTCTGCCTACTTGTATTGCCCCACCTTCTGTCAATTTGGACTCGCCTATAACATGGTGCCGCTTTTATTTTTATTTTTTCCAGGGACGCTTTAAGTTCCCTGTCCGCCCCTGTGTATGGGGGATATTTATCAGTGTATTTATGCAGTTGTTTGGTGTAGATACATTGAGAAATATGGTGTTCAGAATGAGTACCATATTTTTACTCACCAGTTTCACCTTTTTTAGCACAATTTTTGAAATAAAATTTTCTTCTACTTAATAAAAAGGATTGCAAATTTGTCTGAAATCTTGGGTGTTGTGGTTTACCTTGCACATTACCTGGAAATGTTTGACACGTGTACTGGGAGGCTGGTAGTGCAGGGTGACCCATACTAATTTTCGTGATGGGACCCAACCAGATGTCTGTATGCCCCTGATCAGGACATAAGACAAAAACATCTGGTTCTTAGAAGGTCTTAAAATTAGGGAAATACAACAGATGAACAATACATGACATATTACAAGTTGCCATTTTTTTACTTAAAGGGGTTATCCAAGGCCTACAATGCCCCCCATATGCCCAGGTTCCTCACACAGGTTATACTTACCTTGCTCCCAGGCACCTGCCTAGCTTCTGATGCCGGCACGGGCGCCTCTGAATCTCCCAGTCGCGTGGATGAAAACATCCGGCAAAGGGAGGGGGAAGGGCAGCCAATAGCAGGAGATGGGAACGAGCCTCCCTGGCATCGCGGGTGATGCGAGGGAGGCTCATTCGTGTTGCAGCCTGCTATTGGCTGCCCCTCTTGTCGCCGTGGAGATTCAGCGACGGCCGTGCTATCTGTGTGAGGGGCATTATAGATCTTGGATAACCCCTTTAACCAAAATTAAGCCAAAATGGAAAAGCCATGTAATGAAAAAACAAGTACACCCCATGAATCAACAGCTTGTAGAACCACCTTTAGCAGCAATAGCCTAAAGTAATAGATTTCTGTATGAATTGATCAGTCTCTCACATCATCATTCTGGAGGAATTTTTGCCCACTCTTCTTTACCACGTTGCTTCAGTTCACTGAGGTTTGAATGGTAGCAGTAGCGTTCAAACCTTGAATGTTACGTCATGGTTTGTGACGTAGCGTTAAAGCCACTGTGGCAGCAGCAGTCACGGGACCAAGCCGATTCCTGGTCCTGTGGGGACTGGAAGCAGCAGTCAAAGAAACAGCGATGGAAACATAAACAGGTGAGTGTTTTTTTTTTTAATGTTCGGGGGGTTAGACAACAGGCTAGACAACCGCTTTAAGGTCCCGCCACATCATTTCAATTGGGTTGAGGTCTGGACTTTGACTGGGCCATTGCAGCACCTTGATTCTTTTCTTTTTCAGCCATTCTGTTGTACATTTACTGGTGTGCTTGGGATAATTATCCAGTTTCGGACAAGCTTTAGCTGTTGGATAGATGGCCTCATATTTGACTCTAGAATACAGAAGAGTATACAGAGGAGTTCATGGTTGACTCAATGACTGCAAGGTGGCCAGGTCCTGTGGTTGCAAAACAAGCCCAAATCATCACCTCTCCACAGTGCTTGACATTTGTGCTGATATTTTGTGTTTGGCTTTCAACATCTACACTTTGGTCTCATCTGTCCAATGAAGATTGTTCCAGAACTCTTTTAGTTTGGTCAGATATAACTTTGCAAACTTAAGCTGCCATGTTCTTTTTAGAAAGTAGAGCAGGGGTGGATTGGCCATAAGCTTTTCAGGGAAATTTCCTGGGGGGGAAGTCGATGCACAGAGGGCCACCTGAGACCTCCTCACGACTACCATCTAGGTAAGTAATGATCTGTCGTTCCTAGAATTAATTAGAGCTGGGGACGTCAAGTAGTAATACACATGGCCGGTGACCACAGATGTCCTGCTAATTCCTGAATTTAACTGTATTGCCATCCTGAAGCAAGTGGAGTAAGAGGACAGAATGCAACAGCTGGCGCTGGCCACCACAAAGGGGCAGCTTTTGAGATATTTTGTGCTGCTGGGGCATTATTTTGTGCTGGACTATGATTTTTGATGCTACTGGGGAAGTTCATTGTGTTGCACTGAGGTTTTTGGCTCTGCTGGGGTGGTATTTTGTACCGCAATATAGTATTGCTGGCCCTGCTTATTTGTGTTGGCCCTGCCTTCTGTCAATTTGGACCCACCTACAACATGGGGCCACTTTTAGTTTTTTTTTCCAGGGGCACTTTAAGTTCCCAGTCTGCCTTCTCCTGGCAACCCTTCCAAACAAACCATATTTGTTCTGGTTTTTTTTCTAATTGAACTGTCGTAAAAGTGAACATTTAACATGCTGAGCATTGCACAGTCTGACCTTTATGGTGAATCTGCCGGGATGTCCACTCCTGGGAAGATTGTCAACTGTCATGAATGTTTTCCACTTGTGGCTAATCTTTTCTCACTGTAAAATGTCGAACTTAAACTTGTTTGGAAATGACCTAATAACCCTTCCCAGATTGCTGAGCAACAAGATTGGCCTTGCTAAGATCATTGCTGATGTCTTATTGGCATTGTGTGAATGCTCCAGACCAGCAGACTGCCAAAACTTCTGCTTTTATAGATCAATTAATCAAGGCATTTGATTGGCAGCACCTGGATTAGTAGGGGTCTGACTGCTGAGACCAGGGCCATCTTTAATATTGAATGGACCCTGGGCAAGAGGGAGAACACAAGTGCCGCTGCCGCAGTCATGGATCCATGCTTTATTAACTAAGTAGCAGGACATGTAGGGCATACATGGGGGATGTCCCTGCACTTACAATTATTTCTGGGTGCCGCTTTGTTGCGCCGCTGTGGCCCCCATTACATTCTCCACAGCATTGGAACACACGGGTGGAGACATCATCTTTTCTCCCTGGGCGTTGCTTTTCCCTGGCTGCAGCACTGTCCAATCGCAACACAGAGCATCACAGCCAGGGAGAAGGCGCCACAGCCAGGGAGAAGGAACGCCCACAGAGAAAAGCTGATGTCTCCTCCCTGGTGTTCCGATGCTGTTACTTAGCATACAGCGCGGGAAAATGTAACGGGGGCCACAGCGGCGCAAAGGAGCGGCGCCCAGAAATAATAGTAAGTACAGGGACATCCCTCATGTATGCCCTACATGTCCTGCTACTTAGTTAATAAAGTATAGACCTATGAAAGGTCCTTCAGTGGCCAGCGGGGCTCAAGAGGCAGTTGCCTTGGGCCCCCCAGGAGAAACTTGGCAAAGGGCAGCTGCCCCATTTGCCCTGCGTTAAAGACGACCCTGGCTGAGACCACCTCCGACCTCGAGAATGAGGGGAGAGAAGCTTGCATATTGTTCTCTCCTCACTGCAGAGGACAGAACCAAGATGACCTGTATGGAGCTCGTCTTGTGCAGCGAGGATCGGTGGTGTCTCAGCACCCTGTCATCATCTGAGATTTTATTTACCTAATTTTAAGATCTTCTAAGGACCAGATTTTTTTTTTTTATCTCCAACTACATAATACTATAGAATTCAGGGTGTACTTCGTTTGTGCCATGACTGTATGTTGTGTACCCCCTACTGAATTCAGTAGACAAAATGGTATTCTCTATGGAAGTAGCAGAGAAGAGCAGCCACTGGTATTTCCAGCCTTTCAGTCATCACATTAAAGAGGAACTCCCAGAAAAAAAAATGTTGCCCTCCCTCCCCATTTGTGTAAAATGACTGTTTGTTTTACAAACTTACATATGGATTTATGGATGTATTTTTAGCTGCAATTACTTTTAACAGTCCGATGTGACCCCTTCTTTCCCAAGAGACTCACCGGATCCAACAGCATCTGGGAGTCAATTTCCATTTTCATTCCTAAGTGACTGACATTGAGACTGTCCTAGGAACGTATAGAGAAACTGAGAACAGAGAATTCCTCTCCACACATAGGGTAAGAGAGTCTCAGTCTGGGCCACATGATCACTGAAGAAAGTAACAGAACCTGAAATCTCAGGATTATGTATGCCAGTACATTTACGGGGGTGATTTATTTTTCTAGAAGTATCTCTTTAAGGGCTCATGCACACCGTATGTACAGTATTTTGCGGTCTGCAAAAAATACGGATGACGTCCGTGTGCATTCTGTATTTTGCGGAACGGAATAGCTGGCCCTTAATAGAACAGAACTATCCTTGTCCATAATGTGGACAATAATAGGACATGTTCTATATTTTTGCAGAACGGAAATACGGACATACGGAAACAAAATGCACATGGAATAACTTCTGTTTCTTTTGCGGACCCATTGAAATGAATTGTTCCGCATACGGTCCGCAAAAAAAACGGAACGGACATGGAAAGAAAATACGTTCATGTGCATGAGCTCTAACCCTCATGCAATAATGGATGCACAGAGTTCTACTATAAACTTTTGTCCCAATATTATTATGTGCTCCTTCGGAGGCAATTTTTGTTTATGATTTCCTTTTACTCATTTTTGGCTAAAAATCATATTTTCAATTGCTCTTTATTAAAACTATTGAGCCATTCTGTCACAAAGGATTAACTGTTTTTCTAACGTCGCATTCACATGACCATAGTGTTTTGTGGTCCGCAAACCACAGATAACGGCCCCTATGCACTGTGATAGAAATGCCTATTGCAGACAAGAACAGGACATGTACTAGTATTTTACCGCTCAACCTTCCTGGGCTTCTGGAATATGGTGCACTATCCTCGGTGCACCCATACTACCTAGAATATTGTGAATTGATTGTATGGAAGGCACTCCATCCTCTGGCGTGGCATGGAAATGTAATTTGTCTTGATCAATATATCCAGGGCCGTCTTTAACGCGGGGCAAAAGGGACAGCTGCCCCGGGCCCAGTAGCTCCTGGGGGGCCCAAGGCAGCTGCCTCTTGAGCCCCGCTGGCCACTGGTGACGTGGGGGGCGGCAGCAGGGCACAGGGAGATGAGCGCTTTCATTGTGGAAGAGCTCATCTCCATAGTCATCTGTATCGCCGTCCTCAGGACAGCAATACAGATGGAAGTGCTGCGGTGGGGGATGGAGAGGCGTCTCCCTTCCCCGTTCCTCTAATAGGCTGCAGGCACTAGGCCTGCAGCCTATCAGAGGCCAATGCAGGCGGCACGATGCCTGACTCGGACAGCGTGGGACACAGGCCGGAAGAGGCCTGCATCGCATCGCTGCCAGCCTGATGGAGGTAAGTATAAGTGTTTATTTTTTATTATATGGTACTACTACTGGCACATGATTGGGGGGCATCTATGGGGGCACCTGTTACTGGCACATGATTGGGGGGCATCTATGGGGGCACATGATTGGGGGGCATCTATGGGGCACCTGTTACTGGCACATGATTTTAGGGGCATCTATGGGGTCACTTGTTACTGGCACATGATTGGGGGGCATCTATGGGGCACTTGTTACTGGCACATTATTGGGGGGCATCTATGGGGGCACATCTTACTGGCACATTATTGGTGGCACTATGGGGGCATCTACTGAGGCCACAAAGAAGGGCCATTTTAAGGGGTCTGAAAGGAGAAGATGAGGAAAGAGAACCTCTACATCAAAGAGACGTCACTGGATGTAAGAGGTATGTGGCGCTGTATTAGGGTTCATTCACGAGCTGTCCGTTGCCGTATTGCGGACCGCATTTGCGAATCTGCAATACACAGGCACCATTCCCTGTGCATTCCGCATCACTGATGCAGACTTATTTACTTCAATGGATCCGCAAATCCGGAGATGCGGAACGGAAGCACGGACCGGAATGCTACGTAAGCACTATGAAGTGCTTTCTGGGGTTCCGTTCCGTGCCTCCGCACATCAAAAAGATAGAACTTGCTCTATCTTTTTGCAAATGGACGGATCACGGATCCATTCAAGTGAATGGGTCTGCGATCCCCATGCGGTTGCCCGTGCATTGCGGACCGCAATTTCTGGTCCACAGCATGGGCATGGACTACACACGGTTTTTAAATAGCTTTTATAGCAGCAGTACCAGTTCCGTGTGAATGAGTTGATAGATAGATCTACATATCTCTCTCCAATGGTGATATATTAGTAACCAATTAATCGGCAAAAATACGTCCTGCTTGTATATGATTCCTTTATATCAGGGGAGGGCTGGCAGCCTTAGTCCTGGGGGGCAAATCCAGTCAAGTGGCCCATTTTTAGCCCCGCCCATATTTAAAAGCCCCTCCTACATTTAATAGGCCACTCCCAACACACACTGTACAGCTGACATTCTATAGTTGAGGCCTGTCTACACATCATACGAAGAGGGGAGGACCTGTCCTGGCTGCACTGCCTGCTTATATAACAAGCTACAGCCAGGAAGCTCCTCCGCTCTCCTCCCTCCCCAGATCCTGCTTAAGGCTTGTGGTTCCCCCCCACCATCTGTCACCCGCCCGTGACCTGCTGCCCCCTTTCGTCATCCTCACCCAGCTCTGAATCATCCTTCTGCAAATGGCAGGGGGAGGAGCCGGAGCATCTCCTCTCCTACATAGCACCACATACCTCTTACATCCAATGTCACCTTTGTTGTAGACGTTCTTTTTCCTCATCTTCTCCATTCAGACCAGACCGCCATGATGATTTTTCAGCCATCTCCCGTCTCTGCAGAGATTGAGAAACAGACATTAGTTTCCTGCCACCCCCAATACTATACTGCAGAAACAGTACCCCTGGGAATACTACTACCACACAGATAGTGCCCCCAATACTGTGCCCGCTATGCCCCCAATACTATACTGCAGAAACAGTACCCCTGGGAATACTACTACCACACAGATAGTGCCCCCAATACTGTGCCCGCTATGCCCCCAATACTATACTGCAGAAACAGTACCCCTGGGAATACTACTACCACACAGATAGTGCCCCCTTAGACAATTATTGGCACACAGTGCTCTAAAAAATAACTGCGCCCAGACACTAATAGTATAAAGATAATGTCCCCCAAAAATAATTGTGCTAAGCTGATACTGTGCTAGGGTGCCCCCAAAGTAACAGTGCCCCCCAAAATCCCACCAATAGAAATAATTCTCTGCCAGAGCACACTTAGTAGTAATAATGCCCCTATAGTGCCCTAGTAATCATGTTCCTCATAGCCCCCCAGTAGTAGTAAAGCTCCCCATAATACCCCCTAGTAGTACTAATTTTCCCTATAATATGACAGTACATGAAATACCCCCGCTTAGTGCCCGCAGTTGAGCTAATGTCCCCATAATGTATGCCAGTATAAAATACCCCTATATAGTGCCCCAGTAAATGCACTCATACTGCTCCTCTCCCCCTTCCCCATAGTGTCCCCCATAATATGCCAGTAAAAAAATGCCCCTTAGTACCCCCAGCAGATGCCCCTATAGTGCTCCTCTCCCCCACAATGTGCCAGTAAAAAAATTCCCCTTCTTAGTGCCACCATATGCCCCAATAGTGCTCCACTCCCCCATAGTGCCCCCAAATAATGCCCCATAGTGCCGCTCTCCCCTATAGTGCCTGCCATAATGTGCCACTACCAAATGCCATAGTGCCCCCCATAATGTTCCAATACAAAAGGCCCCTTTAGAGCCCCCACTTCCCCATAGTGCCCCCAAATAATGCCCCTATAGTAACCCCAGATGCCCCATAGTGCTGCTCTCCCCTATAGTGCCCCCCAGAATGTGCCAATAATTAAAAAAAAAGCCCCTTTAGAGCCCCCAGATACCCCCATAGTGCTCCTCTCCCCCATGGTGCCCCCCCATAATGTGCCAGCAAGAAATGCCCCCATAGTGCCAGCTCCCCCCCCATAGTACAAGCCCCCCATAGTGCCAGGCCCCCCATAGTGGCAGCCCCCCCATAGTGCCACTTCGCCCATAGTGCCAGCCCCCTTATAGTGCCAGCTCCCCCATAGTGCCAGCCCCCCCCCCCCGTAGTGCCAGCCCCCCCATAGTGCAAGCCCCCCCATAGTGCCAGCTCCTACCCCATAGTGCCAGCCCCCTTATAGTGCCAGCCCCCTTATAGTGCCAGCTCCCCCCCCCCCGTAGTGCCAGCCCCCCCCATAGTGCCAGCTCTCCCTATAGTGCAAGCCCCCCATAGTGCCAGCTCCTACCCCATAGTGCCAGCTCCTACCCCATAGTGCCAGCTCCTACCCCATAGTGCCAGCTCCTACCCCATAGTGCCAGCTCCTACCCCATAGTGCAAGCCCCCCCATAGTGCCAGCCCCCCCATAGTGCCAGTCCCCCATAGTGTCAGCCCCCCCCCATAGTGTCAGCCCCCCCCCATAGTGTCAGCTCCCCCTATAGTTCCAGCCCCCCATAGTGCCAGCCGCCCCATAGTGCCAGCTGCCCCATAGTTCCAGCCCTATAGTGCCCCCCCCATAGTGCTAGCTCCCCCAAAGTGCCAGATTCCCCCCCATAGTGCCAAATCCCCCCATAGTGCCAGATCCCCCCCATAGTGCCAGCCCCCCTATAGTGCCAGCCCCCCCACAGTGCCAGCTCCTCCCCCATAGTGCCAGCCCCCTTATAGTGCCAGCCCCCCATAGTGTCAGCCCCCCATAGTGCCAGCTCCCCCTATAGTGCCAGCCCCCCCATAGTGCCAGCTCCCCCATAGTTCCAGCTCCCCCTATAGTGCCAGCTCCCCCTATAGTGCCCCCCCCCATAGTGCTAGCTCCCCCAAAGTGCCAGATCCCCCCCATAGTGCCAGATCCCCCCCATAGTGCCAGATCCCCCCCATAGTGCCAGCCCCCCTTATAGTGCCAGATCCCCCCCCCCCCCAATAGTGCCAGCCCCCTGCAAAGAAGAAAAAAAAAACAACACTTATACTTACCTCCATCAGCAGCGATGCAAGCCTCTTCTGGCCTGTGTCCCTGCTGTGTGCTGGCTCAGGCGTCGCAATGATAATGACGTCATTGCTCTGCCTGAGCCGGCCTCTGATAGGCTGCAGGCATTAGTGCCTGCGGCCTATCAGAAGAACAGGGGAGGGACACGCCTCTCCCTCCCCTGCCCCACAGCACACAGCACGGCCGCAATGACATCCAGGGCCGCGCCGCCTGTGGTGATGATCGGCGGTGCGGCCCTGAAGAATAAAAAAAAAAAAAAGAAAAAAAAAAAAATTTTTTAAGACGGTCGGCCCAGTGGCCGTTTATTTTGGGCGGCCTGGGGGGCAATTGCCTCCCTGCCCCCCGGCCCAGCCCGCCCCTGCTTTATATATAGGGGGGAATTTATCATTAGGAGAATATTTGAAGTCAGTTTTACTTCAGTCTGTGTTGGAGTACTTTGTGCCACATTTATCAAATGTTGCATGTTTGATAAATTTGGCTTGTCCTTAAAGGATAACTGTCACACTTAGACCCCAATTTAAATTTTCATATATGTAGTTACTAATAACATGATATTCCAGAATCAGTTACTATTAGACTGACTTACCCCATATTTAATAAAATTCAGCCCTTAGCAACCAGTCTGCATAAAACTGCAATTTCACTATTCAGTTAAGATGTCCGCCACTGCCCTCACCCTGAGGCTAATCCCGCCTGCCCTCACTAGCCAGTAACAATAGCCCCCCAAAAGTGTCAGTAACCAGAGCCAACCCCCCTAAAGGGTTAATCTGCTGCAGCACAAAGGGGTCCTCTTACCACATGTTGCTATCATTTATACACCGAGCAGACGGCAGATCTCCCTTCCCTGGTGTGCGCTGCTTCCACTCTGCATTCTCCAGCTCTGCTGAGTGAGGGAGCGTCTGCCAAGCGCAGGGACAGGGAGAAGTGCACACAGCCCAGGCACTGATATCAGCTGCTGGGGAGGACCTGGCTTTAATCATTTACTTACAGTCCCTGGCTGTCAGTAATGTGACCTTGCATGCAGCGTCCTCCGTCCTTATATGAAGGACGGACCATGCCTAGCCACCCTATTTTAAGCACAGGTAAAAGTAGGCAGTACAGGGAACAAAAATGTGGAATTAAGGGGTAATTGAATACACAGTGAAAAGTTGAAATAGGGCCACCAAAGTGATATTAATCACCACAATCCAATACTCCAAAAAAAATAAAAAATACGACAGTTATACTTTAAACCTAACACTTCTGACTAGAGAAATTACTCCAATTTTCCTACTCCACCCTGCTCCTGGAGTGAGATTGCGACTTATTTGCGACTTTTGAAGAAAGTCTCAATGATAAATCTGTAGTAAAACTCATTAACGTAGCTCACTACGCCCACTTTTCTATCCATATTACAAAACTGGAGTGAGTGGTGTACACATGCAAAAAGTTGCAAAATTATGTGCGAATGCAAAAAAGTCGCAAAAAAACTATTTTGAGACTTTTTGATGCCAGAATTCTGGAGTGATGGTATGATATATCTGGGCCATAAATTTCATACTGATAGACATTGATTCATTTAATGCATAAATCTATCTTATAATGACCAGTGTCTCTGTTTCAATTATGTAACAGTTGTGTTTCAATTCATGAGTATCGGTACTTTCACACTTGCGTTTTTCTTTTCCGGCAGTGAGTTCCGTCACAGGGGCTCTATACCGGAAAATAACTGATCAGTTTTATCCTCATGCATTCTGAATGGAGAGTAATCCATTCAGTTTGCATCAGGATGTCTTCAGTTCAGTAGTTTTGACTGATCAGGCAAAAGAGAAAACCGCAGCATGCTATGGTTTTATCTCCGGCGAAAAAAACTGAAGACTTGCCTGAATGCCGGATCCGGCATTTTTTCCCATAGGAATGTATTAGTGCATTCAGAATACCGGAATGCCGGATCCTTCCTTCCGGTCTGCAGACTGAAAAATAGGTGAAAAAAATGCCGGATCCGTTTTGCCGGATGACACCAGAAAGACGGATCTGGCATTTCAATGGATTTTTTCCACTGATCAGGCATTTTTAAGACTGATCAGGATCCTGATCAGTCTTACAAATGCCATCAGTTGGCATACGTTTTGCATCGGAACTGCTTGCCGGGTCTCTCTGCCGCAAGTGTGAAAGTAGCCTAAGGCCTCTTGCACATGAATGTTTTTTATCCGTTCCGTTTTTTGCGTTCCGTATACGGAACCATTCATTTCAATGGATCCGCAAAAAAAAAAACAGGAGGTACTCCGTATGCCTACCGTTTCCGTATTTCTGTTCCCTTCAAAGATAGAACATGGCCTATTATTATCCGCATAACGGACAAGGATAGTACTCGTCTATTGGGGGCTAGCTGTTCTGTTCCGCAAAAAACGGAATGCACACGGACGTCATCTGTATTTTTTGCGGATCCGTTTTTTGCGGACCGCAAAATATTGAAAAAGCCATACGGTCGTGTGCAAGAGGCCGAAGGGTACTTTCACACTAGCGGCAAGGAACTCCGACCTGTCAGATCCGTGTTGCTGCTAGTGCATGCGTGCCCCCAGACTACCGCTCCGGCCCCATTGACTATGTGCTGCCGCCGGAACTCCGTCCCGCCCCCATTATAGTCAATGGGGCAGGAGCTGTAGTCCAGGGGCACAAGTGCACTAGCAGCATTAAAGTGTGGAGCTGCTGTACTGCGTACTGGTGGTAGTATATGGAAGCGAGAGTGGTAGTAGTAAAAGTTGCATTTCTACAAGATCACTGTCACGGCGGGGAGTGGGGGAACCCCCCACCGTGTGGTGTCAGAGGGTAAAGGGGGATCAGCCTGGCCAAAAGGAGTAATAAGGGAGCAGGTCACCTCCTACCGCGTCCCTAATCCTCTCCCTGACTCCTCACTGTATGAGCGGACCCCGATGGTAGGACGACTCATACTCAGCATTCCTAGAAACCCTAAGTCGCCCTGGTAATCCCTCACTTAGGAGCAGGAGAGACAACCTGTTCATCCCAGTCATGGAGGAACAGGAGTCTCTATCTGAGGCCAGACTGCTAGGAGAGGGGAACACATACAGCTATAAGGAGATAGCAGGTAAGTGAAACCATTAACACACTTACCTGCCACAGACACACTGACTGGAACCTGTGCACAAGTGCTAGTGTCCACACCAACATTAAAAAGACACAGCACACACCCCAAAGCGCACAGGAACCCAGGACATCCATAGCTGCAATAAACGTGAGACACCATAAGAACATCAAACATCTATGACCACAAGGGTGGCCCTCACTGGACAGATGGAATATGAAGACCAGGAGGATAGCTCCAGCATACACCATGGCTGGAGTATCCCTCAGCTTCAGGCATCCAGCAGAGGCTAAAAAGCCCAAGCAGCCACACCCACACACACACAAACCCAGTGTTCACCAAACACTAGGAAGGGAGTTTACCCCTCCAACACCAGACAGAGGAAGGAAGCCACTTAAAGGGGAAGTGCACACACAAGCAAACTAAGCCACACGTTAACACCGGCAACAGCATGCGTGGCAACCATGTCACGGCAAACACCCAGAAGGCCGAGACACTGCCACCACATACTCACACAGCAACACGTTGCCGCGGGCAACCGCAAGTGTAGCAACAGTGTCACAGCGCAAACTATAGGCCGTGACAACCACTCTCGCTTCCATATAATACCACCCCAGCCACAGAGGCATGCCGATGCCCTTCACATGTAGCGAAAGCAGAATGGAGCGCTTACCAAGCAGAAGACAGAGGCCAATCAAGAAACAACCCACAACCAGGATAGAGTGCCTTCCATAAGAATGGGACATGCTCTATCTCTTTTGTCAGGGCCGCGGAACGGAACACCACGTGCTGTCCGCATCTTAAGAGGCCTCATTGAAATGAATGGGTCTGCACCCGTTCCGCAATATTGCGAAACGGATGCGAAACCATTCATACACTAGTGTGAATGAGCCCTTATTGTGGGACTGGAACTTTCACTTAGTTTCGGTCATCTAATAACCCTTATCTCTGAACTACTAAAAGGTCAGAAACACTTATTTAAGCCACATTCTTATCAGTAATATAAGGATTGAGCTAATAAGTGTTTATAATGTCAGAAAGCAGAGATAAGGAGCCCGTCAGCTCCACAACTGACGGAAAAGAGAAAAAAATCCACAGGCTGCTACTAGAGCATCTCAGCTATGTACACAAAAAAGGATTCCATATTTTTAATAAAGACCATTTGAAAGTGAACAATGCAATAATAAAAGAAAATTGCCTCCAAAGGTGTACATAGTCTTTAAATATTGAAACTCGGTCTGGAATGTAGATACAGTATAAGGGACAGCAGCTGTTGTGTATTTGTATTTATAAAGTAACATATGGGCGTGTATATGGACATGGTGCATACACAGAGATGAGCATGTACGCTGAGCATCCGCATCGCCATATGGATGATCACAAATAAACACAACCGTCACTGTCCCTGAGATTTCCAGCTAACAGAATCATTGAGATTTATCCTTTCTTACTCCTACGTCTTAAACATAACAATAGCTTCTATTAGAAGTAGGATTGTATATATACCGCGTAGATAGTATTACAACTTGAAACGACTGTGAACCATTCCACTGCACGCATTCATAGGTATTAAGACATATAAAACACTACTGGATATTGCAGTATGCATTACTGACATAATGAAATAGAGGGGGACGCAAGTCTGGTCACACCCTTTTGACTGCTCTAATTTGTAGAAAATTGACTTCCAACGCGTGAAAGAATTAATTGGGAGGGAGGCTGCATCATGAGGAAACATTTTCGGATGCCATTTTGAAAACCGCCATATTGAATTCAGCTCAGGTTTTTCTAATAGTAAGGGGGTCATGTGATATATTAGTTTTGGCTAGAATTTACTTAGAAAAACACTGGAATTGTCAGTTTAATGGTGGACACATAGATCACGTCATGTAAAGTACCTTAGGAAACTTTGACCTCGCTTAAGGCTATTTTCACACTTGCAGCAGTGTGATCCGGCAAGCAGTTCCGTCTTCAGGACTGCCTGCCGGATCCGCCGATCTGGATGTGACTGAAAGCATTTGTGAGACGCATCCGGACACGGATCGGTCTCACAAATGCATTGCAAGAACGGATCCGTCTCTCCGCTTGTCATGCGGACAGACGGATCCTTCTTGTATCTTTTTTCACATTTTTACCGCAGACCGGAAGGACGGATCCGGCATTCCGGTATTTTGAATGCCAGATACGGCACTAATACATTCCTATGGGGGAAAATGCCGGATCCGGCATTCCGGCAAGTCTTCAGTTTTTTTCGCCAGAGATAGGTTTACTCTTTTGCCTGATCAGTAAAAATGACTGAACTGAAGACATCCTGATGCATCCTGAACGGATTGCTCTCCATTCAGAATGCATGGGGATATACCTGATCAGTTCTTTTCCGGTATAGAGCCCCTAGGACGGAACTCTATGCCGGAAAAGAAAAACGCTAGTGTGAAAGTACCCTAACTCCTAAACCAGGGGTGGCCAACCTGTGGCTCTTGAGCCAAATGCGGCTCTTTGCTTCTTCAAGTGCGACTCTAGCTGTGGAGCCGGGACGCAGTCAGGCGGCTCACTCTCCGCCCCCGTGCTCAGATCTCTTTTCCTGATCGGGCACTGTAGCTCCAGCTGACTCACCACTACGTCCTGTTGCACACAGTGTGAGAACGTAGAACGTGAAGACATGCACTATGACCTGAGCATCAGGTCACAGTGGAGAGCGTGTCAGACCTGCAGAGTAGCAGGTGCCCAGTGCCTGATCAGGAGAGGGAATAGATTTTTTTAAATGATAGAACTGAGCATGGGGGTCTGATCTTAGCATGGGAGGTTCTGATCTGAGCATGGGGGGTCCTGATCTAGGCAATGGGGGTCTGATCTGAGCAATGGGGGTCTGATCTGAGCATGAGGGGAAAATCTGAGCATGAGGGGCAGATCTGAGCATGGGGGTCCTGTTTGAGCATAGGTTGGTCAGGTCTGAGCACTGAGGGTCTGACACTGGGAGTCTGATTTGTGTTGTCTGGTCCGATCTTTGGGGGTCTGATTTGGAGGTCTGATGAGGTTTGGGAATCTTATTGTAGGTCAGATGAGGATTGGGGATCTGATTTAGGAGTCTGATCTGAGGTTTTATGAAAAATATATTTTTTCTTTTTTTCTCTGCTAATGAAAAATAAGAAAAACATATTTTTAGCAGACCTCAGATCAGATGAAAAAAAATTTTTTTATCTTATTTTTCTTTTGGTAAAACCTAGGTGCATCTTGTAGGGCGAAAAATACAGTGACTCGTGTGTATAGTGTGTATGTATAGGTTGTGGCTAGTAGTCATAGGTTGCTGTTGTTTTTTGGCTCTTTGTGTCTATAAGGTTGGCCACCCCTGTCCTAAACAGTTAAAGATAGGTTGAAACTGACATTTCCAGGGTGTTTCTGAGTAAATTCTAAGCAAGACTGATATATCACATGACCCCTTTCTCATTGGAAGTACCTGAGGTGAATTCAACATGGCGAAAATCCAAAAATGCTTCCCTCCCAATGAATTCTTTCACACACTGGAAGTCAATTTTCTACAAATCACACCAGTTAAAAGGGCTTGTCCAGACTTTTGCCTCATCCTGTACTTTAAAAGGGCTTCTGTCATGGGACCGGTGTGATCACATTAAAGAAGACCTTTCATCAAATTCAAGTATGTAAACTGAATATACAGACGTGTAGAGCGGCACCCAGGGATCCCCCTGCACTTACTATTATCCCCGGGCGCCGCTCCGTTCTCCGGTTATAGCCTCCGGTATAGTCATAGTTAGGCTCCACCCACTCGAGCCTGCCGGCGTCTCTTTCTCCTATGCTGTAGCGCTGGCCAATCGCAGCGCTCAGCTCATAGCCTGGCTAAGCATTTTGCGGAACGGGATTGCGGACCCATTCATTTCTATGGGGCAGCACGATGTGCTGCCCGGATCCGGAATTGCGGATCCGCACTTCCGGGTCCGCAATTCCGATCCCGAAAAATATAGAACATGTCCTATTCTTGTCCGCAATTGCGGACAAGATTAGGCATTTTCTATTAAGTGCCGGCGATGTGCGGTCCGCAAAATGCGGAACGTACATCGCCCATGTCCGTGTTTTGCGGATCCGCGGAGCCGTGAATCCACAAAACACACACGGACGTGTGAATGGACCCTTACACTGCCTGGCCCTGTCAATCAAAGTGCAGGGGGCTCAGCAGCAGGGAGAATGCAGCCTCTAGGAGTAACGGCAACACCCCCGTTGCTCTTAGAGCCTCATTTGAATATATTAAAAGTTCAGTTTTCTCAGAAATAAAGCCACAGATGGGGAAGGGACCAAGACTACTCGCTTCTGCTGACCTCCACGCATGTCGCAGGTCAGCCTGTTTCACTACAATGATTCTGGTGACAGAAGCCCTTTAAGTGTGGTGGACCTATGGACATTTCTTTCTCATCTCTCCAAATAGGGCTTAAAGGGGTTGTCTCACTTCGGCAAATGGCATTTATCATGTAGAGAAAGTAATACAAACCACTTACTAATGTATTGTGATTGTCTATATTGCCTCCTTTGCTGGCTAGATTCATTTTTTCATCACATACACTGCTCGTTTCCATGGTTACGACCAACCTGCAGTCCAGCAGTGGTGGCCGTGCTTGCACACTATAGAAAAAAAGGCGACCTCTCTGGTGGCTAGGAGCATGAGAGCATGGATAGTCGAGCACTTTTTCCCATAGTGTACAAGCACGGCCACCGCTACTGGACTGCAGGGTGGTCATAACCATGGAAACAAGCAGTGAATAATGTGATGGAAAAATGAATCCAGCCAGTAAAGGAAGCAATATGGATAATCACAATACATTAGTAAGTGCCCTCTATTAACTTTGTGTACATAATAAATGCCATTTCTCACTTCCATCAATAGAAAGGGCTATTCTTGTCTGCAGGTATGGACAGGAATGGGACCTGCTCTATCATTTGTGGAACGGCTAAAAAACATATGGATGTGTGAATGAATGGGTCAGTGTGCGGATTTTTCTAAAACAACAGGTGACAGCTATACAGTGTAAAGTATAACGATATCAGTCACATATAGAGGTTTCAGAATTGGCGTTTGCTTTTATTAATATTCCTTTTTAGTGAATTACTATGCTGAATATTGATTTTTTTTTCTTCATTATAAGATGGCCCCGTCACAAAGGTTTCATTACATAAGACCCTGCATTGAGATGCTGTGCGCCCACCGCTTGCAGAGAGAACCTCTCAGCAGGGAAATGGTTAACTGATCCCCTGCATTGCAAAATACACTGAAGACGACGGAGATTCTCACGGACAAAGCCCTGCTCATGTTTTAGTCATTAGTCCAGTGAAATGACAGCCTTGGAGTCTTTGGGGGTCTTACCCTGCAATGACTACCATTTGCCATGATATACAACACATAAGGGGCCTTATCCTGCTCCATCAATGCTGTGCTTTCACACACATAGATGATGATGATGATGATGATGATGATGAAGGCTGAGCTACTCACGGAAGATGTCTCAGCTGGAACAGGTCATCCTCCATCTCTGTGCTGTGTGTGGTACAGATGCCCTGGCTGCTCTCATGGCCTGTCACATTGTGCTGGATTCAGGAGGTCTGCCTGCTGGACAGCTCCTGTGTGTTGTCAGCACAAACAGATGTGTCACACTTCAGGAATGGTTCCTTGCCAGCAATGCTAGCCACACAGGCCCTCCTACCCTCTCACATGTAACGCAGACCCCCATTGGCTCGTCCTCTATTACTCCCAATGCTTACTGCATAGCTCTTTCCTATTGGCTTTCCAGAGAAGCCTGGCTGATTGAGAAATCTCAGCCAGTCCTGCATGCAGATTCTGCACTTGCATCTAGGTGTTTTTACTGCTTGCCTATATCATTCATACCTTTTTATGTCATTGACTGCTATCAGATATGCAATGATAACCTTCATTTTAATATGACATATATAGTGTAGTAGATGTCCGGTGGCAGGACAGGCTTTGCCATGAATAATGTAAAAAATCATATAGTACATGACAACCTCTTTCTAATAAACCTAGAACCAGCCCTGTACCTCACACGGATCCAGAGATCTCCCCATTCATTGCTCCAATTGCTCTGCTAGATTTATTTCAAGCTGACAGCTTTGGGGGCGTGTACTTTCTCAGGGGGTGTGTCCTTTCTGGTGCAGCTGGTGGCAGTTGAAGGATGGAACTGAGCATGTGCGTCCACCTCAGTGAGCAGGACATTACAAATAGACCAAACAGCAGGTGGCGCTATACAGATAGATTTCAGTGAATAGCTCAGTGGCTATACTAATTTTTTAATTACAAGTAATGACAAAAGTATTCAGATCCAGGCGCTGGTTTAAAAAATGTAGAATATCTTTGCATGGGACAACTCCTTCAAGGGGCTATTCCAGTATTTTACTATTAATCAATCAGTATCTGAGAGGCAGGGGTCTGACACTCCACATCTTCACTGATCAGCAGGGCCGGCGCCACCAGTAAGGCGACATAGGCAGTCGCCTAGGGCGCCATTTAGCAGGGGGCGCCCGTTGCGGTTTAAAAAACAAAAACAGCCTGCCTGCTGTCTCTGTGTCTGCTCTGTGCTGTTGTTAATGTAGCGTGGCCGAGCTCTGTTCGGTCCGCGGTACAGGAGCTTTTTTTTCCTGTACCCGGCCGAACTGACAGGAAGTGCTCACTTAGTGTGCACTTCCTTTCAGTCCGGCCGGGTACAGGAAACAAATGCTCCTGTACCGCGGACCGAACAGAGCTCGGCCACGCTACATTAGAGGTGGGGGGGGGGGGGGGGGGGGGGGGGAATGAGAGTGACAAGGGAGGGGGGGAATGAGAGTGACAAGGGAGGGGGGGAAGGAAATGAGAGTGACAAGGGAGGGGGAGATAATGAGAGTGACAAGGGAGGGGGGAGATAATGAGAGTGACAAGGGGGGGGGATGAGAGTGACAAGGGGGGGATGAGAGTGACAAGGGGGGGTGAAATGAGAGTGACAAGGGAGGGGGGAAGAGAGTGACAAGGGAGGGGGGGGAGGGAATGAGAGTGACAAGGGAGGGGGAGGAAATGAAAGTGACAAGGGGGGGGGAATGAGAGTGACAAGGGAGGGGGAGGAAATGAGAGTGACAAGGGGGGGGGGGGAAATGAGAGTGACAAGGGAGGGGGGGGGATAGAGTGACAAGGGAGGGGGGGGATAGAGTGACAAGGGAGGGGGGGGGGGAGAGTGACAAGGGAGGGGGGGGGGATAGAGTGACAAGGGAGGGGGGGATAGAGTGCTGCTGCACCTGCACCGTCCAGCACCAGCTCCTGCGAACCCCCCGTCGGCACCCATCACCCTCCTGCACCCATCACCCTCCAGGTAGGTTAGGGTCAGTGAGGGAGATGCACCATTAGGCAGGGATAGAAGGGAAAAGTTAGTTAGGGAAAAAACAAAAACAAACACTTTATCTGATTTATTGTTTCTGGTGGTTGGGGTGCACAGCACTTAGTTGTGAGACCCTAGACCCACTCCTGCCACTTGCCTGTACGCCCAACAGTTCGTTGCTCAGCACCCGGGCTGCTTTTTGGCTAGACCCGGTGGCTGGACGCCGGTCAGTGCAGCCGACATGAGGACATTTTGGGGCCTCGTGCTGCACATGGGTCTGGTACAAAAACCAAGTGTCAGGCAATACTGGAGTGGGGACGTCCTCTACCAGACCCCACTCTACAGTATGGCCATGACACGCCCCTGGTTTGAGGCCATCCGGAAATGTCTGCATTATTCAGATAATGCAGCATGTCCCCCCCGAGGTGATCCTGCCTATGACCGTCTGTATAACATACGGCCGGTCATCGATCACTTCGGGGCCAAATTTGCGCAGGCCTACGTACCTGGAAGGGAGGTCGTGGTTGATGAGTCTCTCGTTGCGTTCAAGGGGAGATTAAGTTTCCGCCAATACATTCCCACTAAGCGGGAGAGGTATGGAGTGAAAATGTACAAAATTTGTGAGAGTACCTCGGGGTACACTTACAAATTTCGTGTGTACGAGGGGCGAGATTCCCGTATTGAACCCCCAGAATGTCCCCCCACTCTGGGTGTTAGCGGGAAACTCGTGTGGGACCTTATGCACCCACTGCTAGATAAGGGTTACCACCTATACGTGGATAACTTTCATACTAGTATCCCCTTGTTCATGTCCCTTGCCGCCAGATCCACGTCCGCTTGTGGGACCGTGCGGAAAAATCAACGCGGCCTCCCTACCTACCCCCTCCAGGTACCTATCCCCAGGGGTGAGACCCGTGCCCTTACCAGTGGAAACCTGTTGCTGGTCAGGTATAAGGACAAGAGGGATGTCCTTATACTGTCCACAATCCACGGTAACAGCATCACCCCTGTCCCTGTGCGAGGTACCGCGGCAACGGTCCTCAAGCCCGATTGTATCGTCGACTACAATCGGTATATGGGAGGAGTTGATCTCTCTGATCAAGTCCTCAAGCCATATAATGCCATGCGCAAAACCCGGGCATGGTCAGGGCTGGTGCAAGGATTTTTGCCATCCTAGGCAAAAGCTAATTTTGCCGCCCCCTTGACTCCGCCCATTGACCACACCCCTTTCCACACCCCTTTTCCAGCCCCTTTTTCAGCCACCTATTGCATGCAACATTTAACTATAGTCGTGTACCCTGTGCCAGTCTATGGTCATGTACCCTGTGCCAGTCTGACTATGGTCGCGTACCCTGTGCCAGTCTGACTATGGTCATGTATATATAATATCCAGCCATTGTCTGCCACCTAGTACCATCCAAGTGATGCCAATCACTCTGCGCTGTTCAGCAGGTTGGCACACCAAACACAAGCAGTGCCACCTATTCACTGCCAGGCGCAATTCAGCCACTGTCTGAAATCCTGTGCCACCAGGGCAACATAAAACAGTATGCTGCCTTGTGCCCTCTGCCAGTCTGGCACTGTCCTGCACCCTGTACCATTTATAGGCCTTTAGACAGTCTGTGCCACCTATTAGGCTCCATGTGCCACTGCTGGGCACCCTGTGCCAGTCAGAATCTATGGCCCCTAGTCAAGCAGCAGGTGTGCCCTGACCCCTGTACACAAGTGTGTGCCACCCTGCTGCCAGTCATTGTCCTGCAGCCTCTGACACCCTAGTGCAGGTTGTCAGAGTGCGGTTGCCAGGGGTGCTCACCAGGTTCTGCTCCTCGCTGTGCTCCAGGTCCACATTGCCTTGGCTCTTGCCAAGATCATGTGTCTTTGGCGCGTGATTCCGCGAGACCCACCTCTGGAGGTCACTGGTCTCGCGGGATTGCGCGCCCGAAGTCAGGGCCGGTGCAAGGATTTTTGTCAACAGAAGCAAATGTACATTTTGCCCCCCCCCATCATTTCACATTTCTGCCCCTCATGATTCATGTCCATTTCTTGCCCCCCCATGTGCTAATATCATAGTGCCATCCTCTCCCCCTGCCCCCTAATGTGCCAGTATCAAGTGCCTCTCTCCTCCCCCCTCCATGTGCCAGTATCATGGCGCCAATAGCCCCCCCCCCTCCCCCGTGGCAGTAAAGTAACAGTCCAGTATTTAAAAAAAAAAAAAAAACACTTTCAGAAAAGTTTCTCCTGGGACTTGAACTCACAACCTTTCACATCAGAGGCAAGGCATTTACCCGCACAGCTATGAGAGCTGTATAGACAGTTACTTAAAAAAAAAGTTAAGTAGCAGTCCGGTATTTAATAAAAAAATAAAAAAACACTTTCAGAAAAGTTTCTCCTGGGATTCAAACTCACAACCTTTCACATCAGAGGCAAGGCATTTATCCTCACAGCTATGAGAGCTGTATAGACAGTTACTTAAAAAAAAAATATATATATATAAGATTTCTACTGTAGATAACTTTGATACTTAGTGTACATCCATACACATGACAGCTGCCCCAGTACACTGTGTATGGATGTAGCAGAGCTGGGTGTGTTGGGGCAGCTGACATGTGTGTGGATGTACACTAGGTATCAAAGTTCTGCCCTGCCTTCATGCTGGATGAGGTATTGGTGTACATTTTGGCCAAAGTGTAATAAGCCACTCACCACGTCAAGGTCGCCTCTAATGAGTGGTCCCTAACACTAGTTCCTACCTGTTCATGGGCCATGACAGCCACACAAAATCCAGGGAATGCAGGTCAGCATACACGCCAAGCACACTCTGCTTTTAACCCCGTCCGGTGCCATTACAGCTTTCATCGGATCCAGGGATGCAAGTACCAACATGCACGCTGAGCCCACCATATAATTCTCCTGGAGCCAAATGGCTACTGGTAGGTTCTATATAAGCAGACTCAGTTTTATACTGACTTTAAAACCAGCCTCCAGTACAGATTGACTGGTCAGGTGTGCATGACTCCAAGGAGATCGCCACGCCTCCAATATATACTACAAAGAAAAAATGTGGGGGATTGAGTCAGCACAACCTGTATGTAGGTGCACATCACTATGGCGAAATACATATACAAACGCAAAATACAAATGCAATAGCACTCTACATCCAGCATTCTGCCCTGCCTCTATGCTGGATGAGGCATTGGTGTACATTTTGGCCAAAGCGTAATAAGCCACTCACCACGTCAAGGTCGCCTCTATGGAGTGGTCCCTAACACTAGTTCCTACCTGTTTATGGGCCATGATAGCCACACAAAGTCCAGGGAATGCAGGTCAGCATACACGCCAAGCACACTCTGCTTTTAACCCCGTCCGGTGCCATTACAGCTTTCATCGGATCCAGGGATGCAAGTACCAACATGCATGCTGAGCCCACTATATACTTCTCCTGGAGCCAAATGACTACTGGTAGGTTCTATATAAGCAGACTCAGTTTTATACTGACTTTAAAACCAGCCTCCAGGACAGATTGACTGGTCAGGTGTGCATGACTCCAAGGAGATCGCCACGCCTCCAATATATACTACAAAGAAAAAATGTGGGGGATTGAGTCAGCACAACCTGTATGTAGGTGCACATCACTATGGCGAAATACATATACAAATGGAAAATACAAATGTGATAGCACTCTACATCCAGCATTCTGCCCTGCCTTCATGCTGGATGATGCATTGGTGTACATTTTGGCCAAAGCGTAATAAGCCACTCACCACGTCAAGGTCGCCTCTAATGAGTGGTCCCTAACACTAGTTCCTACCTGTTCATGGGCCATGACAGCCACACAAAATCCAGGGAATGCAGGTCAGCATACACGCCAAGCACACTTTGCTTTTAACCCCGTCCGGTGCCATTACAGCTTTCATCGGATCCAGGGATGCAAGTACCAACATGCACGCTGAGCCCACCATATAATTCTCCTGGAGCCAAATGGCTACTGGTAGGTTCTATATAAGCAGACTCAGTTTTATACTGACTTTAAAACCAGCCTCCAGGACAGATTGAGTCAGACTGGTCAGGTGTGCATGACTCCAAGGAGATCGCCACGCCTCCAATATATACTACAAAGAAAAAATGTGGGGGATTGAGTCAGCACAACCTGTATGTAGGTGCACATCACTATGGCGAAATACATATACAAACGCAAAATACAAATGTGATAGCACTCTACATCCAGCATTCTGCCCTGCCTCTATGCTGGATGAGGCATTGGTGTACATTTTGGCCAAAGCGTAATAAGCCACTCACCATGTCAAGGTCGCCTCTATGGAGTGGTCCCTAACACTAGTTCCTACCTGTTTATGGGCCATGATAGCCACACAAAGTCCAGGGAATGCAGGTCAGCATACACGCCAAGCACACTCTGCTTTTAACCCCATCCGGTGCCATTACAGCTTTCATCGGATCCAGGGATGCAAGTACCAACATGCATGCTGAGCCCACTATATACTTCTCCTGGAGCCAAATGACTACTGGTAGGTTCTATATAAGCAGACTCAGTTTTATACTGACTTTAAAACCAGCCTCCAGGACAGATTGACTGGTCAGGTGTGCATGACTCCAAGGAGATCGCCACGCCTCCAATATATACTACAAAGAAAAAATGTGGGGGATTGAGTCAGCACAACCTGTATGTAGGTGCACATCACTATGGCGAAATACATATACAAATGGAAAATACAAATGTGATAGCACTCTACATCCAGCATTCTGCCCTGCCTTCATGCTGGATGATGCATTGGTGTACATTTTGGCCAAAGCGTAATAAGCCACTCACCACGTCAAGGTCGCCTCTAATGAGTGGTCCCTAACACTAGTTCCTACCTGTTCATGGGCCATGACAGCCACACAAAATCCAGGGAATGCAGGTCAGCATACACGCCAAGCACACTTTGCTTTTAACCCCGTCCGGTGCCATTACAGCTTTCATCGGATCCAGGGATGCAAGTACCAACATGCACGCTGAGCCCACCATATAATTCTCCTGGAGCCAAATGGCTACTGGTAGGTTCTATATAAGCAGACTCAGTTTTATACTGACTTTAAAACCAGCCTCCAGGACAGATTGAGTCAGACTGGTCAGGTGTGCATGACTCCAAGGAGATCGCCACGCCTCCAATATATACTACAAAGAAAAAATGTGGGGGATTGAGTCAGCACAACCTGTATGTAGGTGCACATCACTATGGCGAAATACATATACAAACGCAAAATACAAATGTGATAGCACTCTACATCCAGCATTCTGTCCTGCCTTAAAGTCAGTATAAAACTGAGTCTGCTTTTATAGCACCTACCAGTAGCCATTTGGCTCCAGGAGAAGTATATAGTGGGCTCAGCGTGCATGTTGGTACTTGCATCCCTGGATCCTATGAAAGCTGTAATGGCACCGGACGGGGTTAAAAGCAGAGTGTGCTTGGCGTGTATGCTGACCTGCATTTCCTGGATTTTGTGTGGCTGTCATGGCCCATGAACAGGTAGGAACTAGTGTTAGGGACCACTCATTAGAGGCGACCTTGACGTGGTGAGTGGCTTATTACGCTTTGGCCAAAATGTAGACCAATGCCTCATCCAGCATGAAGGCAGGGCAGAATGCTGGATGTAGAGTGCTATCACATTTGTATTTTCCGTTTGTATATGTATTTCGCCATAGTGATGTGCACCTACATACAGGTTGTGCTGACTCAATCCCCCACATTTTTTCTTTAGGTATCAAAGTTACCTACAGACAGTAGAAGTCTTATATATTTTTATTTTTCGTTTTTTTAAGCAACTGGTAATACAGCTTTCATAGCTGTGAGGGTAAATGCCTTGCCTCTGATGTGAAAGGTCATGAGTTTGAATCCCAGGAGAAACTTTTCTGAAAGAAAGCCTAAATAAGATTTAAATACACGTAGCTGTGTGTCAGCTGCGTGCCGCTCTCTCTGCCCGAAGTGAACAAACTCATGCTCGCACTCATCGGAGCGCATCCGGCCGGCAAGTACAGGAACAGAAGGAGATGATGTCAGGTGGATGACAAGAAGGGGGCAAGGTGGCGACCGGCGCCCCCAGGCAGAGTGCGCTCTACGCGGTTGCCTACTCTGCTTATGGGTGGCGCCGGCCCTGGGCATGGTACAAAAAAGTTGCGGTCTACTTGGTACAGTTTGCCTTGTACAACGCTTTTGTACTATCCCGAAGCGCTGGCAGCACAGGGACATTCCTCCAATTCTATGAGGCAGTCCTCAAGGACCTGATCTTTTCAGACCGGAGTACCTCATTTATCACATTTCCATGGAGTACAAAATTTTTATAATCCCCAACAGTCCCATAGAGAACATAAAAAACTATGGCTCTCAGACTTTGGAGACAGGGAAAAAAAAATTTCCCCAAAAATATTAGTTTTAGTGCAGGCATCCTCAAACTGCGGCGCTCCATATGTTGTAAAACTATAACTCCCAGCATGCCCAGACAACCTACAGCTATCAGCAGGGCATGGAGGGAATTGTAGTTTTACAACATCTTGAGGGCCGCAGTTTGAGGATGACTGCTTAGTGTCTCCAAAGTCTGAGAGCCATACATATTGGGCATCGCCGCGTCCGTAAAAATCTTCTTTATAAAAATAACATTTAACCCAACACCCCCCCGGATGAACAGTGTTAAGAAAAAAAAAAAAAAACGTGTAAAAAAAAAAGCCATTTTTTGTCACCTAACATCACAAAAATTGTAATAGCGAGCGATCAAAATGTCATATGCACCCCCAATTAGTGCCAATAAAACCGCCATCTCATACTAAAATAATTTTTTTTTGTTCCTAAAATGATAATATAGTGTGAAATCTAAATAAATTTTAAAATGTAGACATATTAGGTATCGCCGCGTCCGTAAGAATCTGCCCTATAAAAATAACATTTGACCAAACCCCTCGGATGAACAGCGTTAAAAATATAAAATAAAAACGGTGCCAAAACACCAATTTTTTGGCAAAATTTCCATTTGAATCCTTTTTTTCCGGTAATAAAGCAAGGATTAACAGCCAAACAAAACTAAATATTTATTGCCCTGATTCTGTAGTTTGCAGAAACACCCCATATGTGGTCGTAAATGGCTATATATCCACACGGCAGGTGTAAGGAATTATTCTTATCTTCCCCCCAAATGTGTACCCCAGGTACAAGACCTCGGTATTCAGCTTGATTTGATCCTTGATCTGACGTCAGAGAGAGTCAAAATGAGATCTGACACAGTGCTGTGTAATTTCAAAATGACTCTAAACTTTATTATCCTTATGACACATATTTATAGTATTCAATGACGTGATCTTAACGTTAAACAGTAACACATGTTTTTAGCCAGCTACACCTTTATCTTATCTCTTTGCCAGAGTCCAAGGCTATCCATATATACGAGAAGAACCTCTTAGTCATATGGACTTTGACCCATTTACGTGTCCAAGCTTATGAAATTAATGTATGGAACATGATGTAATATAAACTTATATAAAAATAGGTTTTGGACCGAAATAGAACCTATCAATCCTCTCTTAAAACCTATTTAAATATATCTATATAATGTGGGTTTTTCATTTTGTTCTTTTCTAGTTTTTTTTTCTCAGTTTGCTTGTAAGCCTTTAGATATTCCATGTACCCTTCAGGAGTATAATCCTCAGGCTTTGTTGAGGTTGTATTTGCCTCTTCTACCTCTACCGGAATATAGAGGAATGTTGAGTGTACCCCTCTTTCGGCCACATTTTTACATATGGTAAGAAGGGAGGGCACACACTGTAGACAACAGCAGAGGCACACTATTGCAGCGATTACGGCGAGTGCCATTTCTAAAACATATCTTATTTGACCAAAGTCAGGTATCCAGCCAAAAAGCCAGTCCCACCAACCTTGGTCAACATCTTGTTTTATATGTTTTATCATCTCTTCTAGTTGGCCTATTTTATCTTTTATTCCACGGGAGTGATCTAATAAATTGGAACAACACATCCCTGGAACGCTGAGCATCCTATACCATGTTGGAGCAATAAATAGTCAATAGTTGCCCTATTCTGCAAGATACCCTTTTTATACGATTGTATATCCAGCAGCATATCTTGCAGAATTGCACTAGTGACATTTATCTGTTTTACCATAAGACAGGCAAGTTTTGATATTGTCCTGTGGTTATATATGGCCAACCCTGGTACTCCTATCAAAGATACCCCTAAACTCATGTATTCTGCTCTAGAGAGGAGATTCACATTATAATCACAATTTTCTGGTAGCTGCAGGGAAGTGTCTCTCGTGTGTCGTGTCTGCATTGCTGGGAATAGTGGTATCATTGCTAATGTCAACCTAGCTATTGTACAGGGTCCCTCTGTAATATTGGCCGGTATATATGTGTGACTAGTATTTCCACAGGCCAATACCCATCCTGCTGGTAGAGGTACATGTTTGTCTAGGGATGGTACTGTTTTAGTAATATTACATTGCATATATATATATATTTTTTCTGATACTATCTTTTTACAACTTTCTGGATTTCTATCATATTACTTTGCAGAGTCTCATATGTAGGACAGTTATAACAAGCATGATAAGGATTTACATATCCATATTTAACATCATGATCCTGCAAATCTGTGTCATTTGATTGGGAACGTAGGAGCCCCGTCCATACATCTACTGGGGTGGGGACTGCAATTATCAAGGCACTACATTTCAGCCATCTCGAGGAATTTCCCGACTGCGTCATCTCGTTGGGGGTCAAGGCCGTCTGCCTCCGTTAGTACCCCTTCTGTATCTTCTTCGAGGTCAAGGCTGTCTGCCTCCGTTAGTACCTCTGGGCCTCGTTGGAGGTCAGGGCTGTCTGCCCCCGTTAGTACCTCTGGGCCTCGTTGGAGGTCAGGGCTGTCTGCCCCCGTTAGTACCTCCTGTCCTTCTTCAAGGCCAAGGCTGTCTGCCTCCATTCCTGCCTCCTCTCTTTCTCTCACAAGCTTCACTCGGGTGGCGTGGATTCAAATTGGAGATTGTTCAGTCAGCACAGCTGTTCTGGTTACTGCAACGACGGTAGTAGGTGGGCCGTATACGAAATCACCTTGAGCTCTTCCTTTCTTCAGTGTTTTGACCACCATCTCATCCCCCACCCTATATGGGTGGGTGGGTTCCTGTGGAAAAGAGGGAGACTTACAAGCAACTTTGTCCTCAGTTTTGTTAAGTACCTGTATCAATTTTGTGACATAGTCTTCCCTAATCTGGTCTATGTCGCCTTCCTGTACCACTAGGGGGTGACTTGCCCAAGGAGTTGGAAAGGGCCTACCCATAAGGATTTCAAAGGGTGACATCCATTGAAATTGCAACACCAGGAAGGAAAATCCAGAAGCATAGTGGCCAGCTGTCCCTAATTTTCAGAGACAGTCCTGGCAAATTTGGGCTGTCCCAGGCCATAAATAGGAAGCGCACATGTAAACCTTGCACATAAGTGGGTGCCAGGGCATTCCCCGATTTTACCAACCAAAACGTTGGTAAGAAAGTGTAAAGTTGTGGAACTCGAAGAAGCAGCAGGTGTCACTAAGATGTGCAGGTGAATAAATTTTCAAGCACCTAGCTCCAATCTGTGACGTGGGAGGGCATAAAATCCAGATTAAAAGCAAAGTGGGAATTTATAATTTCTGGTGGAGATGCGACTTTTTAAAAAGTCTCAATGAGACATATAGGGGTCCTCCGGGATTGATTTAAAATGGCCGCCAGCAACCTGTCCTAGAATGTAAGCAGAACTGATTGCCACCACTTGCACAGCTGTCTGGGGGAGGGGGGGGGGGGGCTCTCTATAATATATGGTAATGATGCTCTACAATAGATGGTAATGATGTGATCCTGCCTATGACATGCCATCATGGCTGAGTAGCCTGACAGGAAAACTCACCAATATTGTAGTATATCTAAGTATCAGAGGTAATGGGTAGTGAAGCCCCCAGGCAGCTATACAAGTGAAGGCAGCCACGAGGCATGCTCACATTCCAAGACCGATTGCTGGTGGCCATTTTAATTCATTCTCAGAGAACCCCTTAATAGGTGTTCTAATTGGAAAATGCTGATCTACTTTTCACTCTACTTCTAAAAGTGGCGGGCCTCACCAAATGTTGCAAAAATGTGCATCACTTGGATCTTTTTTGTGCTACAAAACTGGCATAGCCGACCCGATAAATGTCCCCCAAGTTTTTTAGCCACATAAAACCTCAAAAATCAGATCAAGTCATGTGAGATGTCTCTTCTTCATTGATATGCCAGTTATCACCACTTGTCAAAAACTGAGAGGGACAGAATCCTTGAACTGAAAGGCCTTGGTTTATCACTCCACCAGATCACTACAATCTTAGGCCAAAATGTCAGTAAGGTTCAACGTTGCGTGTTCCGGTGGTTGGGAGAACAATGATGAAATGGAATGACAGCAAGAGGTGCACAGAGGCGAACCTCTGCATGGACGGATTGTGTGATTAGAAGGATGGTGCATAGTGATCCATTCTGTACTGCAAGTGAAATTGGATGTCACATCCACAGCGTAGGGTGGCAAACAGTGTCTAATCAAACCATCAGAAGACGTCCAGTTACAGGTGATCCATTGACCTCACACTACTGCTCTCAAAGGACTGTCATTGTGCGTGGCAATGGGGGTCTATCCTCTTAAGCAATGTGTCCAGGCTCGGATGCAATGATTGCTGGAGATTGGTCTGGAGACCATGTGGGCAATGCCATGAAGAGGCTTTCACAACAGAATGTCACACCCGTCCTATTCCTGGGATAGTGGTGTGGGAGGGCATAATGTAACGCAGCCTGAGCCCTCTAAGTGTTGATTTCAGGTGCACTAACAGCTCAGCGTTACATTGGTTTGGTCGTGGAACCACTCGTACGGCCATTTGTCCAAAGTGGCCCAGAAGCCGTTTTTCAATAGGGCAATGCCATGCTGCATGTTGCTCATGCTGTGAGCGGCCTGCGTGGCCTAAACATGCCACCATGGCCTGCAGCGTCTCCGGACTTGTCTCCCATATGGGACGTCATTGGTCAGCAATTGCAAAGAGAGGCTCCTAGTAGCAGGATCTTGATTTGTGTACCCAAGTGCATTCAAGGTGGCAGAACATTCCTCAGACAACCATTAAACCTTTCTACCCTGGGCAATTTTCCGTTTTTGTGTTTCTGTTTTTTTATACCCTGCCTTCCCAGAACCATAGCTTTTTTATTTCTCCGTTCACATAGTCATATCAGGGCTTATTTTTGCCAGACAAGTTGTACTTTCTAATGGCACCATTCAATATTGCATACAATGTAGTGGGAAGCTGGAAAAAATTCCAAATGGGGTGGAATTGGAAAAAAAAATACAATTGTATGGGTTTTATTTTAACAGCGGTGCCTATGAGGTAAAACTGACCCATGCCCTTTATTCTCCAGGTCAGTATGATTACTGTAATACCACATATGTATAGTTTTTCTTGTGTTTTAATACTTTAAAAAAACTTTGGAAAAAAAAATAAAAATTCTTTGACCCGCCATATTCTGACCTCCCCATAACTTTTTTTTTATTGTTACATCTACAGAGCAGTGTGAGAGTTAATTTTTTTGCAGGACCATCTGATACCATTTTGGGGTGTAAATGACTTATTGATCAATTTTTGTTACATTTTTTTTGAGAGGTGAAGCAACAAAAAACAGCAAATCAGCCATTTCGATTTTTTTTCCCCATTAGATTGGTCACTGTATGGGATAAAGATTGCTATATTTTTTTTTTTTTTTTTTTTTTATCGGTCAGGTTTTAAAGATTGCTATATTTTAATTGTAAGGGCATTTTGAGAAAAAGTGATCTGATGTTTATTTTTTCGATTGTTAATTTACCATATTTTTCCCTTTATAAGACGCACCCCAGGTTTTAGAGGAGTAAAATAAGAAAACAATATTTTTCATCAGACCCCCATATCAGGACATCACATCAGACCCCCATATCAGCCCTCCATGTCAGAACCCCATCAGCCCTCAATGTCAGACCCCATCAGACCTTATATCAGTCCATTATTTCAGACCCCCATCAGACCTCATATCAACCCTCAATGTGAGACCCTTATCAGACCTCAGATCAGCCTTTTATTTCAGACCCTCATCAGACCTAAGATCAGCCCTCAGTGTGAGACCACCATCAGACCTCAGATAAGCCCTTTATTTCAGACCCCCATCAGACCTCAGATCAGCCCTTTATTTCAGACCCCCATCAGCCCTCAATGTCAAACCCCCCCAGAGTTCCTTGCAAGAACCATCAGACCTCAGATCAGAATAAAATAAAAAACTTCTCTTAGGCCTCATGCACACGACCGTTTTTTTTAAGGGCCGCAAAAAAGGGGTCCGTAGGTCCGTGATCCGTGACCGTTTTTTCGTCCGTGGGTCTTCCTTGATTTTTGGAGGCTCCACAGACATGAAAAAAAAGTCGTTTAGGTGTCCGCCTGGCCGTGCGGAGCCAAACGGATCCGTCCTGAATTACAATGCAAGTCATTGGGGACGGATCCGTTTGACGTTGACACAATATGGTGCAATTGCAAACGGATCCGTCCCCCATTGACTTTCAATGTAAAGTCAGGAGTCCCTTTTATACCATCGCATCAGAGTTTTCTCCAATCCGATGGTATATTTTAACTTGAAGCGTCCCCATCACCATGGGAACGCCTTTATGTTAGAATATACCATCGGATTTGAGTTAGATCGTGAAACTCAGATCCGACAGTATATTCTAACACAGAGGCGTTCCCTTGGTGATGGGGACGCTTCAGGTTAGAATATACTAAAAGAACTGTGTACATGACTGCCCCCTGCTGCCTGGCAGGTGCTGCCAGGCAGCAGGGTGCAGACCCCCCCTCCCCCCCTGTATTTAACTCATTGGTGGCCAGTGCTGCCCCCCCCCTGTATTTAACTCATTGGTGGCCAGTGCGGCCCCCCTCCCTCCCCTGTATTTAACTCATTGGTGGCCAGTGCGGACCCCCCTCCCTCTCTTGTATTTAACACATTGGTGGCCAGTGTGGCCGGCCCCCCCTCCCTCCCCTGTAGTTAACACATTGGTGGCCAGTGCGGCCGGCCCCCCCTCCCTCCCCTGTAGTTAACACATTGGTGGCCAGTGCGGCCGGCCCCCCCTCCCTCCCCTGTAGTACTGTAGATTTATTGGTGGCCAGTTGGCCCCCCCCTCCCTCCTAATTAAAATCCCCCCCCTATCATTGGTGGCAGCGGACAGTACCGATCGGAGTCCCAGTTTAATCGCTGGGGCTCTGATCGGTAACCATGGCAACCAGGACGCTACTGCAGTCCTGGTTGCCATGGTTACTTAGCAATTTTTAGAAGCATTATACTTATCTGCGAGCTGCGATGTCTGTGACCGGCCGGGCGCTCCTCCTAATAAAAGGTCTGTGCCACCAATGTGTTAACTACAGGGGAGGGAGGGGGGGCCGGCCGCACTGGCCACCAATGTGTTAACTACAGGGGAGGGAGGGGGGGCCGGCCGCACTGGCCACCAATGTGTTAAATACAAGAGAGGGAGGGGGGCCCACTGGCCACCAATGAATTTAAAACTGGGGAGGGAGGGGGGTGTGCCCCCTCCTGCCTGGCAGCATATGATCTCTTACAGGGGGCTATGATACGCACAAATCAACCCTGAGGGGTTAATTGTGCGGATCACAGCCCCCTGTAAGAGATCGGGTGCTGCCAGGCAGCAGGGGGCAGTCATGTACACAGTTCTTAGTATATTCTAACTTGAAGCGTCCCCATCACTATAGGAACGCCTCTGTGTTAGAATATACTGTCGGATCTGAGTTTTCACGAAGCTTTTATGCAGACGGATCTGCGGATCCATCTGTGTGAAAGTAGCCTATGGCCACGGACGCGGATGCCAATCTTGTGTGCATCCGTGTTTTTTCACGGACCCATTGACTTGAACCCGTGAACCGTTGTCCGTCAAAAAAATAGGACAGGTCATATTTTTTTGACGGACAGGAAACACGGATCACGGATGCGGCTGCAAAACGGTGCATTTTCCGATTTTTCCACGGACCCATTGAAAGTCAATGGGTCCGCGAAAAAAAAAGGAAAACTGCACAACGGCCACGGATGCACACAACGGTCGTGGTGCATGAGGCCTTACAAGAAGTAGTAGAGTTAACACACATGCTTTATGAGACGTGTTCTAAATGCTTTAAGCAAACATCTTCAATTGCTTTTCAATGGCTGTTGTTTCAAGATAACGCGATAAGTTTGTGTGTTAACCCTGCTATATCTGTACCTCTCCTGCACGGCGGCTCCTCTCCATCTATGGCAGCAGTCGCGCTCCCTCTTGAAGCTCATCAAGAGAATGCCAAGAGTGTGCAAAGCAGTAATCAAAGCAAAAGGTGGCTACTTTGAAGAACCTAGAATATGACATATTTTCAGTTGTTTCACACTTGTTTGTTATGTATATAATTCCACATGTGTTAATTCATAGTTTTGATGCCTTCATAGTCATGAAAATAAAGAAAACTCTTTGAATGAGAAGGTGTGTCCAAACTTTTGGTCTGTACTGTATATATATATATATATATATATATATATATTTTAGAAACCTTTTTTCACTTTTTAACAGTTCCCCTAGGGAACTTGAACATACGATCATCAGATCAGCATGGAAGTCTATGAGAATTTCGCAATGGCAGCTTCGGATCATTCAGGGGGACAGAGGTCACAGGGAATAAAAAGCTCCCCCAGTTGCCGCTAGGGGGAGCTGTGCAATGTGCGCTCCTGGGTTTTTTAGCTCTCAGATGCCGTGGCCACATTTGACCATGGCATCTGAGGAGTTAAATGCATCGGTGTCTGTTGTTTAAAACAACAGGCACCTGGTGGCTGTGGCACCCACTACGCTCGTGAGTGGGCGCCATCTTTGAAGACCCAACTGTAGCGGAAATAACCTCGCTACTGGGTTTTGGAGGGGTCTGTTTGCCAGCCTTTTGCCTCAGGATTATGGCCCATATACTAAAACTTTGAAGGAGAAGGTAGACCGGCCGCACAGCTAAATCTGTGGAACTGTTTTGGGCAGGAAAGCCATGCTTGCGGTCTGTCAAATGTGACTTGCATGGAATTCGGAAACCTCTGCTCGGATCTGGGCGATTTCTGGATATGTTGTTCGCCCAGATCAGAACTATCCATGGATGTATAATTTTTGGGGATATGTGCGGCTTTGGGGTGTTTTCTGTGTTTTGATGAAAAATGTGTGTTTTCTGCCTGTGAGTGAGTATCACAGGCAGAGGGGGGTTGTGTACAATTGCTGGGAGTGTTTCCATACTGTAAATGCATGTTATTGGCTAATGTAAAAACTGTCTCAGTCTTCCACAAGGTCCCCAGGGGGAGTGTCCCTTGCTGGAAGACAGGGGCGTACATACAGGGGTGGCAGGGGTCGCGGTTGCCACCGGGCCCGGCACTCCAGGGGGCCCGGCTGCCTGTTGACCCCTGGTCCCGCCCTGCAGACTAGTAGTGCTGTGCCTGTGTTTGTGTAGCGCGGCGGCGCCGTAAACAGTATAACCCGGGTGGCTGGCCCGGGGCCAGCCGCCCAGTGTTGCATTTCCGCGTGGCCCGCCCTACCCTCCCTTGAGTCTCCTCCCCACCATCCCTTGAGTCTCCTTCCCGGTCGGTGTTGAGTAGCGCGGCAGTGCGGCGTGCCTCGTCACTTCCTGTTGGGCGGCCGCATCGGACATGACATTTCCCTGCGCAGGCGCACAACGACGCCGAGACGCGGGGAGAAGGCGCCGGAATAAAGGGAGAGGAGTGGAAAGCGCGAAGAAGCCAGAAGAAGAGGAAAAAAAAGGTCTTCATTGCTCAGTCACATTTATGGTGAGTTCAGACTGATCTGAGGTCTGATGGGGGCTGAGTGGGGGTCTCATCATGGGGGTCTTTGGGTTGATCTGAGGTCTGATGGGGCTGAGTGGGGGTCTCATCATGGGGGTCTTTGGGCTGATCTGAGGTCTAATGGGGACTGACTGGGGGTCTTTGGGCTGATCTGAGGTCTGATGGGGCTGACTGGGGGTCTTTGGGCTGATTTGAGGTCTGATGGGGGATGACTGGGGGTCTTATGGGGGTCTTTGGGCTGATCTGAGGTCTGATGGGGGCTGAGTGGGGGTCTTTGGGCTGATCTGAGGTCTGACGGGGGCTGAGTTGGCTGATATGAGATCTCTCTGCAGTGGCAGAGAGACTCACTGAGGCCAGCAGCAGCCATTTTAGTCAGATTACAGCCACTCTTCAGATTTGGCTCTAATCTGACTGAAATGGCTGCTGCTGGCCTCAGTCTCTCTGCCACTGCTGCTCTTAGGGTGGCCAGACGTCCGGTTATTAGACTCCTGGTCCAGCGCAAGGCCAGGACGGACTGCCAGAAGTCCCCCTTTTTTGTTGTTATGGATGATGTGATGGCGGGTCCGGCTCAGGCAGCATGTCCGGATCACACTGCGCGCTTACTTGACGTCACAAAGTTATCAGCAGGTCCGGCAGGAAGTTGGGAACAGTGGGAGCCACTGCTAGTCTGCCACTGCCCACTTGCCCAGTAGTCTGACTCTATACTACAGTCACTCACCCCACCTCGCCTCGTTCTCTCTCTCTCTCTGCCAGACATTTCTGCCAGCCTGAGCCAGGCCCAGGAGCAGCCTCATTCATCCATCCAGACTAGCCCACACTGAGCCCAGCCAGCCTCCGGCATTCAGCCTTGCCAGTTGCCACAGACTTTCAGCAGGTCGATCCAGCAGCTTTCAGCCAGAGCAAGCTCAGGTAAGAGTTACTATCTGGCCTTGGTATGTTCTGTATATTATATGTGAGCTGGCCTGGTATATGTTATACATCTTCTGGTATATTAAGATGTATAACTTATACCAGCTATACATATAATAATATACCAGAGATACCCAGGTTATATCATAAGCGTGGTCCATTATATCACTATATACAAGAAGATGCTATACCGTATATCATCCTCTTGTATATAGTAAAATACAAGAAAAAACAGAGAACTAAAAAAGCTCTTAAACGTCTAATGGTGAAAATATATATAACTTTATTGAATATTCAGTCAGTGAATTATAAAACTGCCATAAAAACAGGGGAAGTAGGGAGCACAGACGCCATCCCAGTTCTACAGTGTCAGCATAAAAAAATCACAGATAGATTAAACATTAATAAGATTACATATGAGTCCAAAATATAAGGAGTGGCTGAACTATTGAAATAATATGGACAATGGCCAGAGGATAATCCACACACACATGCAGCCCGTGCACCAGGCGATGGTGTGACCTAACTGGACCTATGTCCTATCTATGTGCAGAGTGCCAGACCAAAAGATGAATAGTACAAAAAGGGGGACTGACCAGAATAAATGCGACCTGGATAGCTGGGATGGCGTTACCCCGACGAGCGTTTCGGCGTACCTTTGTCAGGGGGTAACGCCATCACTGTGGGACTAGCTATTTATCCACCCTTTAGCCTATCATGTCCGCATGTTTGATTCCCTCAAGAGACGCCCAGGGGCAGGACACAGAGACCGGCGCTGCAACACTGCGCGCACCACGTCAGCTGGTGGAATCTTGTACTTCATGTTCACACCATCATACATGTATTGTGCTTGATTCTACCAGCTGACGTGGTGCGCGCAGTGTTGCGGCGCCGGTCTCTGTGTCCTGCCCCTGGGCGTCTCTATGCCGACTCGATGGGTCATGTGACTGGGTCATGTGGTCTGCCGCGTCATGGCTTGACGCCCGTGGGCGGGGTCTCGGAGTCCGGATTGCCGCATACTGTGCGCCAATGCATGTTCAGCTGGAGGGAATCAAACATGCGGACATGATAGGCTAAAGGGTGGATAAATAGCTAGTCCCACAGTGATGGCGTTACCCCCTGACGAAGGTACGCCGAAACGTCGGGGTAACGCCATCCCAGCTATCCAGGTCGCATTTATTCTGGTGAGTCACCCTTTTTGTACTATTCATCTTTTGGTCTGGCACTCTGCACATAGATAGGGTATAGGTCCAGTTAGGTCACACCATCGCCTGGTGCACGGGCTGCATGTGTGTGTGGATTATCCTCTGGCCATTGTCCATATTATTTCAATAGTTCAGCCACTCCTTATATTTTGGACTCATATGTAATCTTATTAATGTTTAATCTATCTGTGATTTTTTATGCTGACACTGTAGAACTGGGATGGCGTCTGTGCTCCCTACTTCCCCTGTTTTTATGGCAGTTTTATAATTCACTGACTGAATATTCAATAAAGTTATATATATTTTCACCATTGGACATTTAAGAGCTTTTTTAGTTCTCTGTTTTTTCTTGTATGCATAAAGCTTGTCCAGTTACATTGGGACACTGGGTAGTCTCTCTATCAAGCCTCACCATTGTGTGTATACATACTCGGCTATTGACACCCTCGGTTGTGTTTTTTTTTTTCATAGTAAAATACAGTATATATATACACACATACATACACACGCACGCGCGGCGGGGGGGGGGGTGAAGGCAGGTTGGGGGGGGGGGCGTCAACGGGGAGGGGACCCCATGGATCAGTTTCGCATCGGGGCACCATGGATTGTTTTTTCACCGCTGCTGGAAGACCTGCATAAAAAGGCTGACATGTAGCCACCTGTTTTACCCTTAACTTAAAACCTTGTCTCATGTGTGTGGGAAAAAGGCTGCATATACACTGTGGAATGCTATACGCTGTATACTCCCCTGGCTATAATCCCTGAGCTCTTTTAGGAGTTTGTTCCTGCATCACTGTCTGAAGGAAGAGAGGTTTACCCACTGGAACCCTTGCCGTAGGTCCAGGGTGGGTAAAAGACGGCGAGATCCCAACCAAGCTGCGGTGGTTCTAGGGTGGCCACTGGCTTCACCCTAGAAAGCCGGACGGGCCCAAACCACACCCACAACACCCCAAACCACTTCCACAATGACCCAAACCACGCCTCCAAACCACAAAGCCACGCCCCTTGCCAGTGAAGCCACGCCCCCACCATCGGCTGGGGAAAAAACACGGGGGAGGAGAGGGAAGAAGTTTGTGAATGGAAGGTGAGCGGGGGCAGCCGGGGTGCTTCTCTTCCCCTCAGTCATCCACAGGGAGCCATATCTGCAGCTCTAGTGACTGACTGGGGGTGAGAGAAGCCTCGGTCAGTTGCTGCAGCTTACGCTCAGACAGCACAGTGCTGCTGTCTGAGACGTGAGCTACTGAAAAGGAGAACATCCCTGTGTCCGTCCAGGCACTGCGCCGGACGGAGGACAGGGAGCCTGAAAACCGGACTGTCCGGCCTAAAATCGGATGTCTGGCCACCCTAGGTGGTTCGTGGGGTTGGCAGTGCTTACGGTGTCAAGTGGAGTGCTTGGAGCCCTCGGGAAGCACTAGGAGCATCCATCAACGGAGGTCGGGGTGCCAGGAGATCCGTTACACCAACCAACACTGTACATGTATGGCACTGGTCAGAAAGGGTTAATAGCCTCACTAATAACATGCCAAGATGTGCAACTGCTTGAGTGACACCCCTCTGAAATTAGCATGGCTCTCACTACTGTGCTGCCATCGTAAAGTTGATGACAGCTTCCCTTTATTGTGTCTCTTTACGGTCTCCTGACACGAGTAGCACTCCTTTGTGATCTGACATTTGCAGCCTGTCACTCCTTTGTCTCTAGTAGTTATCCTTTGAGTCTGCGTTGGTGTAATTTGTGCTAAGTTTATGTTGTTTGATATAAATTTGGCACAGCTTTAAAAATGACACTTTTGCACTGTTGCTTGAGTTTTTGCACGCCACCCCACTACTGGAGTGAGAGTGCGGGGTTTCAGCAACCGCACCGCAGCTGCCCTTTGGAAACCCAGCCTGAATGTTTTTTTCTCAACAAGATCTAGTTTAAAGGTTTTATCCCATTAATAATGTAAAAAATGAAAACTGGATATCATATAGTACATGACATTCCCCATTCATGGCTCCAATTGCTCTGCTAGATTTATTTCAAGCTGGCAGCTCAGGGGGTTTGTCCTTTCTCAGGGGGTGTGAACTTTCTGCTGCAGCTGGTGGCCGTTGAAAGATGGAACTGAGCATGTGCTTCCATCTCATTGAGCTGGACCAAAATTTTTGAAAAAGAGCAAACAGCAGGTGGCGCTATACTCATAGATTTCTGTGAATAACTCGCCGGCTATACTAAAAAAAATTTGTGGGACATTCCCTTTAATAATAAATGGAGGTTACAGCATAACAAATCAAAGAGAATACATAGGAAATCTATCACTGACTTTACAGTCTTGTTAAAGTGGCAGACACAATATTCTGCAGGAAAGAGGAGAGGATAATGTTTTCTCTGAAGAAAGCTCTCGGAGGTGTAAACTGTTGACATCCTAAATATAGCCTAGAATTCCTCCCACTCAAGCTGTCTGTGCTCCGAGCCAGTCAGACGTGTATCGAGAGGATCTGTACTAAGCACAGAAAATGGCACATGCTGGCTTCTCTTCATCATATGCAGATTGAGATGAAGATGGGGTTTCATCAATATCTTCCTTTCCTTGAAGTTTCCCAAGTAGGAGATGTGCTAAATATCGTTCAGGTAAATGCAGCGGTCTGCTGGATGTAACAGAACAGCAGTGGACCAAACACGTTGGAAACACAAAGGCATACCATACAGGAAGACCACACCATTATTATTATTGTATTGCTGTGTATCTAGCACCAACATATTCCGCAACGATGTACACAGACTGTCACAACTCACATCGGTCCCTGTCTCCATTGGAGCTCACAATCTCAATTCAACATTATAGGTGTTGGCCCAGAACCATAACTTATGATCACTGGTGGTCATTCATGCCCATTACCGATCCATTCACACAGGGCACTCGGAGATCCCAGTTCAGGATCCCAGCGCTTGGACTAGGGATCGACCGATTATCGGAAGTACCAATATTCAGAATTTTGTACATTATCAGTATCGGCATCTAACCTTGCCGATATGCCGATAATGCATAAAAAGCGAATATGGAAGCGCGCACTAGTATGCACCGGGGGCTGGGAGCGGGGAAGAAGCGCAGCAATCGCCTCGAATACTCACCCTCCCTGGTGACAGTGCAGTGCGGGCCAGAGAAGACAGGGGAGCGAGACGCCGGACACGGTGATGAAGAGGAGCCGCGGCACAGGAGAGGTGAGAAGTTTTTTATTTTATTCATCTGAGGTGTGATAGGGGTTAATAAAGGTCTGATCTGAGGTCCGATATGGGTTAATAATGGTCTGATCTGAGGTCCGATATGTCACAGATGTAGTAGGGGAGAACACCAAAAGACAATCAAGAAGGGAGGGGAAAGACACTAGGCCTCACCGCAAGGGAAGGAAATGGGTCACCACCTATAAAACCCTGCTCCTGGCCCTAACTCTCGATAGTAGAGATACCCACCCAAGCTGCAGTGCAATGCACAGTCTGGACTTGCTGCGCTGTTCTAACATAACAGAGAGGACTCATGCACAGCAGTCCTGACAATATTTCACGCAGCTCTGACAACGGGAATGGGGGGCAATGGGAAAATATAAAATGGTGATCTGGACTCCATACCTGTAGTACTACACAGGTATTACTGTAGATAATGGTCCAAAAATTGGGGTGATTGATCTTAAAGAGGATTTTCTGTGATTTTAATATTGATGATCTATCATCAGGATAGGTCATCAATATCAGATTGGCGGGGTCTGACACCCGGCACCCCCACCGATCAGCGTATAAAAAGAAGGCCACACCCCATGCATGCACTGCCTTCCCTTCATTGTTTACCTGCTGTATCGGTGTGCAAGTGTAATTACAAGATGCCATCCCATTCACTTCTATGGGGCTGAGCTGCGCCCAGGCCACGTGACCTACAGTTGTGACATCACTGGCCTGCGGGAAGCTGTGAGAAGGGCCTTCTGAAACAGGTGATTAGTGGGGGTCCCAGGTGTCGGCCCGCATTGATGAGATGCTAAACACCTATCCAACGGATAGATCACCAGTAAGTAAAAAGTGAATAACCCCTTTACGTTTCAGCTGGTGAAGCAAGGAGCGGACAGATCTCTGCTTCATTATAACAACCAACTGTCGCAGAGACAGCTGAGAGTGAGACAGCCGCCAAAATCTGGGACTGTCCTGCTGCATCCAGGATGGTTGGGAGGTATGCCTGGGTGCCTTCCCTGTCACCCTAAATATAAAAAATACCCCACTCACCTGTCCGCGGTCCTGCCGCTGCTCCATTCCCGGCCTCTTCTGGCCCCAGTGGCTGGCCAATCACGGGCCTCTGTGGCTTAAAAAGTATATCACTGTGATGCTGTAGTGTGAACAGTCCTTACGGAGTGAGGCCTCCTTAGGGCTTTCAAATTGAATACTCACCTTCTGCTAGGGTTGCCACCTTTCCCAACAAAAAATACTGGCCAAGTTAAGCCACACACCAAAAGGGGTATGGTTTAACACGGGGTGTTAAGTCGTTATGTCGTAATGTGGCTCCCAGTATTAATAGTGCCCCCCAGTAACATGAATGCCTCCATTAGTGCCCCTCTGAATGGATAATGCCCCCCATTAGTGCCCCCATTAATAGTAATGCCCTCTTCTCTTCTCTGTGCAAAAAAAAAAGCATGTGCCTCCTCCATTTGATCGCGCCGGTGTGAAGGACCTGTGTGATGATGTCTCACAGGTCCTGTCCTGAGCTTCCAGTGAGCAGCGAGTTTTCACAGCGGCGCCATCAAATGGATGAGGTGAGTTTTTTAATTTTTTTTGCCTTCCTAACACAAGTGGGGGAGGGGCGGGAGATAAAGGCTGTACTAATGAGTGCTCCATAATGGAAAATACTGGCAACTATGTGAGAGATGGATTTATTATTCTATGCATATATAATGCGAACATTCTGTAGTACACATTTCTATCCACTAGATGGCTGCAAACCATATGTATGAGAAGGTCAATAAGGGAGGGGAAAGAGGGGATTACATTACAGTTTTCAAATCTACCTATGAACTCAGAGTTGAAGTTGCAGAAACCACTCCTATCAGGTTAAGGAGCCAATAGTCTCTTCTTAAGGAACACCCCTTTTGTGATGTCATGTCTGCTATTTAAGTCAATGTACTGTGAATAAAGGGGCTCTTCTACCATGGCTCAGGGAAGATGAGAAGATGCTTTCATGAAACCACCTAGTGTGTCTGGTCTCATTATAAAGCAGTATGGTGTACACATACTTATTCTTCTAATTGATTTGGCACCACACAAAGAAGAAGGAGAAGCGCATGAATTGCGCTAACAAATGGCGCCCAACGTGAGGCAGACAGCTAGCGTAACTTCCGATTCAAACGCCACGAGAGCGACTTAAACTGAACCATCAGACGAGATCACATGGCGGCAAGGTAAGAAAGCTTTATTTCTTACGAATCTCCTCTGAAACTTCCGCTTTTGTGGGTTCTCAAGAGTTGAATTGGTGTTATCGCGATAGAAGGGTTCAAATTATAGCTGATCTGTCCGTTAGAAAGAACCTGTTGAAATATTCCTTCTTTGTGTGGTAGAACATGCTGGAACTAAACGGAAATTGTTAGACAGCTGAGTCGGATATCCTGTGACGTAGAATTGGATCCCAGCCAAGTTCTGACGAGAATCTTGAGGAAAGGGTTAACACCAATTGTCATAGGCAATTGGAAGTTATTAAGATTTTGTATCCCGGTGAATTGACTAGGGGTCTTCATCAAGAGAGATTGTGGGCTCAATACTATTATTATCGTTTGATCTTTGTGCAACTGCGCTTGAGTTTGTGGGTTCGATAGCGATTACTTATAGTAATCGGATACCTTTTGATCTTTGTGCAACTACGCTTAAGTTAGCGGGCTCGATAATAAGTAGCAATTGTTTGATCTTTGTGTAACTACAATAATGGGAAATTCTAATGTTGCAGGACAGAGTGAAGAAATGTTAACAGCAGCTCAGTTGATGCAAGAAAGAAAGGAAAAGTTTCAGTTAGGAATAAAAGTTGAAAGCATTCTGTCATACTAAGTAGCAGCGATTTCCGGTATTATCCGGAAATATGCAGTTTTGTGTAAAAGGAGATAGATTAAATTAAAGTTATGGTGGAAGTTGTCTGCAGATGTGACTGATGGAAAGTTGAAAGAAATTGAGAAGAATGGACAATATTGGTATAGTAAAATGGAGGATTTGGGTGTGGTAGGGAACAAAGAACAGGAGAGTTTGCCATGTGGTATCCCTTCCCCCACCACATCTGTTGTAACTTTAAAAAGTAATCCTGGGTCTTGTGGTCCATCAAACAATACTATTGCTTTTTCTGTCAACCCCTCCTCTACACCATGTTCTGGAATGCTGTTATCAGCACCACCCACTGTGCCTTCTGCTCCCTCTATCCCTTCCCCCTCCCCCAAAACTCTTTCCTTAGAACATCAACCCCCTCCTTATGGGGGATGGGAGTGTGTGTGCAGGCACAGAAATGCTGAGACGAGTAACATGTGTGTTGTTTGTGGATCTCAAAGACAGGACACAATTCCTATCATAATTCCCAACACTGGATTATATCCAGTGATGTCTGCAAATAACCCTTCCCAATTGTATGTCCCATCAGTTAAAAATGTACCTGCAGTAATTGCCCCTATGATGCCAATTGGAAGTGTCCAATCCTATCAATCTAAGGTTGCACCCATTCTAAGTCCTTATTCAGATATGAGTGAAAGTGTAGGGATATCTGCATCATTATATGATGTATGACATATACCACACCCAGTAGTAACATCAATTTTGCCATGATGAATAGAATTCCCAATTCAGAGAACTTACTTATGCTGCTTTATAGAAAATTAGTTAAAATATGGAGAGTTTTCTCATATTATTTATGAGATTTGGAAAATTTAGTCCAATGTAGAGCTGGGGATTTAAGGCATAGTGAAGATAAGCGAGTCTGGGAGGAAGTGTTTAGGTCATCAGTCAGTCACATTGTCATCAGGACAGAGAGTGTGGAGAAAGTTTTCACTAGACTCCAGGAAAGTTGGGTGGATTTGGATTTTTGAGATTACCTTAGCTATGCATAAGAAAATCCTAGGTGCTGCCTTTGTGGATGGTCTTAAGGATCATCTGCGGCCGTCTAGTGTTGGCTAGGCTTGAGAGAAGTTCATTTTGTCCCTATTTTGTCATATTGTTAAAGTTAAATCAAACAAAGACCTAAGGCGGGCGTGGCTGCCTATCAGTCCTCCCCACAAGGGGGGGGAGGAAGACTTTGTATGTACTTGCCCACTTCCTCGCCCGTGGGAGGAGCTACAAATGTTCAGCCCCTTCAAATGAAACACCCATAGGGAATTAACAACCCAGAATCAAATACTGGATCCCTATTATTTATATAATCCTTAGGATCTAATTCCATTGCCTCATAGAAAACATGTTCCATGATCTCTCATGGCTAAGGGTAGTATCACATGTGTAGGAGCATCTAGTAATGCAATTCCTACTCCTCTCACCAATTAATCACCGTCTTAAGGGTGTGCAAAATAAGATCCGATTACTCTGCTGCATCTGGAGGGGGGGAGGCTGGGAGTAGTAAATAAAAATACTTTTTCCCACCTCTGTAAATAGAGTGCTTTCTGGGAGTAGTAAATAAAAATATAAAAATTCAAATTTACATGAATGTCTCCAATTAATAACCACATTTTTGAGTTTCTGGTAGATCATTTCAGGTTCCTGGAAGATGGATCATTTCGGACAGGATATGCTGTTCCTACTTAATCTGATGTTGTCAAGAAAGAACCACTCCGTCCAGCAATGGTAGTGCAGGAGACAGAGCTGAAGACACTCGCTGAGGTTGGTAAGATAGCTGAGGGTAAGACTACTAACATCCAGGTATGACTTCGGTATCACTCATTATTATGGTCTAATCTGGTGAAGCAGAGATTTTGTTTGATCCATAGATAAGCCCATCAATAATGAATGCTGAGTGTATGAAAGATGTTTGATGCCCTGATGCTGCCTGAGAAGGTAGAGGCTACATTATTACCTGAAGTCTACGCTAAGTGGAAGTCTGTGTGATACAGGATGGCTTATGGCCAGTGGACTTCCAAAAAGTTTGTATTTTTCTAAAAGTAAAAATCAAAGGATAAAGGTAGAAGTGATGATAGGACTCTGGAGAGTTGGTAATAAACTCTTCCTTCAGAGGGCACTCTACCTGAAGAGGATGGATTTAGAACATGGGCAAATCGAGAGAGAGAGAAGGTGTGACTGGGTTCTGTAGTGGATGGCTCCTGGGTTCAACAATGCCGCCACTAGGTTAGTTGAAGGTGAATGCTGTAATAATGATGGGAGAACTATGGGAGTTCCAGGAAGGCATATGCCAAGGTCATCTTACCCATTTCAGAGACTGCGGATTGACTACATTTAGAACAAAGGTGGAACAGTGTGAATATGTCTGTGTCTATATTGATCTCTTTCCAGGATATTCGGAGATTTGGCCTGTAGCAAAGGCTACAGCTAAAAGATACTCTGAGGTGAGAGTACCTATCCCTGGGGTTTTTCTCCCTCCGATATACATCTAACCGGAAGATAGGCCTAAGTCCTTATGAAGTACTCTTTGGGAATGCTCCTGGATTAGGTGTCTATTTCCCCAATAGTTCCAGATGCAGCATAGTAGTTTTCCAAAATTATGTTGTCTGTTGCACAAATTATTGTCTAATGTGTATTTCCAAGTTTTAGTTGTTTCCTAGAATCCAGACTGTATAGAAGCGATACATTCTTTACAATCAGGAGATCGGGTATTGGTGAAACGAGAGACGTGTGGAAAGTCCTAGAGCTACGGTTTGAAGATCTACATCAAGTCTTGATAACCACCGTCACTGCTGTCGAATTGCAAGGAGAAACTGATCGTATTGCAATCAAGTGCCAGAACTATAAGAGCCATAATGTTGTTTCATGCCTTATTGTTTGTTCCATATTGTACAAAGGGGAAATCACAGTCAAATCAAATTCCAACGGTGTTATATTATCAAGATGAGTCAGGAACAACTAAGTTGACTTTTGCAGTATAGTGGACTGTAAGACAGATGACAGATAGGACACTTGGTTTTGGTCTGATAAGTACATCTGTGTGACTGGGACTGACCCAGTCTATGGTAATTGTGTTTAAATATGACCATACCAACTGTGGATATTGGAGATTAACAGAATGGAGTAATAGTCTGAAGTGTTGGGAATATAAACCAGTGGAAACTACCTCTAGAGTCAGTAAAGGTGAAGGTTTGTCACAAAGAATGACTGTCCTGAGGGAAACACCACCAAACAGTTGTAAACATAATGTGTAATCCTCTGTTCCTGTCCATTAGAAATCCTATCCAACAGGATTTGGGGATATATGTGTTAGGAGCATGTGTAAAGTGACAAAGATCCCCTAGGCAAATTTAGAAAGTTGGTAAGAGAGAAACCTCAAAGTTCAGTTGCATCTGTGGCTCCTACATCCTTAACTACAGTTGGCATAAAATATTTGGCCAATTAAAAAAAATAATAATAATATGACAACCTGACCTTAGAGACAGGATTTATACAGAAAAGCCCTTTGGTGTTTTCCCTCCAGGATATTGTTCTTACATAATTCAGCTGAAGAAGAAAAGTAGTGACTCTAACGTTTACTCTGACAGTTGGTTTATCAACCAAAATGATCAAAACACAGATATCTGGTGATTGTGTGGAGATTTGAAACTCCGACCCAGGATACAGGTGGAATGAAGTGGTCAATGTACCCTGATCAAGTCCTGATCGGGTACTGATGCCATTTGTTCTATTCTCACCTCCTGAGTGGGATCAAATCAGAAAACAATGTCCGGTCACGACTAAGAAGGTCCCTCCCTACATCCTTTGACTCACATGTATACATTGATGCCATAGGAATCTGTAGAAGAGTTTCTGATGAATTTAAAGCAAAAAGTCAGATAGTTGCAGGATTTGAGTCATTAACTCCCATGATTAGTAAAAATAAAAAAATTCTTTTTTTTTTTATTGGATTAACATATCTATTGTCATCAACAGAGATTTGTGAATTATATCCGTGATGCTGTTAAGGGAATGGTGGAACAACTGAGCTCTTTTCCAGTGATGACTCTACAGAACCGACTGGTCCTTGACAGCAGAAAAAGGAGGGGTCTACAGGAACTGCTGCATCTACATTCCGGACAACACTGCCCCTGATGGAAGGATCACCAAGGATCTGAAGAAACTGATGTACTTTATCAAATGAACTGATGGGAAAAATTCTGAAATTAATATCATGGCCAGAATAATGTTTTGGGAACTGGTTCAGCGACTACAATGTTATTAGAGTTTGGTTTTAACAGGCTGTCATATAGTTCTACATTTTAGGAAAACTGTTTAGGAAAATGTATAATACATCCATGCCCACACTATGTATATGTGCTGTGCCCCTGTCAAAGACAAAGATTATTCCATCCTTAAGTAAATAAAACCTTGTTGATGGTTGCGGGGTAAATAGGAGAAGGTGAAGGCAAACCTGAAAGGGAGTTGAGGGGACCTGGTGAAGCAATAAGGAAAGTCCAGCTCTTCGCTGTTTAGGGCGTTGGGAGAGTACCTCACTTTGCCTGTTCACCTTTGGTCTATTTCCCGCAAAAGGAGGGATTTGTGAGAGATGGATTTATTATTCTATGCATATATAATGCAAACATTCTGTAGTACACATTTCTGTCCACTAGATGGCTGCAAACCATATGTATGAGAAGGTCAATAAGGGAGGGGGAAGAGGGTATTACATTACAGTTTTCAAATCTACCTATGAACTCAGAGTTGAAGTTGCAGAAACCACTCCTATCAGGTTAAGGAGCCAATAGTCTCTTCTTAAGGAACACCCCTTTTGTGATGTCATGTCTGCTATTTAAGTCAATGTACTGTGAATAAAGGGGCTCTTCTACCATGGCTCAGGGAAGATGAGAAGATGCTTTCATGAAACCAACTATGCGTCTGGTCTCATTATAAAGCAGTATGGTGTACACATACTTATTCTTCTAATTGATTTGGCACCACACAAAGAAGAAGGAGAAGCGCATGAATTGCGCTAACAACTATTATTATTTATATAAAAAATTACTGGCACTAAAATACCAGCTTGGCTGGTGATATACTGGCTGGGTGGTAACCCTACCGATCTCATGGCAAACTGAGATCAAATCTGCTGCAGTCTCCTGTCTGGGCTGCCTGTGTTGAACCACCTGCAGCAGGGAAATGGTGGAAGATACAGTTGAAGTTGAGACTTGCAGTAGCCATCCCAGAACCACAGAACTGAGGCCAAAATTTGGGACTGTCCCACTGGATCTGGGACAGTTGGAAGGCATGGGAAGCCACACAGAGCTGCTGGATCCATGACATGACGGACACCAGAAACGCCTAATGGACACGACTGACTTTTAATATGTCACTCTTTTTGACTAGAAGAACAACACCACACGTGGCACTATTTTTCCCATAAATAAACCTACAAAATCTACAACTATGGGTCCATTCACACGTCCGTTGTTTCTTTCCTGATCTGTTCCGTTTTTTGCGGAACAGATCTGGACCCATTCATTTTCAATGGGTCCTGAAAAAAATTGAACAGCTCAATGTCAGATTTTTTTTCAGGACCCATTGAAAATGAATGGGTCCAGATCTGTTCCGCAAAAAACGGAACAGATCAGGAAAGAAACAACGGACGTGTGTGGACCCTTAGGCTACTTTCACACTAGCGGCACGGACCTCCGGCAGGCTGTTCCGTCGGGTGAACAGCCTGTCAGATCAGTCCTGCCGCTAGTGACTTTGTGCCCCCGGACTGCCGCTCCGTCCCCATTGACTATAATGGGGGCGGGGCGGAGTTCCGGTGAGAGGCTGCCAGAATAAAACTACGACATGTCCGACATTTATTCTGGCAGCCTCTCGCCGTGCCTCTGCCCCCATTATAGTCAATGGGGACGGAGCGGCAGTCCGGGGGCACACGTTCACTAGCGGCAGGACGGATCTGACAGGCTGTTTACCCAATGGAACAGCCTGCCTGCCGGAGGTCCGTGCCGCTAGTGTGAAAGTAGCCTAAGACTACATGCACACGACCATGTGCCCCCCGTGGCCGTATTGCGGCCCGCATACACGGGCACTGGCCATGTGCATTTCGCAGCACGGATCCATTCACTTGAATGGGTCCGCAATCACGGAGATGCGGAACAGAGGCACAGATCGGAAGCACTACAGAGTGCTTCCGTGGTGTTTCTGGCTGTGTCTCCGCACCGCAAAAAAGTAGCGCATGCACTACTTTTTTGCAATGCGGACTGTCGGATACGGATCGCAGACCCCATTCAAGTGAATACGGACCGCACGGGCACGGAGCCTTAACGTTCGTGTGCATGTAGCCTAAGTCTTGCAAGGGAGGCTGAGGCAGGTGTGAACACAGCCTAACAGCACCTCTGTGGCCCACTGGTGAGGGCTAGTGTTGAGCGAACTTGTGTTTTCAAGTTCGGCGTACAAGGTTCAGGTTATCTAAGAATTCTGTTATGGATTCCGCTACCACGGACCATAAGTTATTGTCCGCGGGTAGCGGAATCTATAAACAAAATTCTTAGATAACCCAAACCCGAAGCTTGTACACCGAACTTGAAAACACAAGTTCGCTCAACACTAGTGAGGGCATCTGTGGCCTTTTAAATAGAATTGTATAAAACGTTTAGCAAATATTGGGGGTACATAGCACCATAGGTACGGTTCATGGGAACCCTTTAGTGTAAATGGGATGATGCTGCCATTGCTGGGGTGGAGCTTATGTATAACTCATGAAAGAGAGTGTTTGTCCATATTGCTCGGCCGCTCCACTCCTGTCTGGTTGGTTCCTGTACATGAAGTCCACCACTGCAGACAGGGAGGACGCGGGCGCACGCGCTCTACACTCATAACACAAGGCCGGGTTTCCATGGCAACTAAGCCCCAGCAGCAGTCACGCGGTCCGCTCACTAGAGCGTTCCGTGCTGGATTTCCTGGTGCTCTCATTCTAGCGTTCTGAAGGAACAAGAAATGGGAATAATTAGTTCCGTTTTGCGGTGTCCGCTGCGGGCGTGATGCTCAGCGGCTCATCCCGGACCTCTGAAGGGAGAGTCGGCGTGCCATTACGCAGAAGTCCTGGTGTCAGGTTAGTGGGAAGGGAGTCAGCGGGGAGCTGTGGATTGGACGGGTTAGGCCTCAGCTGCGCCCTCACTAGTTCACTATGGCTGCAGTATGAGTTTCGTCTCATAGTCCAGGTCCTGTGCTGCTCCTTCTGTGCACACATAGATCTACAGGTGGATAATATCTCTATTATATGTAGTAATACAAAGTGTGACAGAACATGGATGAAGACTAGGGAACTTGCCTGAGGCTAGTGTCCCATGAGTGTGTTCTCTCCGTGTGCTGGCCGTATTTCCTGGACCATATGCGTCTCCTGTGACCTCTCCTGGCTGGGAATTCCTTCCTGACTGCAGGTCTCCTGTATTGTACTCCCATAATGCCAGGAGCATAGCACACCCGCAGTTAGGAAGGGTCTCACAGCGTCCTAAGTCACTAAATGCTGTCGGTTCTGGTCAGAGGAGCAGTTTTTGTTCCGGGAAATATGGCCGTCGCACAGAGCCTGTTTCCTGGACCCAATTTGCTTGTGAGGAACTGGCCGTATACCACTTTCACACGTCAGTATTCAGCCAGTGTTTTGCAAGTCAAAACCGTGGGAGTCATTTATGACGGGTGCTACGCCAGTTTATGGATTAGAAAAAGTGGCAAGACCCCGTTATGCGACTTTTTGAACACCTGTGCAACAAAATATTTACCACATTTTACACTTGGAGAGGAGTAAAAGTGGAATGAAACCTACTCCAGTCAAATTTATGATGAGGCCTGAGGTGTGTAATAAATCGGGCACTTTCTTCGCCAGCGCAGAGGGGCAAATGCTTTAGACCCACTCCTAGTTTTGGCTTACAAGTACTGTTCAAAAATACTGGCTTACAGAGGTGTTGGAGTACAGTAAACCCAAAATACGATATTAACACTTATGGAAAATATTCCGACATGCTGCCGTCATCCTTGCTCAACCCCGCATATGAGAGTGATCGCTGCATTACTAATGTCCGACCCGCTCCAGAACAGGGATAATTTTTGTAATTACCATATGACCTGCAACTTTCCATTGACTTACCGACATCTTATGTTTTAGTAATAATAATTCCTATTGGAGGTTCATGATCCTCCACCTGTTGTTAATATCTCTATTAAATTTTTTCAGAGGATTTCAGTTTAAACCTCTGATCTATGTATTCTTACCCTTTGCTTAATAAAGCATAAACATAAAAAATAATAATAAAAAAAAATACTGACCAAATACCATGTGAAAGTAGCTTTTGGTCTAATATATACAGTGGGGGTCATTTATGAAAGCTCATCTGGGCAAAGGGCATTTTTGCCACTAATATAGCAAAGGGCATTTTTGGGGGCATACTAAAAGGAATGACAGAGTGGAATGCCCATAGACTTAAACAGGAAAGTGGAATGCCCATAGAGAATAATGGACCAGAGTGGAATGCCCATAGAGAATAATGGACCAGAGTGGAATGCCCATAGAGAATAATGGACCAGAGTGGAATGCCCATAGAGAATAATGGACCAGAGTGGAATGCCCATAGACTTTAACAGGAAAGTGGAATGCCCATAGAGAATAATGGACCAGAGTGGAATGCCCATAGAGAATAATGGAATTGTAATATTTGAATTAGAGACAAAACCATTTGACATATCTAATTCAGTGGGATTATTTAATGTTCAGATTAAGTGGAATTATCACTGTTTTCTGCAGAATGTCACACTGAGCGCACACCCAGCGTATTTGAGGCTGCGAGAAATGTGCAGGACAGCGGGAAATACACTGCGTATGCGCTAGTTGTTAATATCTCTATTAAATTTTTTCGGAGGATTTCAGTTTAAACCTCCGATGTATGTATTCTTACCCTTTGCTTAATAAAGCATAAAAAAAAAATAATAATAATAATAAAAAAAATACTGACCAAATACCATGTGAAAGTAGCTTTTGGTCTAATATACACGTTTGAATACACCCTTAGGGTAGGGTCACACTGAGCGCATACGCAGCGTATTTGAGGCTGTGAGAAATGTGCAGGACAGCGGGAAATACACTGCGTATGCGCTAGTTGTTAATATCTCTATTAAATTTTTTCGGAGGATTTCAGTTTAAACCTCCGATGTATGTATTCTTACCCTTTGCTTAATAAAGCATAAAAAAAAAATAATAATAATAATAATAAAAAAAAAAATACTGACCAAATACCATGTGAAAGTAGCTTTTGGTCTAATATACACGTTTGAATACACCCTTAGGGTAGGGTCACACTGAGCGCATACGCAGCGTATTTGAGGCTGTGAGAAATGTGCAGGACAGCGGGAAATACACTGCGTATGCGCTAGGAGCAGACACACAGGGCTTTCCCTCCGCGGCCCTGTGTGTGCAGTAAAGGTTCGGAGGCGGGCCGAGCGCACTGACGTAACTGTGACGCACGGGGCCACTTCCAAACCTCACTGCAGACACAGCGGAGAGAAGTCCTGTGTGTCTGCTCCTAGCGCATACACAGCGTATTTTCTGCTGCCCGGCCCATTTCTCGCAGCGTCAAATATGCTGCGTATGCGCTCAGTGTGACCCTACCCTTAATTTGTAAAAAAAAGAAGCCTCTAAAAAATAAACGAGGCAATCTGTTTGGTTGCTATGGGCAACTGTCAGCTGTTCCTCTGTACAGGTTTTGATAAATCTCCCCCTATGTTTTTAGGTTTATCAATTTGTTGTAACATTGTTTTTGTTTTTTTACCCTTTTCTCTGAGGATGTAATTTGCTACTCCATACACTCCCCTGTGGCGCTGCCGTTGTTTACCACGGCGTTATTCTTTGTCTCGGCGTGTCATGTTTTTCCTGCTGGGTCAGAAATGTCGGTTTATTTGTATACTTTTTATTTTGACCCCTCCCCACTTCCCATCTCTTCTTTGTTTTTGCCTCCCTCCTGTTTTTGATAGAGCTGCAATACCACACACAACCTGAGGACAGGTGTGGTGCAACATGCTATAGGAGTTTCTTCAGTCCCCCCTACATTTTACGAGTAAAATTCTGCTCAGGAATTACGCTGGGAAATTTTGATGCAGCAGAGTCCTATTGCAATGAAAGTGCACGCTACAGAATTTCAGCGGTGAAGCTTTCCACTGAAATCTCTGTCAAAAGAGAGAACATGTTCATTCTTTCAGCGGAATATGGAGCGGAATGCACTGCCAGCTATAGGGAACGGCAATGGCTGCGCTGCTCATGCACCGACTAAATCAGTTGGGGCGGGACGCATTTGGAATTTCCGAACTGAATTTCTCCGCTTGGAAATTCCGTAGTGTGCATGGACCCGTAGTTGCCCCCATGTATCCTCCACCCCAAAATCAGAGCCCATTCCTAGTCCTGGGCCTATAGTTGGTAAGGAAAGCTGCTGTGTCTTTAGTTCAAAAATTAAATTTCCATTATTCTCTAGGGTTATTCCACTTCCCATTATACCCTTTGAATCCCCTTTCATCTCCACTTTATTATTTGCCACTGAATTTGGAGATTATGTCTGCTAAAGATTTATTTGATATGTTGAATGGTTCACACTCCAAATCACATTTTACTTCCCATTATACTGTATTGGCATTCTGTCATTCACATGTTATTCCATAGAAAACAGCTTTAATCCCAGATAGTTTTAAATTTACAATGTGCTACTCTACCCAGGGAACACTTGCGGTAAAGGTTAATGTCCTACATAACACAGATTTAACTGCAAATGAGCTCATAGTTTACTTCCCATTATAGTCTATGGAGATTTCATTCTGTCATTCCCCTTGTCATTTCATAGAAACCAATGATAATCCCACTTAATCTCAATTTTAAATGATCCCACTGAACTTGAAGAGTAAGCCTGCTAAAGATTTATTTGATATGTTGAATGGTTCCGACAGCAAATCATGTTTTACTCCCATTATAGTCTATGGGCATAATATTGCTAAATAACACAGATTAACCTACAAATAAAATCACATTTTACTTCCCGTAATAGTCTATGGGCATTCCATCGTGTCATTCACACTTTTCATTCCATAGAAAATAATGATAATCCCACCTAATCTCAATTTAGATCAATGCTACTGTGCTTGGAGAGTATGCCTGCTAAAGATTTATTTGATGTCATATGGTTCTCGTCTCCACGGCCCATCTTTCTTCCCATTATACTATTCCATTGTGCTATTCACCTGTCATTCCATAGAAAACAAGAAAAAGTCAAAGTTATTTCAATTGTAAAAGATGTTACTATACACGGGGAAGATCTGTGGTAAAGGATAGGTAGATATTTTTTTCAGATTTGCCTACAAATTATCTGATACTTTGCTTCCCATTATACTCTATGGGCATTCCTTTTGGCTTCATTATAGTCTATGGGCATTCTCTTCCCTTGTCAAAGTCTATGGGCATTCCATTCTGTCATTCCTTTTAGTATGCCCCCATTTTTGCCACTATTTTAATGTGTGTGTGTGTGTGTGTGTGTATATGTGTGTATATATATATATATATATATATATATATATATATATATATATATATACACACTGCTCAAAAAAATAAAGGGAACACAAAAATAACACATCCTAGATCTGAGTTAATTAAATATTCTTCTGAAATACTTTGTTCTTTACATAGTTGAATGTGCTGACAACAAAATCACACAAAAAAAAAAAAATGGAAATCAAATTTTTCAACCCATGGAGGTCTGGATTTGGAGTCACACTCAAAATTAAAGTGGAAAAACACACTACAGGCTGATCCAACTTTGATGTAATGTCCTTAAAACAAGTCAAAATGAGGCTCAGTAGTGTGTGTGGCCTCCACGTGCCTGTATGACCTCCCTACAATGCCTGTGCATGCTCCTGATGAGGTGGCGGACGGTCTCCTGAGGGATCTCCTCCCAGACCTGGACTAAAGCATCTGCCAACTCCTGGACAGTCTGTGGTGCAACGTGACGTTGGTGGATAGAGCGAGACATGATGTCCCAGATGTGCTCAATTGGATTCAGGTCTGGGGAACGGGCTGACCAGTCCATAGCATCAATGCCTTCGTCTTGCAGGAACTGCTGACACACTCCAGCCACATGAGGTCTAGCATTCTTCTGCATTAGGAGGAACCCAGGGCCAACCGCACCAGCATATGGTCTCACAAGGGGTCTGAGGATCTCATCTCGGTACCTAATGGCAGTCAGGCTACCTCTGGCGAGCACATGGAGGGCTGTGCGGCCCTCCAAAGAAATGCCACCCCACACCATTACTGACCCAATGCCAAACCGGTCATGCTGGAGGATGTTGCAGGCAGCAGAACGTTCTCCACGGTGTCTCCAGACTCTGTCACGTCTGTCACATATGCTCAGTGTGAACCTGCTTTCATCTGTGAAGAGCACAGGGCGCCAGTGGCGAATTTGCCAATCTTGGTGTTCTCTGGCAAATGCCAAACGTCCTGCATGGTGTTGGGCTGTAAGCACAACCCCCACCTGTGGACGTCGGGCCCTCATATCACCCTCATAGAGTCTATTTCTGATCGTTCGAACAGACACATGCACATTTGTGGCCTGCTGGAGGTCATTTTGCAGGGCTCTGGCAGTGCTCCTCCTGTTCCTCCTTGCACAAAGGCGGAGGTAGCGGTCCTGCTGCTGGGTTGTTGCCCTCCTACGGCCTCCTCCACGTCTCCTGATGTACTGGCCTGTTTCCTGGTAGCGCCTCCATGCTCTGGACACTACGCTGACAGACACAGCAAACCTTCTTGCCACAGCTCGCATTGATGTGCCATCCTGGATAAGCTGCACTACCTGAGCCACTTGTGTGGGTTGTAGACTCCGTCTCATGCTACCACAAGAGTGAAAGCACTGCCAGCATTCAAAAGTGACCAAAACATCAGCCAGGAAGCATAGGAACTGAGAAGTGGTCTGTGGTCACCACCTGCAGAACCACTCCTTTATTGGGGGTGTCTTGCTAATTGCCTATAATTTCCACCTGTTGTCTATCCCATTTGCACAACAGCATGTGAAATTGATTGTCACTCAGTGTTGCTTCCTAAGTGGACAGTTTGATTTCACAGAAGTGTGATTGACTTGGAGTTACATTGTGTTGTTTAAGTGTTCCCTTTATTTTTTTGAGCAGTGTGTGTGTGTGTGTGTGTGTGTGTGTGTGTGTGTGTATATATATCAGACACTCCAGCCCCAGCAAATTTACTACTTTTTTTACATGGAAACTAAAAAGTAGATGAAAAACTATGCCAGACAGGCGCATGGACAGCCATATATGCGTCTGACTTATGATTAGGTGTACACCTCATCATAAAATAGTCGTATACTATGGCAGCGCAGGGGGGACAACAGGCGTAAAAAGCTGTCTTAGTAAATGTCCCCAGTCAGTGATTGTGAACCAAAAACAAGTGCAGAACAGGTGCAAATCTTTCCATTATACCTTATCTCTGTGTAGCTTCCACTCCTGGTTTTGGCTCACAGTCACTGGAGGTCATTTACATCTGGCGCTACACCGGTTTTTGGCATAAAGTTGCAAGTAGAGATGAGCGAATTTCATATTTTGAAATTCATTCACACTTCGTTTGTTGGTAAAAGGTGAATTGCGTCATGGATTCTGTTCCTTTAGAGGAATTCCGTTATTCTTTCCATCATAATAGAAGTCTATGGGCTGCAAAACGGATCCGTCCCGTTTCCGTTATGCAGGGGAGGACTCCGGCATAATGTAAACAGGACGGATCCGTTATGCAGGCCATAGACTTCTAATATGACGGAATGAATAACGGAATGCCTCTAAAGGCATTCCATTATGCATTCCGTCATAGAATTGCGTTATGGTCCGTGATAACAGAATCCATGACGCAATTCACCTTTTACCAACAAACGAAGTGTGAACGAATTTCAAAATATGAAATTCACTCATCTCTAGTTGCAAGGTGCTGTTTTGTGACTTTTTAAATGTTCGTGCAACAGTTTTTTTTAACATGGGCCTTTTTATACCATCCTCGCCACTGGGATGTGGTGAGGCCCGGACCGGGGCTGGCCAATCGGTCCCTGCGCATTCACAAACATTTACGCCATTTCCTGACGTAAAAGTTGTCAAAAAAGTACTGCACTTAGAGAGTGGACAAGAATTTCTAGAGGTGGGATGACGACTCCTCCCTCGAATCCATGAATCCCTCGAATTTTGCTGGATTTGTGGGATTCGAGGACTCGAATCCCGACGTAATTTATCCCATACGAATCCGACGAATCCCGGTGGGGCCCAGAGTGACTGGTGGCGGTGGCAGGGCACAGCAGGAGATGAGCCCTTCGCTGCTGCGGCAGGGCAGGGAGAGGCGTCTCCCTTCCCTGTTCCTCTGATAGGCTGCCGGCACAAGGCCCGCAGCCTATCAGAGGCCGGTGTAGGCGGCACGGTGACGTCATCATCGCGCCGCCTGAGCCGCACAACACGGGACACAGGCCAGAAGAGGCCTGCATCACAGCGGAGGTAAGTAAAAGTGTTTTTTCTTTTTTATCTGTTACTGGCACATTAAGATGTGGGGGGAGAGGCACTATGATACTACTGGCACATTGGGGGGGACACTATGATACTGGCACATTGGGGGGGAGATGGCACTTTGATACTGGCACATTGGGGGGGGGAGATGGCACTATGATACTGGTACATTTTGGGGGGAGATGGCACTATGATACTGGTACATTTTGGGGGGAGATGGCACTATGATACTGGCACATTGGGGGGGGAGATGGCACTATTATACTGGTACATTATGGGGGGCGATGGCACTATGCACTTGATACTGGCACATGGGGGGGGAGGCACTTGATACTGGCACATGGGGGGGGGGAGAAGCACATGATTGGGGGGGCATCTATGGGGACACTTACTGGCACATTATTGGAGGCACTATGGGGGTCCTTTTTTACTGGCACATTATTGGGTGGCACTGTGGGGCTACTTCTTACTGGCACATTATTGGGCGGCATTATGGGGGCCCTTTTTACTGGCACATTATTGGGTGGCACTGTGGGGCCACTTCTTACTGGCACATAATTGGGGGGCACTATGGGGGCATCTTCTGAGGCCACAAAGAAGGGGTATTTTATATGGGGGGCTCTGTGTGGTACTAGTATTAGGGGGTTTATCTGTTTCTGCAGTATAGTATCGGGGAGCACAGCGGAACAGTATTGGAGGTGGTAGGATGATTTGTCCAGAAGATGCAAGGATGATGGAAAAGTAGTAAACGAAGATTATTTTTTTTTTTGTCAAACTGCAGAGATGAAAAATGGTGGTCTGGTCTGAAGGTCTGAAAGGAGAAGATGAGGAAAGAGAACATCTAAGGCGACGTCACTGGATGTAAGAGGTATGTGTGCTGTACTGTATTTCTGTAGTGATAGGAGCAGGGGCGTAACAATCGCGGTCATATAGGGTGCGACCGTGACTGGGAGGTGGAGGTGGAGGTTCAGACAAACTGACGCGGTCTGACTTTGTTGTTCACACAATTCTTATGTACATGATTCGAGATTCGAAAGATTCAATATATTCGAGAACCTATTCGGATTTGAAAAAAATTGGATTCGTCCCACCTCTAAGAATTTCACTTTAGGCGCACACTGCCAGAAGATGCGCCTAATTTATGACTAGGCGAATCATCCAGCAACTCAGGGCCGATCAAAGACCCACGTAAAAAGCCGGCCTTAAATAAATGACCCCCCATTGTCTTGTGATCTAAGCCTTAGTGGGGATTTCCACTCCAGTTCATTTTCTGACATGTAATATAGGTCTGCTAGTAAATGACGATAAAACCGGCTCCTGGATTCCCCTACCTGTCTGAGAGCAGGGGTCTGCTGTACTTCCCAACTTTACCACTGAGGCCATACTAGTTGACCTCTGGGTAACAGTGCTGGCTGATTTGACTTTATGTATTAGAATACAATTTATATCTGTCATTATACATTTCTTCTTCTTTTTTTACTTTAGATGTAAAATGATGAAGAACTGGGGCATGATTGGTGGCATTGCTGCAGCTTTTGCAGCTGGGATATATGTTTTGTGGGGACCCATCACGGACAGAAAAAAGAGCAAAAAAGGTAAGATAAGTTGATGTGTAATCAGTAGCTAATGTATGTTACATACCATCCACATAATAACAGGAATCACTATGCTTAGTACTGTGGTGCGATTTATCCCTAATGAACAAAATGAGATACAATGTGGCTGATAATGCTAGAGGTCAGATAACTACTTCCTGTCCTACCATCTGAAGACTGGACATATCCAAAGACCAGGGCTTACATTGAAAATAATGGCCATGCACTCGTATACCCCTGCAGCTGACCACTCAATTTGAATACTTAGGGGTGATAATAAAACCGATACCAGCTGAATACATAAAACCGAATCTAGCGCCATTGATTGCTAAATTTGTAGTCAAAACTAATGTTTGGTGCAAACTACCCCTTACGGTAATTGGCCGTTGTAACCTACTTAAAATGATATTCATGCCACAACTATTATATATATTACACAACTCGCCGGTATGGATCCCACAAAGGATCTTCTATAAGATCCAAGGGATCTTTAGATCACTGATATGGAAACAGAAACAACCGAGAATTCGCATAGAAACACTCCAAAAAAGTAAGGAAGAGGGCGGCTTATCTCTTCCGAACCCATAGTCGTATTATATAGCTCCACAATTACAACACATTAGAGGGTGGATTAATACAACTAATTTAGACCCCTCAGCTGATATTGTTGCCCACACTATGAAACAAAAAGCGCCTATTGCCGCGTTGGAAATAAGTAGGCATCACCCTCTTGGTAAAAAAACTACCCACGCTTTTCCTTTTAGCCAAGGTTTGGGCAAAATTTAAAGAATTAATGAATCTGACTGAATTCAATGACATTACACCAATATGGCGAAATCCCCAACTACCAGAAATATTCAGGCTGGAAGGTTTTTCCCCATGGGAGGAGAGGGGCATACTCTCTTTGGACCAAATTCGATCGCATGAAGTGTTTAAATCTTTTACTTAACTCCAGGAAGAGTTTGGCCTACCCAAAACGGCGTTCTTCGAATTCCTTCAATTAAGACATTGCCAAGGAACATAGTAATTGCCGCCTCTCCTCCTGTGGTGAAACAATTACTGGAAGCTAGAGTTGCCAAAGGCCTGATATCCCAATTATATAAATACATTCTTGGCGCCACTACCCCCTCAACCCCTTTAGTTGTAAAGGGGAAATGGGAGGAAGATGTTGGAGCAATATCTCAAGACCAATGGAATGACATCCTGGCTTTAACTCCTAGTCTTACTTTGAATGAGTCTGAGACTATCTCAGCTATACCTGCTACACAGAGTGTATAGAACCCCTAAACTTCTATTCAAAATAGGTGTGCGACCGGACTCCACATGCCCTAGATGTGGTGCAACGGAAGCGACACTGCTTCACATGGTATGGAACTGCCGAAAGCTGGGAAAATATTGGGAAGAGATACGGGAAATCATAGCTACAGCAACTCAGATACGATTGCCCAATGATCCTAGAATCTGTGTGTTGGGTATACTGGAATCCACTGGATTAAATGATAAATTATCCTTATGTATCCACAGAATGTTGTTCCAAGCGAGGGTTCTAATCACTAAGCACTGGATAAGAGATAGGCCTCCCAACAAGCAGGAATACATAAATAGGATGAATACAATCTTACGTCTTGAAAGAGGGGTATATGTCAAGAGGAAATGTCCAAACAAATTCTGGTCAATATGGCAAGGCTGGTTAGAATCTGGGAGTTTGGCTTCACTAGCACTGACTAGGGACTGCATGAGAGGACAACTGTCCTTAATGGGACATTTATCTTAAGTTTACGCTACATATTAATGATGATCGTGTGCTCAAATTTCTGTTAACTTAGGTGGTTATGACCTCCTTTGTGAGATGTTTAAATAAATTACAGTGAAGATGGGGTGGTGTAGTCATCTCTCTGCAAGATAATATTAGGGTGGGGGGGGGAGTTGGGTGATAGTTAAATTTATTTAACAAAATTTTTGTATTGCTCTGTATTGTCATTGCATTAGGTTTTTGTCCATGTAAATGACTGGCAGGATCCTGATCATTGTGTGCAATGTGTACTTTACTTTATTTAAAATCAATCAAAATGATTTTGATAAAAAAAAGAAAATAATGGCCATGGCTACTGAATGTGAGGATTCAGGAGTTAAAGGGCATCTGTCAGCAGATTTGTACCTATGACAAAGGGCACGTATAGCCCAAAACGCGTCAAGTTTGTTCCTGCATGTAATCTTCTAAATAAAGTATCCGGTTTTATCAGAGACAGCACTGGATTTTCATTCTTATTTTATGAAACTGGCTGACCTGTTGCATGTGCGCTTGGCAGATGAAGGCATCTGTGTTGGTCCCATGTTCATGTGTCCGCATTGCTGAGAAATGATATTTGAATATATGCAAATGATCCTCTAGGAGCAACAGGGGCATTGCCGTTACACCTAGAGGCTCCATTTTCTCTGCAACCACTGTGCCCTCTCCACTTTGATTGACAGGACAAGACAGTGAAAACGTCATTAGGCCTGGCCCTGTCAGTCAAAGTGCAGAGGGTGCGGCAGTTGCAGAGAGAGCAAAGCCTCTAGGTGTAACTGCAACGCCCTTGTTGCTTCTAGAGACTCATTTGCATATATTAAAAACATCACTTTTCGCAGAAATGCAGGCATATATGAACATGGAACCAACACAGATGCCTTCAGCTGCCAATTGCACATGCAACAGGTCAGCCAGTTTCATAGGTGCAAATCTGCTAACAGATGCCCTTTAACCACCTAACTGTTCTGCCCGAACGCGGGGGGGGGGGCGCTGCTTTAGCTGCTGATATCTCTTGAATGTTGAGTAGAAGCATGGAATAGGTCTTGTATGAAAGTCTGGAATGCCAAATTTCAAACAAGACCAAAATGACAGCAAACAGGAGATATCACTGTTAGAAATTGAGTCGGGAATAATCTCCAGTAAAAACTGCTTTCACTTTAAGCTGTATTCACTGCATCAAGATTTCTAACAGTGATATCTTCCTATGTACTGAAGATATTGCTGTCATTCTGGTATTGTTTGAAAGCTTTCAAACAATAGTTGCTACCAAATCAGAGATATGAGCATCTAAAGCAGCCCACCCCCTACTTCAGTCTTCAGTTCAGGAGGGGGAGCAGTTGCAGAGCTGTCAGGCTGCAAGAGGAAAGGGAAAATAGTAAAAATGTATAGAAATTTGGCATTTATGATTATTGTAGTGACCCACATAATAAAGTTATGTTATTTTTACAACACAGTAAACGCTGTGTATATAAATTCAACAAAATAATGTTAAAATTGCTGTTTTTTTGTTTTTCCCCCCAAAAATTAAAATGCAATTGTGTCCTCTGAGTTGTGCGCCAACAAAATTTATTGCAGATACACATTAAAAATCTACAATAAAAAAGTGACATTTTGGTAGGGTTTTTCCAATTTTAATGTGACTGTTAGGAGGTTAAAGGGGTTGTCTGCTTTTTACTATTCATGACCTGTCCTTAGGATAGGTCATCAATATCAGATTGGCGGGGTTCCGACTCCTTGCACCCCCGCTGATCAGCTGTTTGAAGAGAAGGCAGCACTCATACCGGGGCTGCATTTCTGCTCCGTTTACCTGCTCGCCATAGCAATTGCAGTGGTGAGCAGGTGTAATTACAAGTATGATGTCCCCATTCACTTCTATGGAAAGGTTTGAACAGACAGAGCTGTCCCATAGAAGTAAACGGGGACATCATAATTGTAATTACACATGCTCGCGATCTGTAAACGGAGCAGATCGACAGGGGTGCCAGGAGTTGGACCCCCACTGATCTCATATTGATGACCTATCTATAGGATAGGTCATCAATAGTGTCGGGGATATAAAGCAAAAGGCTTTATATAAAAGAGAGAAAGGATCAAAGAAAAGAATTTCAAATGATTATTGATCCTCGAGGTGGACATATATGACACCTCCAAAAAAAAATTGATTGGTTATTTAATTATATTGTGCAATCAGTAAAACAAAGTACAAGCATCTATGCAAAAATATTAATAATTTATTATACAATAATTAAAAATACAATCAAAGATTAATCAATGGGAAACTCAATAATCTGCAAAGATACAGAGTGATATGCAGTACCCAAAATTCGCCTCTATAAAATACCAGCGTATACACAGTACCACTTCCGACAACACTTTTTGAGATATAAAAACTCAATAATGTTAATAAAAGATACAAACCCTTGCTCTGCACCCAACTATGACAAATCTCAGATAATGGGGTAGCAATATAAATTATCAAGCCTGGTATTGATTATGGAATGAAATTATTTCAATCAGAGAGTTACCTCTGAAATTAATATTTAGGTATTTTATTCAGTAATATGCATCGTTACTGAGTAGTGACAATATTGATGTAGCACTTTTAACAACTATACATCTGCCAACAGTGGGGAGTTTGCTAAATATCAGGCTGATTAATTTATATCAATACTACACAAAACAAAGTTATACATTACCGAGAATACAGATGATGTGCAGGGACTAAGGGAAGTCAGCTCTAAGGTACGATCTGGTCATTAGGATCTTTCTCCTGGGTTTTCTTTTTTTCTCTTGTGTTTTCTCTTTTTTTCTTGGTGGTGGTGGTCCCTTACCTTATGTGTGTGTGGTTTATGATCACAAACTTATCGGTTAGACAGATCTTCCTAGCTTGGAGCTTTCCAATCCTTGTCGGCTAGGAGTGTACATATGATAAGGACTGTGATGTCATTGTATTACCCAAAATGCACTTCTGCTGTTGGTGTAATGTTACTCATTTACCCCTAGGTGACACTATTACCTAAGCTATTAGTATCATTCTATTAAGGGTTAAATATCCAAATATCTCACATTCTATTCACATGACCTCTGGAACCTAAATCAAAGCTACATGGATTAATTATGACACTTCTTACCAATTAAGGACAGACTTCTAGGCGCCCCTTTGAATGTTTCTCACACAGTTAATTTATGGGACCGATAATAATATGAATGAGCCTTGTTTTCTCACAGAGATATCTGTGCCTCCTCTGTTACACTAACGGTTAATTGATTGTTAGTAAAAAAACACCACATCTTTACAGATACTCATTAACAAAGTCCATACCCAAACTGTCTTTATCATATAATAGGAATATATGCGTTTCTAAGAAAAAATAAATAAATATATATATATATATATATATATATAAACAGATACATAAACGTCCTTAATAATACGTAACAGTATAAAACGATACATATGTCTTATAGATTTTCTTATACAAAACTTTAGTTGATTATAATCGTATATAGATATCACAGCTTTTCTGCCTCATTAATAAATACCAAACTGTAGAGGTAATTAGCACCAGCTGCGTCTAAAGAGCACCCTTATCTCCTGTCATAAATCCATAAGGAGACAAGAAGGCCTCTTTTCAGACTGGTACATCCATGAGAAGAAATCTTATTAACAGTGTTTTAGAAGTGAATATTCTCCTAGCGAGAAATATATACAAGATACTGGATACATCAAGGTCCTTCATAACATATAATAATATAAAATAAGATATATGTCCTACTGATTATCTTATGCTAAGAACGAACTAAAGCTCATTATATGAATACACAGATAGTATAGACTTTTCCTTCATTAATGGGCATTAAATAGAAGAGTGATAGGTACCAGATGTGCCTAGCTAATCATCTTATCTCAACCATAAACTTACACATCTGCAAGAATAAACCCTAATGAGCAGTAACCTCCCCATTAATTTATATTCCACTCTACATGAAGATTCCCACAAGATGGTGAATATAATCCAACATGGCTTTTATGGGCCATTAATATCCACTATAACTAGAATAATTATATAAATGTTTTATACACTTATGAAAAAGCACAATAATAGTAAAAAGTGGACAACCCCTTTTAAGGTTTCTGTTTTCGATTCCATTATAACAATAGTCTCACCTACCACTTTGTCATTTTGTTCACTAGGACTTGTACCTGGTCTTTTGAATTTGGGCAACACTTGTTTTATGAACTCCTTGCTACAAAGCTTATCTATCTGCCCATCTTTCATTCATTGGTTGGAGGAATTTACATCACAGTACCAACACAAACAAAAGGACACGGCACAGCAGTACCTGTCTGTTGCTCTGCTGCAGCTTTTAAAAGGTAATATTAAAAAATGATAAAATGCTTTTTCATTATTATTGATGGTGCCTACATGCTTGAAGTGGCTCAGTCACCAGGATCAACCCTATTAAACCAGACATACTGTTACCATACGGGTAGGGCTCATCATGCTGATTAAAATGATACCTTTCTTTTGTCTAAAAGTTAAATAGCTGCAGATAAATCTGCTTTTTTTTCCCCTATGCAAATGAGAAGTTTGAGCATTAGGAGGCGGGGCTCATTTTAGAACTGCTTTGTAACATCCCTGTGCTCTGCACATTCCCCCCCCCCCCCTTTTTGATTGTCAGCGCTAGATGTGCTGAGGGCAGAACTGAGTCTTAGCATATAGACATATAAAGCAGTAATATGTAGATTAGCTTTCTGAGCAGATCTCAGTGTAGTAAAGCTATAGTACATAGTGTATATGATATACAGATGCTAGGACACAGCTCTGCCCTCAGCATGTCTAGCCCTATCAATCAAGGGTAGGGGGGGAGTGTGCAGGGCACAGGGGGTGTTACAAAACGGTGCTCAAATGATTTAGCCCCACCTCCTGGTGCTCAAGCTTCTCATTTGCATATGCATATAAATGCAGATTTCTCTGCAGCTGACAAAAGAAAGTGCAAGGGCAAGAATGTGCAGCTCTAGAGTGCTTCCTTTATCATAGAAATGTACAGTATGTAGTGTTTGCTGCTATCCACAGCTTCAAAGCACGTGGAGTAAAAAAACAAGAATAAAAACCAGCCAAACAGTCGGCGCCAGTCACCTGTAGGGCAATGGAGTAGGATAGGATGGTACAAAGGGATCTAGTCCTGTCAAGAATGGTTAATTGGAATCTATATACACACGATCCGTTGAAAGAACGGCGGTCGTGCGTTAGTAGAGGTACAGGGGTAATTGGGGATAAATAAAACCTCAATCCTGGTAGCAATTCCAAGTTAAAATCAATAAATAAAATAAATTGACTAAAGATAAAATAAATAAAATTATACATATAAGTAACTCCCTTCACAGGGGGAGATAGACTGAGGGATAAGCATAAAACACCCAAAGGCTAAACTCCCCCGGCCAGGATTGCTGGTAGAGTCGCAGGAACAAACTGCAGTCACCACGCGAGGCTTCTGGAAAATTCCTTTTATTTGATCAAGGCTCAACGCGTTTCGGGGGCTGCGTAGATGCCCCCTTCCTCAGGAGCAATGTATAAGTAAAAACATATATAATATATGTTTTTACTTATACATTGCTCCTGAGGTTTTATTTATCCCCAATTACCCCTGTACCTCTACTAACGCACGACCGCCGTTCTTTAAAGGGATCGTGTGTGTATATAGATTCCAATTAACCACTCTTGACAGGACTAGATCCCTTTGTACCATCCTATCCTACTCCATTGCACTACAGGTGACTGGCGCCGAATGTTTGGCTGGTTTGTCATTTCTATATACAGCTATCATTGCTGTGTATTCAGCCACTCGTGGCGGCCTACCACCTATCCATCTTCCTACTCACTATAGATTTCTCTCCCCTACCCGGTGGTGCCCGGTTGTTGTCTTAAAGACCACCTTTGGAGATTCCTTCCAAGGGTAATCTAAGACTAACACTCTCTCTTTTTTGGGGGATTTATTTCCCCTTTTCCTCCCTTATCCACAGCTTCAGGCATCCACAGGGAGTCTTTGAACCTATCCCTAGCGAACAGTGGGGGTCCTACTGTATTATAGTTACAGCTCTGTTATATGACGGGTTTATAAATATAACAGTACATTGAAATCCTGCTTTATGTATGAATATCTAGCTTAATATTTAACGTTATATTCATGGAAAACTATATATATATATATATATATATATATATATATATATATATATATATTTTGGCTGTAATTAAAAAATAAATACAAAATATGGTCCTTCTTTAGCACAGGATAGGGGTGTGATAAGTGTCCCATCAGCAGGGGTACGACTGCCAGGGCCCCCACAGATCACAATAACAAGGGCCTGTGCTCTTCCATTTGAATGGAAAGGTGGACATGCATGTGTGCTGCCACTTCACTCAACTCTTAGTGGCTGCTGACGGCGATACTGTACTGACTACAACTTTGATATATCATCAACTGCATCTCCTGTGATCAGCGCAAGTATATTATCAATATATATTACCTCCGGAGGTCCGGTGTCAGCAAGGGCGCACTGCTCATGCGTAAGAACATTCCGGCCGGCAAGAGACATAGACGCGATCACTGCAGGGGAATCAAAATATATAAGCATCAATGAACACTTACAACATGTAAACACACAACTTAACAGGTTGCTGACATAGGACGAGAATGCTCGTCCTAACTGGCCGGTACTTAACTCCTTAGGACGAACATTCTCGTCCTAGGGTTAACCGGCTGCCCCACACGCGCTGCAGCGATCAGCAGCAAGGGCCCGGCTGTATCTTCCCCTGCTGTATCTTCCAGCATCGGTAAAAACACAGATGCCGACGAATTAACCCCCCTGTATGCCGTGGTCACGCTGACCGCGGCATACAGTGGGTTTGCGGCAGCTTTTACATCCCCATCGGGTCCCCGTGCTGTGGTGATGGGGACCCGATGGTTGCTATAGCAGCCCTGATGCCTTGCACAGGCAGCGGGACTGCCAGCTAGGGCTGGGTCTCCTAGGCAACTGTCAGCGTTTTACAGCGTAAGGCCTCATGCACACAACAGTATTTTTTCGCGGTCCATTCCGTGATCCGTTTCCGTTTTTGCATCCGTGTGTCTTCCTTGATTTTTGAAGGATCACCAGACCTGAAAAGTGAAAAAAAAAATCTAAGTCAAGTTTGCCTTGCAAATGATAGGAAAAAAACGGACATGGACGCGGATGACAATCTTGTGTGCCTCTGTGTTTTTTCACGGAACCATTGACTTGAATGGGTCCGCGAACCGTTCGTGAAAAAAATAGGACAGGTCATATTTTTTTGACGGACTGGAAACATGGATCACGGACGCGGATGACAAACGGTGCATTATCCGAGTTTTCAACGGACCCTTTGAAAGTCGATGGGTCCGCAGAAAATCACAGAAAACGGAACAACGGACACGGAACAAAACAACGGTCGTGTGCATGAGGCCTAACGCTCTGACAGTTCAATACAGCACAATACAGATGTATTGTGCTGTATTGAAACAGGGATCAGACCCTGAAATGTTGAAGTCCCATAGTGGGACCAAAAAATAAAAAATAATAAAAGTGAAAGAAGTGTTTTTAACAATAATTTTTTTTTTTTAAGCTTCAATAAAAAAAAAAAAGCCCCTTCCCCATAAAAAGAGACATATAAAATTGTAAAAAATAGAAAAAAAAAATATAAAACACACACACATTAGGTATCGCCGCGTCCGTAACAACCTGCTCTATAAAAATACCCCATGATCCAGCCCGTCCGTTCAACATTGTAAAAAATATAAATGTAAAAAAGCGCAATTTTTTGTCACCTTCTATCACAAAAAGTGTAATACCAAGCGATCAAAAAGTCATATGTACCCAAATATAATACCAATCAAACCGTCATCTCATCCTGCAAAAAATGAGTCCCTACAATCAGCCAAAATATAAAAAAGATATGGCTTTCATAAAAACATGATTGTTTTTCTTTAAAAAATTGTGCGCTCTGCCGTGTTCCCGTACAGCACATATGGGGTGTTTCTGTAAATTGCAGAATCAGGGTAATAAAATATAGTTTTATTTGGCTGTTAACCCTTGATGTGTTACAGGAAAAAATGAATTAAAATGGAGAATCTGCCAAAAAAGTGAAATTTAAAAATGTAATCTCCTTTTCCTTTAATTCTTGTGGAACACCTAAAGGGTTAAAAAAAAAAAGTTAGTAAAATCAGTTTTGAATAACTTGAGGGGTGTAGTTTCTACAATGGGGTCATTTATTGGTGTTTTCCACTATGTAAGCCCCGATGTGGCGCCTGCTCTCACGTGCAGCGGGCATCATGGCCGGCAGATCTCTGCTGTTTCGCAAAGCAGAGACCTGCGGCTAATTACCGTGACCGGCAATAATGCCGATCACGGTAATTAAATGCTTTAGATGCACCTAAATGCACAAAAACCGATGCGCCGTTTAGTCAATTCGGGCATCGGTAGTTGGGCTGAACACTCTCGGCCTTGCTGTCAAGGCTGAAAGTGTTCATGCTGCAATTCTTATTTTGGCCACCAGGATAAGAAATGAGCAAAGTTGACTGTAAATGGCAAATATTAAATCCCTGATAAACCAAAATAAAAAAATATAATTAAGAAATTATAAAAAATATATAATAGTTTAAATCGCCCCCCTTTCCGTATAATTAAAAAATAAATACCTAAATAGCAATATATCTAAAATGGGTATCATGGGTATCACCGCGACTGAAAACGCCCGTACTATTAAAATAGAAGAAAAAATATTCCAATACGGCGAATGGCGTAACGGAAAAAAGGGTCAAAATGGCCAATTTGCCATTTTTTCATTGCTTCTCTTAGCCAAAAAAATGTGATCAAAAAGTCACACACACTCCAAAATGGTATCAATAAGAAGTACAGATTGTTCTGCAAAAATTGAGCCCCTAAACAGCTCGGTAGACATAAGTATAAAAAAGTTATGGGGGTCAGAATATGGTGATGGGAAAAAAAATTTATAATTTTTCTCAAAGCTTTACATTTATTTTTACACTATTTAGACATAAAAAACCTATTCATATGGGGTATTGTTGTAATTGTACTGACCCAGAGAATGAAGGGCATGGGTCAGTTTTGCCGTAAACGAAACGCTGTGGGAACAAAACCTGTAAACCGGTGGAGGGATTGCCTTTTGTTTTTCCAATTCCACCCCATTTGGAATTTTTTCCCGCTTCCCACTACATTTTATGCCATAATTAATGGTGCCATTATAAAGTACAACTTGTCCCGTAAAAAAATATGCCCTCATATGTGAAATATAAAAAAAGTTAAGATGGCCAATAACATCGCTGTACCGCTGCAATAACGCAGTGGTCTCAATTTGCTGTCTGCCTCAACAAAGAGGATATAATGTGTGTGAGTGTAAAACTTAGTATGATGGAACGTTACTAACTGCAAATTCATGACTTTGATACTATTTATGAACTTTTAAAAAAGAAGACGACAAATTACCAACGGAAGAGATTATAAGCTGTATTTCCGTCAGCCCCATAGAAATGAATGGGAACGGGGGCTGCACATCCTCGGTATGCTCCCATTCACTTCTATGGGGAGCCGGCTTGGTGGTGGCCGGATCGGAGTCCTTCAGCCACCACCTTGCGGGGCTCCGTTCTCGATATAGGTGCGGGTCCCAGCGGTGGGACCCGCACCTATAAGACAATGGGGGCATATCCTAACGATATGCCCCCATTGTCCATGTGAGACAACCCCTTTAATTATACTATTTATTAGTCCCACATTGGAACTTTGACATGCCAATATATGATCACTTACATAATACACTGTAGTGTTTTCAGCCTTAGGGCTCGTGTACACGAACATATTTTTGGTCAGCATCAATCCGCATTTTTTTTGCGGGATGGATGTGTACCCATTTACTTCAATGGGGCCGCAAAAGATGCTGGCAGCCCTCCGTGTGCTGTCCACATCCAGACATCTGTTCCGTCCGCAAAATTATAGAACATGTCCTATTCTTGTCTGCATTATGGGACAAGGATAGGACTGTTCTATTATGGGCCGGACATTCCTGTTCTGCAAAATGCGGAGTGCACACAGCCGGTATCTGTGTTCTGCAGATTTGCAATTTGCACACTGCAAAACAGGCTACGGTCATGCTTGATCCCTTATACTAGCAAAACTGGCAATAATTAGGGATTTTTAGACTGCCCCTTTCAGAAGGTTGTTTTGTTGGAGGACCATGCTTTAAATAAATAATAAAAAAAAAAAAATGGGGGAGATTTATCAAAACTTGAGTAAAGGAAAACTGTCCTAGTTGTCAATAGCAATCAATCAGATTCCGTTTATTTTCAAAAGGAGCCCTGAAAAATGACAGGTAAAATCTGATTGGTCGCTATGGACAACTAAGCCAGTTTTCCTTTACACCAATTTTGATAAATCTCCCCCAATGACTGATCAATCTCTGCCATGCTATGTGGCCTAGTGTAGCCTTTCATTAATGACCAAAAAAATCTGCATGAGAAGGCGCTGATTGTGACGGTAAATAGTCTACATTGGCCATTTTGGTCATCTAAAATCTCAAATATTCTATTTTTACCACTTATTGCAGCATTGTCTAATCAGGAGGCTGCAGAAGATGAGGTGTTAGATGCAAGTCCTCTTCTGGATGTCCTGAGAACATACAGGTGGCAAATTTCCTCTTTTGAAGAACAGGTTAGTAAATCTGTACTTTCTTTGTGTGATTGTTGGGCCTTTACTTCCAGGGATTGACACACCAACAACATTTATTGCCTATGCACAAGATAGGTAATAAATGTTTGATCGCTGGGTATCTGACCACTAGAATCCTCATCGATAATGAAAACTGGGGTCTCCAAGTTCCTTGTGTAAATGGAGCGGTAAGGCACACGTTTGACCACCACTTCATACACTTCTGTGGGACGACTGGTGCACTCTCTTCTGCTACAGTGTTGCGTGAAAGTTTGTTTACCCTTATTTTCTATATTTTTGCATAGATTTGACCTCAAACTACATCAGAGTTTCACTCAAGTCCTAAAAGTAGATAAAGATAACCAAATCAAACAAATAAGTAAAAAACATTAGACTTGGTTGTTTATTTATTGTGGAAAATGATCCAAAGGCACATCTGTGAGTGGCTAAAGTATGTGAACCTTTAGAATTAACATGTAATTTGAAGGTGAAAGTAGAGTCGGGCATTTTCAATCAATGGGATGACAATCAGTTGTGAGTAAGCAACCTCTTTTATTTGAAGAATCCTTGAGGGATCTATGAAAGTCTGATCTTCACAAAACATGTTTATGTAAGTGTATAATGGCACGAAGAAAGAGATTTCTGAGGACCTCAAAAGAAGAGTTGTTGATGCTTATCAGTCTGGAAAATGTTACAAATGCATCTCTTATGCAGCCTCAAAATGTTACATTTTGTGGATTTCACCAATCCACAGTCAGACAGATTATGTACAAATGGAGGATATTCAAGACCATCATTACCCTCCACGTTAGAGGTCGACTAACCATTATCACGCCAATAGCAACATCTAAGTAACTAAAGCCTTTTTTCACATTGGCTATTGTTAATGTTCATGAGTCCACCATCAGAAGAACACTGAACAACAACGGAGTGCATGGCAGGATTGCCAGTAGAAAGTTGCTACTTTTCAAAAAAATGTCTGCCCATCCTCAGTTTGCTAAAGATCACCTGTACAAGCCAGAAACGCTAGATCATCATTTATAACAAACTGTATGCACCCCTTTAAAGTAAACCTCTAGAAGTTTTTCAGAAACTAATAGTACAGGTTATTATAAGAAATTTTGTAATATATCTCATTAAAGAACTGTGGTTTCTCATGGGCTTCTCTGGCTGCTTTCTTCCTTCTTCCCTTCACTCAGCCTCTTATCTCTAATAGCAACTGTCCTCCAGCCTAACACACAAAAGTCGATGGGAGAGGAGGAGGCTTGCTACCAGCTAGTAAGTTTATTTATTACATCTTTCCGAACAGTGGTAAAACAGTTTCCTACTAGATATAGTAGAGTCAAAAGTGCTAAGTGTAGTAGAGCTAAGAAACTGCAGTTTGTGTGTCTTTCATCCAGCTGCCTCCTCCTCTCCCCTCCTCTTTCCATAGACATCAATGTTAAAAGAAGGAAAGCGCAAAAGAGCCTGATAAAAGCAGATAGTAGCCTTTTTCTTTAATAAGATATATTACAAAGTTTCTTATATTCACATGACTATTCATATATGAAAATTTGTTTTGTAATCGGAAGCACGGTTTGATGGAACATTGGTCATGCATGAACACTACAGCTCCATTCACCTAGGGTACTTGAGGACTCATGGTCGTATAACTAGTGGGGTCCCAGCAGTTGGAGTCCCAACGATCATACATTTGATCTTACATTTATTTTTATACAAACAAAACCATGACAGGCTGCCTCACACTAAGGCCTCATGCACACGACCGTTGTGTGTTTTGCGGTCCGCAAATTGTGGATCCGCAAAACACTGATGGCATCCCTGTGCGTTCCTCAATTTGCGGAACGGCACGGACAGTCATTGGTATAACTGCCTGTTCTTGTCCGCAAAACGGACAAGAATAGGACAGGTTATATTTTTTTTGCAGACCACGGAACGGAGCAACGGATGCGGACAGCACACGGCGTGCTGTCCGCATCTTTTGCGGCCCCATTGAAGTAAATGGGTCCGCATCCAAGCCGCAAAAACTGCAGCTTGGATGCGGACCTAAACAACGGTCGTGTGTATGAGGCCTAAATTTGCTTTTTAATTGTGCAGGATGCCCATGAGTTGTTTCATGTGTTGACTTCATCATTGGAAGAAGAGAAAGATCACCACCCTCAAGTAACACATCTGTTTGATGTCAGTGCCTTAGAAGTAAGTGTCATAAAACCAGTATTGTACATGTTCCATCAGTAGTAAAAGATAGTCTATTCTAGATTTATATGGCAAGGCAAGTGTATCTGGTGAATTAGTTTGCTTTTACAATATTTCTTAACATACTAGATAATTAAGTTTTGTTAATTAAACTTTATTTAATATATAGTAGGCCTGCACGATATATCGCCAAAGCAATCGTATTGCGATAATCTATTTCGATTTGGCGATTTGGCTAACCCAACAATGCTGCGATTAACTACAATGGTACACGGCCGCTGCGATGCCGCACAGCGCGGTCGGTGGGTGTATCAACAGAGGGAGGAGGGGCTGGGGGCATCTGGATTAGGAATGACAGCGGGGAACCCGATGACATGTGTACTGGGAATACTGGACATTTAAAACCGTCATTATTATCTGGGAGTGCAGCGTCTGCTTTTCCAGGCTAGAAAATTGATTGCTAAATACTGGCATAGACCCCAGGCCCCATCGAGGCCAGAATTCATAAACAGAATAATCAATATCATTCGCCTAGAAAAGGGAATATATCTTAAGGGGCAGTGCCTAGAAAACAAAATCTGGGACAAATGGGTGGACTATAGGAATGGTGCAATGTAATTGGGCCTCTCACTATGGAGTTGCCTTTTTTAGAAGGCAATATAGCGTTATGTGTACATGTGTTCATGCTTACGAATGTAAGTCATACATGAAGGGTTGATCTGATTGGGGGATTTGGTATGGTACTCAAGGATTGATGGTTATCCCTATGGATTTCAACTGAACGGTTGATGTCGTGCCCGTGTCTTCGCCTGGGGGGAAGGGGGAAGGTTGGGTTTTGAATGGGGGTTGAGGGTCTTAAGAGTGAATAGGTTATGATGGCTAACATTCTTCAATGATAAGAAAATCACATTGATATCTTGCACTGTTAGACAATATGCATAATATGTGTTACTGCTGGGATGATATATGTCAATTAACAGAGATTATGTATACCTCATACTGCAATATGTACGTGCAATGATAACTGTATTTGTATTATATTTCTACCCCCGCTCCACTGTTTGTATAATCTTATCTAACCTGTAGGCATTGTTAAGATATAATAATCATGTGTAATCCAGCTGTATTACTTACAACTAAGTTCCGTAGCAGGGAGGAGGGAAGAGGCAGGTTGGGAGGGCGGGCAGGCGTGCGTCACTCACTACGTCATGCACCTGCGCTGCCCACTTTATGAATAAAGCAGGCGGCGCGGGCATGCGACGTAGTGAGTAACGTGTCGCCCGCCCGTCCTCCCGGCCTGCCTCCTTCCTTCCTTTCTGCTACGGAACTTAGTTGTAAGTAATACAGCTGGATTACACATGATTATTATATTTAACAATGTCTACAGGTTAGATAAGATTATACAACAGTGAGCAGGCCGGTGCATTGGAACACAGGGACTGTATCACGGTCGGCGTGGCTATCACATACGTGACACAGAGGGAGGGAACGAGGAAGGCCCTGCCCAAGTGAGAGGGAAGATGGTGACCCCTGACTCACCTGGCGGCTGGCACCTGGCTGCCCTGACGTCCCTAGACGGGTTCCTCACCCGTACGCCGATCGCGTGCCTAAAGCCCTGGCTTTCCCTGAGATGAGCCCTAGGTAGTGAACAGGGCGTTGGGAACACTAGTCCGCACCACTAACTCTAAGGAAAAACACCAAGGGGAGGACAGACAACACAGACTCAACATATATTCCCAGGTGGGCGACAACAAGAGACCACAATAAGCCAAACAGGGATCCGGAGGGAAGCACACAGGAACAACAACCAGGATTAACCACGCCAGTGGGTCAGTATAGATGTCCAGGCAGGAAGCTCTATAACTGGCAACTAAAGAAGTGTGAGGGGAGAATATAAGGAGGTAGGGAGTGGCAGACAAGAAACAGCTGAGGAGGAGAAGCTACGGATCCCTGAGAGAGACAAAAAGGATAGCAAGGCAAACACAGAAAAACAATAACTAAGAAACACTGTGATCTTTAGATATAGAGCGCGCAGCCACCCGCTGCGACTTCCTGACCCCCGGGTATAACGGAGTCAGACGTGGCTCTTTGATACCCTCGTGACAGTACCCCCCCTTTCACGAGGGGCCTTCCGGACACTCAGGGACCAGGTCTCTCCTCTGACGCTGGAACCCACATTCTTTCCTCGGGACCGTAACCCTCCGATGCACCAGAAACTGAAGAGAGCGGCGGACCCGACGAGAATCAACAATTCTGGCTATTTGAAACTCCAAATTACCATCCACAATAACAGGAGGAGGTGGCAGCGGCGATGGTTCAAGAGGTGGAACATACTTCTTGAGTAACGATTTATGGAAGACGTTATGGGATCTTAAAAGTCTGAGGTAGCTCCAGGGCGAAAAGCCACAGGGTTTAATGACGGCTACTATTTTATAGGGACCAATGAACCTAGGACCCCAGTTTCCAAGAGGGAACCTTCAACTTAATATTCCTATGTAGACAACCACACATAGTCATTCACTCCTAGGTCCGGACCTGGCGACCGTTTCTTATCGGCCATGCATTTATATTTACCACTCATCTTTTTCAAGTTTAACTTCACCTTCTGCCATAACCGATGAAAGAGATGAAGAAAACCTTTCCTCTTCGGGAACCCCAGAAGACCCCCCCTCTTTGAAAGTACAAAATTGGGGATGAACACCGTATGCACCAAGGAATGGTGACTTGCCAGTGGACTCCCTGATAATGATTAATTATGGCAAACTCAGCTAACGGTAAATATGATGACCACAACTCTTGGTTTTCAGACACAAAACACCTTAAATATGTTTCTAGGTTTTGGGTTGGTACGCTCAGTCTGTCCATTTCGACTGAGGATGGAAAGCTGAGGAAAAGGACAAGTGAACCCCCAAACTGGAACAAAAAGCTTTCCAAAACTTAGAAATAAACTGGGTTCCCCGATCCGAAACCACATCGGAAGGGGACCCCCGTGAAGCTTCACGTTTTCACTGATAAACACCTGAGCGAGAGTTTTTAGCATTAGGAAGTGCGGGGTAGCGCAATAAAGTGTACCATTTTGCTAAACCTGTCTACTACTACCAAGATAACTGTTTTACCCGCCGACAACGGTAAGTCAGTGATGAAATCCATTGACAGATGTGTCCATGGCCTATTGGGGATGAAAAGTGGCAATAAAGGACCCTGCTGACGTGTATGAGAGACTTTCGCGCGTGCACAAGTAGACACGAAATCCATTACATCCTGACGCAACCTTGGCCACCAAAAACGACGAGATAAAAGCTCCAAGGTTGCTTTACTACCCGGGTGTCCAGCAGTGCCAATTATGATGTTCTTTTAAATAATTCAAGACGCAGGTTTAACGGTACAAACAATTTCTCTGAGGGCAAGAGGCCGTGGCGTCCCCCTGAGCCTCTAACACCTTTCCCTCTAGAACAGAGTGTACAGCAGAGACAACCACTCCTCTTTGTAAAATATGTACCGGATCACTAGCATTACCCCCCTCCAGGGAAACTACGAGATAACGCGTCTGCCTTGGTATTTTTTGCCCCAGGACGATAGGTGATTACAAAGTTAAATCTGGTAAAGAATAGCGACCACCTAGCTTGTCTAGGGGTGAGACGTTTAGCCGATTCTAGGTACAGAAGGTTCTTGTGATCCGTAATCACCGTGACGGGGTGGATTGCTCCCTCTAAGAAGTGACGCCACTCTTCAAGCGCCAGTTTAATCGCCAACAGTTCCCTATTTCCAACATCATAATTCTTCTCCGCAGAAGATAATTTTTTGGAAAAGAAAGCGCAAGGACGCCATTTGCCAGGAGACGGACCCTGAGACAATACAGCTCCCACTCCCACCTCTGACGCATCTACCTCGACAATAAAAGGCTGGGAGACATCAGGTTGAATTAGAACAGGTGCCGAGGTAAACCTCTCCTTTAGAGAGGAAAATGCATCTTTAGCGGCGTCAGACCATTTGGAAAAATCCGTCCCTTCCTAGTCATGTCGGTAAGGGGTTTAACGATCACTGAATAATTTTTAATGAACTTTCTATAGAAATTAGCGAAACCCAAAAACCGTTGTAGGGCTTTAAGGTTCTCAGGAAGATCCCAATCTAAAATTGCCTGGACCTTCCCAGGATCCATGCGGAAACCTGACGCAGATAATAGATATCCCAGGAACTGTAATTCCTGAACAGCGAAGACACATTTTTCAATTTTCGCATATAATTTATTCGTCCGTAGGACCTGCAGTACTTGCCTGACATGCACCTCATGTGTTTTCAGATCAGCCGAATAAATTAAGATATCATCCAGGTATATGACTACAAACCTGCCGATGAGATGACTAAAAATATCATTCACGAAATGTTGGAAGACAGCAGGGGCATTGGTCAGACCGAAAGGCATAACTAGATTTTCATAATGCCCCTCAGGGGTGTTAAAAGCTGTCTTCCACTCATCCCCTTCCCTGATACGAATCAGATTGTAGGCCCCCCTAAGATCAAGTTTGGAGAACCACTTGGCACCCGCAATCTGATTAAAAAGGTCAGGAATGAGAGGAAGAGGGTATGGGTCACGGATGGTTATCTGGTTTAACTCACGGAAATCTAAGCAAGGACGCAGGCCCCCATCTTTCTTTTTAACAAAGAAAAACCCTGCAGCCACGGGTGAAGAAGAGGGTCTGATGTGTCCCTTAGCCAGACTCTCGGAGATATAATCTTTCATGGCTTGTCTCTCGGGACCCGAAAGATTATACAACCTGGACTTGGGTAATTTTGCCCCGGGAATCAGGTTAACCGGGCAATCATAAGGACGATGAGGTGGTAGTTTCTGACAACCCTTTTCAGAAAAAACGTCCTCAAAGTCCAAAATAAATGTAGGTAGGGAAGCTATGGAGGCGATTAAGCAATTGTTATTTAAGCAATTCACTCTGCAATGCTCACTCCACTCCAATATCTCCCTGGCCTGCCAATCCACCACTGGATTGTGCACTACCAACCAGGGAAGACCCAATACCACCGGAGAGGGAAGGCCCTCCAGAACGTAACATGCAAGACACTCATTATGGTGGTCCCCTACCCGAAGGTGTAAATTACGAACAATGTGGGTGAGGTTTCTCTGAGACAGAGGAGCAGAATCTATAGCGAATACGGGAATAGGTCTCTGCAGCGTACAGAGAGACAAACCCATAGTGCGGGCAAAATGGGCATCAATCAAGTTTACCCCTGCTCCACTGTCTAGAAAAACAGAAATAGACTCCGTCTTAAACACCAAAAACAATGACCGCTGGTAACACAAATTGAGATGTTACGTATGGAGGAAACGTATACCCCCCGGCTGACATCCTCCGCACAGCCCGGGGTTAGTAGTTCCGACGGTCTTTTGTTTTTGAGAAAGGAGGGACAGACATTAATGAAATGACCCCTCCCCCCACAGAAAAAACAAGCCCCCCCCCCCTACGGCGAACCTCAGGAGGACGGAACTGAACGAGAAGTTCCGCCTAGCTGCATAGGCTCATCTAAGTCAGTACAGGCTGACTGTTGCTTGGGAGAGTGGTAACCAATTGCTCCGGAATTTTCGATCTCTCCCTAAGACGTCTATCTATTCTGATAGAGAGGGACATAACAGCATCAAGGGAAAGGGGGGGGTCTCATACAGCGCCAGTGCATCCTTAACCCTTTCAGATAACCCAGAGCAGAACTGACTCCTGAGAGCCGGGTCGTTCCACTGAGTATCCGTAGCCCCACCTACGGAACTCTGAGCAATATTCCTCTGCTGACCGATCTCCCTGTAGGAGTCTCCGTAACTACGACTCAGCCAGGGCGACTCGGTCAGGGTCATCATATATGAGACCCAAAGCCCCAAAAAAATCCCTCCACTGACCGAAGAGCCTGAGAACCAGGGGGTAACGAGAACGCCCAGGATTGCGGATCCCCCTGAAGCAGGGGAAATGACAATCCCTACCCGCTGTTCCTTCATGACCTGAGGAGTAAGGGCGCAACTAAAATATAATTTGCAGGCTTTTTTCTCAAAAAGTAAGGGCCAGTTATAATATCACGGTCGGCGTGGCATATCACATACGTGACACAGGAGGGAGGGATCGAGGAAGGCCCTGCCCAAGTGAGAGGGAAGATGGTGACCCCTGACTCACCTGGCGGCTTGTCGGTGGATGCTGGCACCTGGCTGCCCTGACGTCCCTAGACGGGTTCCTCACCCGTACGCCGATCACGTGCCTAAAGCCCTGGCTTTCCCTGAGCTGAGCCCTAGGTAGTGAACCAGGGCGATGGGAACACTAGTCCGCACCACTAACTCTAAGGGAAAACACCAAGGGGAGGACAGACAACACAGACTCAACATATATTCCCAGCGTGGGCGACAACAGGAGGACAACAATACAGCCAAACAGGGATCGGAGGGTAGCACACAGGAACAACAACCAGGATTAACCACCTCCAGTTGGGTCAGTATAGATGGTCCAGGCAGAAGCTCTATAACTGGCAACTAGAGAAGTGTGAGGGGAGAATATGAGGAGGTAGGGAGTGGCAGACAAGAAACAGCTGAGGAGGAGAAGCTCGGATCCCCTGAGAGAGACAAAAAGGTATAGCAAGGCAAACACAGAAAACAATAACTAAGAAACACACCGTGATCTTTAGATATAGAGCGCGCAGCCACCCGCTGCGACTTCCTGACCCCGGTATATAACTGAGTCAGACGGGTGCTCGTGATACCCTCGTGACAGACCTGCATCGTTCCCCGCTATCCATTCCTATCCAGATGCCGGCCCCCAGCCCCTGTATTGGGGGTCATTCACACTGCAGGGAAAACTGTTATGGGGGGGGATCTGTGGATTGGCACATAGCATAAGTTGCTATATATGTGACATCCACAGAGCCCCTCCCCCATAGCAGTTGCCATCCACAGATCCCCTCCCCCCCATAGCAGTGCCATCCACAGGTCCCCCCCATAAGCAGTGTCATCCACAGATCCCCCCCCCCCCCATAGCAGTGTCCTCCCCAGATCCCCCCCCCATAGCAGTGTCATCCACAGATCCCCCCCCCCCCCCCCATAGCAGTGTCATCCACAGATCCCCCCCCCCTCCTTAGCAGTGTCATCCACAGATCCCCCCCCCCATCCTTAGCAGTGTCAGCCACAGACCACCATTAGTTCAAAACCCACCAAAAGCACACCTTTTTGGTTCAAAATATTTTTTTTGCTTATTTTCCTCCTCAAAAACCTAGATGCGTTTTATGGGCAGGTGCGTCTTATAGGGCAAAAAATACGGTATATTACCTCATATTGCTGCTGCTGACTATGGTGCTCTTTAAAAAGTTCCTGTTTGTTCAGTGTTCGGAAAATCTTATTTTAATGAACACGTTCTTATTTCGATTTATTTATCTGTTTCTGTTCTGTGCAGTGCTATTAGGAAAAATGGGAAGTTTTGTATTTTGTACTTTTGCAGTAAGGGTACTTTCACACTTTGCGGCAGGACGGATTCGACAGGCTGTTCACCATGTCGGATCCGTCCTTCCGCTATTTCGTCGAGACCGCCGCTCCGTCCCCGTTGACTATAATGGGGGCGGAGCTCCGGCGCAGCACGGCAGTGCGCGGCGGAAAGCCGCCGGACTAAAAAGTCGGACATGCAGGACTTTTTAGTCCGGCGGCTTTCGCCGTGCACCGCCGTGCTGCGCCGGAGCTCCGCCCCCGTCCCCATTATAGTCAATGGGGACCAAGCGGCGGCACGGCGAAATAGCGGAAGGACGGATCCGACATGGTGAACAGCCTGTCGGATCCGTCCTGCCGCAAGTGTGAAAGTAGCCTAATGCAAATATGTTATTTACTTTAGTAAAAGATGTTTTATTTTGAAAAAACACTGTGCATTTCAGTTCTTGAGTTGAGCATAACTACATTTCAGCATTATCAGTAATTTGTGTGTGCTTTTGCCGTGAAAATCCAAGCAAATAGACCTCTAACACAATTCCCTTTTAAATATTGCATTGCATATCGTTATCGCAATTTTTAGGGCCATAATCGCAATCGCACAAAATTTCCCATATCGTGCAGCCCTAATATAATAGCTTATTTTTATTTACAGCTTCCTCAGAGCACTGACGGCAAATTCACTGCAGGACCCAAGGTACGTTCTGCTAGACCTCTGCTACACAAATTATATTTGTTCATTATATAAAGGATGTGGATCTTTAGTGTCTCTCTAATCACTGAATAATAATAAAGAAAAAAAGTAGCAAGGCTAAAGTAATTGGTCTCCTATTTAGGCATGTTAAACCCCATTCCCCGGCAGTGGAAATCTCATCACCCTTTTCATGGAAGACTAACCAGTAACATTGATATGCTAAACACTGCCAGCACCAGGTAAGAACCTTCTCCCATATGTCTTCATTATTTGCAAGCTGATAGTTTTCAAAACCCTCATTAAAAGCTTTAGGGGTATTCTCATCTTATATGGCATTTCCCTAGAGGTCCTTCTTGTGGGACCTCCACCGATTCTGTGGATGAATGGGCTGCATTGCACTTGAATGGGGTCGTGATGTAATTCCCAGTTCGTCTGGTTGACCAGAAGCACCACTTTGCAGGAAAGATCAGTAAAGGGAGACAAAACTAAATCTGTGCGGCGGTCCCTTCATTCTCAGGATTGGTCAGGGCACCAAATGGAAGACCCCCACCGATCTTAAAGTTTTGTCATATGCCAGCGATTTGCCATTATGTTATAAGATGGGAATAGCTAATTAAGCCGCATACAATGTCTGTTATTCCTTTTGAGCAAAAGGAAATGTGATTTGCAAAAACGTGGAGTATATGTCACGCTCTAGTGTGGGAGGGAAACCCCCACACCGAACATAGGAGGGAAAGGGAAAAGGAAATAAGGCCTGAAAACTAGGGACGGAAGATGGACACCTCCTAGTGAAAACCCTAATCAAAGCCCTGACTGACTACCAGTATGAAAAGACCCCAGAGGTAGGTGAGTTCATACACAGGAGTACCTAAAGTCCTATTTAACCATAACAGGACCCTGGTACTAATGACAGGAATGAGACATCCTGTTCCTCCAAAAGGAAGGATGAACGGGAGTCTCCCTAAGGCTAATACAAAACAGCAAGGAATGCAGCACACAGAAAAGCCAGAATACAAAGGGAAAGGTAACACTTAACTTCCAAGAAGCTATGTCAGCACCAGGAACTCAGCCGAAAATCCAAACATCAGCTATCCACAGGTTCAACTGAGGCTATAAACCGCCACAGCATTGTGGGACGAGAACAACTATAAATAGGCAAAGTTAAATAACCACAATTGCAAACACCTGGAGGTTTAGGGTGTGGCCAGCTACCAGAAAAACCCAGACACCACTGATCCACAAGGTAAACATGTCAAATCAAACACACGTGTTGCCAGTCTCAAAGATCTCCTGCCGCTCACTGTCGCAGGGACATCCGCATGTCTCGGTAGTCTGTGACAGTACCCCCCCTTCTACGAATGACCTCCGGGCTCCAGGACCGACCTTTTCCGGGTGAGACCTGTGAAAGCTTTCACAAACGACTGGCATTACGTCAGATGCCGGCACCCACATCATCTCCTCAGGTCCATAAACCAATTTAAGTGAACAAGATACGGAAGAGATCTATGGAGAGCTTGAGAGTCAATTATTTTGGCGATCTGGAATTTGAAAACTACCGTCCACCATGAAAGGAGCGGGTGGCAAGGAAGACCGCTCCAAAGGTTCAACATATCTGTTCAACAAATATTTATGAAACACATTATGTATTTTCAGAACCTGAGGAAGTTCAAGGCGAAAAGCTACAGGATTAATAATGGCCCGTGATCTTATATGGACCAATAAATCTTGGACCCCAACTTCCAAAGAAGGTACCTTGAACCTAATGTTTCTTGTGGACAGCCACACGAATCACCCACTCTTAGGACCATTCATACTTTTCCTGTCAGCCACACTTTTATACTTGTTGCCCATATTCATCAAGTTATTTAGAATTTTCCACCATATAGATGATAATGATAACGAAAAATGTTCTCCTTGGGAATACGGAAGTATCTGAACCAGAAAAAGTGCCCAAACTGTGGGTGAAACCCCATATGCCCCAAAAAACAGCGACTTGCCAGTAGACTCCTGTCTACGCTTATTTATGGCAAACTCTGCAAAGACAAAAACGAGGATCACTCCTCCTGGTTCTCAGAGACAAAACATCTTAAGTAAGTTTCCAGGCTCTGATTAGTGCGCTCAGTCTGACTGAGGATGAAAAGTCGAAGAAAAAGACAGTTGTACCCCAAGCCAAGTACCAGAACGCCCCTTCCAGAATCTGAACATAAACTGAGTCCCACGATCCGAAACCACGTTAGAGGAATGCCATGGAGTTTCACAATGTTATCAACAAACACTTGAGCAAGTGTTTTAGCTTAGATAGGCCAGACAACGCTATAAAGTGCACCATTTTACTAAAACGATCAACTGTCTTTCCTAACAATTAGGCAGATCAGTGATGAAATCATAGATATAAGAGTCCATGGTCTGGATGGGATAGGCAACGGAATTTGAGATCGGAAGGCTCAGTATGTATCACCTTAACACGTTGCACAGACACTACAGGCTGACACATAGTCCTCAACACACTTACGCAATCCCGGCACCAGAATCTACGGAGAGATGAGGTTGGCAGTAGATCTGCTCCCAGGGTTGTCCCGTAAGCACCGTACAGTGATGTTCCTCAAACACTTGTAACGCAATTCTGATGGCACAAACAATTTCCCAGAGGGCAAGAATCTGGTGCGTCTCCCTGGGCCCTCTAACACCTTCACCTCTAGGTCAGGGTTATAGAGCGGATATCACCACCCTTGATTTTCAAAATCACCACCTCCAGGAAAACTACGTGACAAAGCGTTTGCCCTTGACGTTCTTAACCCCCAGGATGATAAGTGACCGTGGAAATCTGAATCTGGTGAGAAACAAAGACCATCCTGGCCTGCCTCGGGTTTAGTTTAGCCTACTCCAGGTAAGCCAGGTTTTTGTGATCTGTGAAGACTGTGATTGGAATGAATCGGTCCTTCCAACTAATGATGCCATCCTCAAAAGCCAACTTAATAGCCTGTAACTCTCTGTTACCCACATCGTACATTTTCTCTCTGCAGGAAGAGTTTATTTTTTTGAGAAAAAGGCATATGGACACCATTTACCAGGTGACTGGGCCTGTCATAAAACTGATCCTACTCCCACCTCAGACGCATCCACTTCCACAATGAAAGGTTGTGATACATCCGGCTGCACCAATATAGGGGCAGAAGAGAAGCATTCCTTAACCGCAGAAAAAGCTTGCAACGCCGAATCAGACCAAACTGAGACATCTGTCCCTTTCTTAGTCAGTTAAGTGTTTCACCTCATGTCGAATAGTTCTGAATTCATTTTCAGTAATAATTGGTGAACCCCAAAAGCCGCATAAGAGCCTTTAGATTTTCGGGTTGATCCCAGTCCAATACAGCACGGACTTTCTCGGATCCATTCGAAAAACCGAAGACGACAACCGGGTATCACAAAAATTGCACCTCGTGTAAATCAAAATCACACTAATCTAATTTTGCATACAATTTATTATCCCTTAGGATCTGCAAACACCTGTCTAACGTGATCCTGATGTACTCTCCCACATCTGGCGAGGAATAAATTAGTATGTCACTCCAACTACACGACTACAAAACCTCCCAACCAGGTGTTTAAAAATGTTATTTACAAAATGCTGGAAAATTGCAGGAGCATTGGTCAACCCAAAAGGCATGACCTGGTTCTCAAAGTGACCTCAGGAGTATTGAAAGCCATCTTCTTATTCATCCCCTTCCTTGATCCTGAACCAGATTATATGCCCCCCTTAAGTCCACCTGGAGACACCTTGGCACCAACAATCTGGTTAAACAAATCAAGAATCAAAGGAAGGGGGTAAGGATCACGGACAGTAATCCGATTGAGTTCACGGAAATCCAGATATGGCCAAAGACCTCCGTCTTTTCTTTTTTTTTTTTTTTTTTTTTTTTTTAACAAAAAACGCTGCCACTGGAGATTTGGAAGGTCTTATGTGTCCTTTAGCCAAACTCTCGCTAATATACTCTCTCATAGCCAATCTTTCAGGTCCAGAGAGGTTATGCAACTTAAAGGGGTTCTGCACTTTGTTTAAACTGATGATCTATCCTCTGGATAGATCATCAGCATCTGATCGGCGGGGGTCCGACACCCGGGACCCCCGCCGATCAGCTGTTTGAGAAGGCAGCGGCGCTCCAGCAGCGCCGCGGCCTTGTCACTGTTTACCGCTGGCCGTGTGACGTCACGACTTGTATCAACTGGCCTGGGCGGGGCTAAGCTCCATTCACGCGCCCAGGCATTGATACAAGTCGTGACGTCACTGGGCCAGCGGTGAACAGTGAGAGGACCACGGCGCTCCTGGAGCGCTGCTGCCTTCTGAAACAGCTGATCGGCGGGGGTCCCGGGTGTCGGACCCCCGCCGATCAGATGCTGATGATCTATCCAGAGGATAGATCATCAGTTTAAACAAAGTGCAGAACCCCTTTAACTTTGGAATAAGGTTGATGGGACAATCATATTTCCCGATGTGGGGGTAAATCCTTGCATCCACTCTCAGAAAATACGTCGGCAAAATCAGATAAAAATGAAGGCAATGTCTTAGTAGTTAAAACAGAAAAAGATGTATTAAGACAACTTGTCAACGTAATAATCACCCCAATCCGGAATCTGTCTAGCTCTGCAGATTAGATTGTGCTTGCTCAACCACGGCCCCAAAACCAAAACCACCGGAGCAGGGAGACCCTCCAACACAAAATAAAAGATAAATTCCTGATGAAAGTCACCCTTCCTATTGTGATATCATTGCACACACTTGCCATAAAACTTCTGAGCTAGAGGTGCAGAATCAATAGCAAAAATGGAAATATTTTTCTCTAATGCACTCCGGTGACAACCCGTGCATATGGACGAACTACGCATCAATCGGGTTCACTCCTCCCCCGCTGTCAATAAACACCCTCAATCCCCACAGTTTTTTACTTTAGCGCACCTCAGCATTCAGGAGAAATCGGGGTACTACCAGTCAAAGACAAATGCACATTTTCTGACTTACCCCTCCAAGAGTCAGATGGGAATTAAACATTTTTTTATTTTTTTTTTACGCTGAATGTATGGACATACTCCAATAAAATGTCCCTCCCGTCCGCAGAAAAAACAGACTCCCTTCTTACGACCAGTATGCTTAAAAGCGGATCCAGGAGTAGTTCCCCTTAACTACATGGGTTCGTCCCCAGGACCTAGACTAGAGTATCTTCACCCAAAGTGTCAGATGAGGACAATACATCATGTGATAGTACGTCCTGAAGAGTGGGGACCCTAGATCTTTCTCTCAGGCGTCTATCAATGCGTATGGCAAGAGACATAGCAGCCTCCAAGGACACAGTTTCCGTGACGTCACTGGCACTGATGTGCGGGCTTTAGCGCTACCCCTAGCCAGTTAAAACGGGTTAGGGCAGCGCTAAAAGCCCGCCCATCAGAAACGGTGACGTCACCGAACACACTGCTGGGTGGAGCCCTTGCCCCGCACGATCCAGCGCAGGGCAAGGGAGAACATTGGAGCATGCTCTGATGCAAACATCAGGGGGGCTGCCTGGGTGAAAATACGGTTATGTCCGGGTTAAGCTTTTACCCCGGACAACCCCTTTAACTTCCAAGAAGCTATGGCAGCACCAGGAACTCAGCCAAGATCCAAACGCCAGCTATTCACAGGTCCAACTGAAGCTATAACCACACAGCATTGTGGGAGAGACAACTAAAAATAGACCAAATTAAATGACCACAATTGCAACACCTGGAGAGGTTAAGGGTGTGGCAAGTACCAGAAACAACCCAGACACCTACTGATTCACAAGATAAACATGTCAAACCAAACTTCATGTTGCCAGTCTCAAAGATCTCCTGCTGCTCACTGTCGCGGGGACGTCCGTGACAGTATGTGAATGCAAATCACATGATTTTATACCCTCCCATCTTTTAACCCTTTGTGTTTTACATGCTCCCATCTTCAAACCTTTGTGATTGAGAGAGATGGGAGTTTGTGGGCATATGATATATGTCATGTTTCTATTAACTCTGAACAGCAAACATTTTTGTGACCTTTTTATGTAATATCTCTTTTCTTTTAGAGCCCGATGAGATATGACACATTTGACAGCCTGTCCTTAAGTATCCCTTCTGCTTCTTGGGTATGTATTTTTTGACAGTGGATGACATAAACAGTTCCCAAGTTGTTGCCTCTTCTTGTAATATATACATAGAAAAACCTATTTTAATAAAATATAGTACTGAAGAATTTCTTATCCTAAAAACAATATTTGCTAAACTTTAGAAACCAGTGTCAGGCAGCTAGTGCCTAGGCGAATAAGATAAGATGAGGGGACATCCACTACATATATAGGAAAGAAGGTTCCCACACTAACATAGAAGGATTCTTTACTGTAAGAGCAGTGAGACTATGGAACGCTCTGCCAGAGGAGGTTGTGATGGGGAACTCACTAAAAGGGGGTCTGGATGTATTTCTGGAGTGTAACAATATTACAGGCTATAGTTATTAGAGATAGGTCGTTGATCCAGGGAATTATTCTGATTGCCTTATTAGAGTTGAGAAGTAATTTTTTCCCCCCAAAATGCGGAAAATTGGCTTCTGCCTTATGTATTTTTGCAGGATAACAGGCTGAACTGGATGGACGTATGTCTGGTTTCAGCCTTATAAACTATGTTACTATGTATGTATGCTAGAATATCAGATATTCTAGATAGTCAATGATCAATGAAAAGTAAATGAACACTCATTTAAAGAGCAGAAGTCCACTAATAATACATACTTCCCTATAAAAATAACGAAGGATGTAAATTAATTTCGTTATTACCACATCTTCTGGAATTATTGGATTAAGCCTGCCAGTGTGTTAGGATTGTTGAGCCTACATGCTGCTGCTACAGCTAAAAAATCTGTTTGGATCCAAAGAAACAGAAGGTACGACAGGATCTTTTTACCGTGTCCAGGCTATAACTGGCGGTGATGTGATTGTGAAATTTGTTTTGTAGCAATTGGTACTGTTTAACCCGTTCGCTACCAGCGCCATACATATACGGCGCTGGAGCGAAGTGCAGACATGGCGCCCCCTGTGCAGCGGGTGTCATGGCCGGCGGGTCTCCGCTGTTTCAAACAGCAGAGACCCGCAGCTAATAACTGTGACTGGCAATAATGCCGATTGTGGTCATTAAAGCCTTTAAATGCCATGATGAAGTAAGATCACGGCATCGAAAGAGTGAAAAACCTGGAAGCGCTTCTTACCGGCATCCTCTGCGGCCAATGGGGATGCCGGTAATTGGTTTCAATACGCTGGGTCTCTCTGAAGAGGTGGCAGGCCAACATAAGAAATTAGCAATTCTGTACAAATCATGTGTTTAAAAGACTCATTAGGGTTCAGAATAAAAAAAATATAAAAAAGGGTTTTGTAGGCTCAAATACAAGCTTCAAAATCATAAAAAAAAAAATGTTAAGGGTACTTTCACACTAGCGTTTTTCTTTTCCGGCGCTGAGTTCCGTCCTAGGGGCTCAAATCCGGAAAAGAACTGATCAGTTTCATCCCCATGCATTCTGAATGGAGAGTAATCCGTTCAGGATGCATCATGATGTCTTCAGTTTCATTCTTTTTGACTGATCAGGCTTTTCAGAAAACCGTAGCATGTTGTATTTTTACCTCCGGCCAAAAATCCGGAACACTTTGACTGAACGCCGGATCCGGCCTTTTTCCCATTGACTTGCATTAAAGCCGGATCCGGCGCCGTGTGTTCCGTCAAACCGGATCCGGCTTTTGCATGTTAAACCCGAAAAATGTGAAAAAAAAGTTAGTCCATAAATGGCGGATCCGTTTTTTCCAATGCATTTTTTCATTGTGATCAAAATCCTGATCAGGATTCAAATGTAATCCATTTTCACATGTTTTTCCGGATCCCGGTGACTGAATTGAACGCCGGATTCAAACAACGCTAGTGTGAAAGTAGCCTAAAAGAATATTTTTAAAAATCACCCCCCTGACTGTAGAATAAAAAAAAAAAAAAGCATAAATAACAGAAAATATAAGCATCATGTGAATCACTGCGTACAAAAACGCCCTTACTATTAAAATATTTTTCCAATACCGCAAATGTTGTAACGGGACAAAAAGGGTAAAAATGGCCAATTTGCCCTTTTTTCATTGCTTCACTTACCCACAAAAAGTCACACACACTCTGAAGTTGTATCAATAAAAACTACAGATTCTCCCACACAACTCAGTAGATAGAACTATAAAAAAAAAAGTAATGGGTGTTAGAATATTGTGATGTAAAAAACTTTTTCAAAGTTTACATTTAGATATTTAGACATAAAAACCTATAAATATGTGGCATCGTTGTTAAACTGACTCAGAGAATGAAGGGCATGGGTCAGTTTTGCCACAAAGGGACCGCCGTTGGGAACAAACCCCGTGAAACAGTGGAGGAATTGCAGTTTTTTTTACAGTTCCACCCCATTTGGAATTTTTTCCCCGCTTCCCACTACATTGTGGCAATAGAAAGTACAACTTGTCCCACAAAAAATAAGCCCTCATACAACTATGTGAACGGAAAAATAAAAAAGTTATGGCTCAAGGAAGATGGGGAAGAAAAATGAAACGAAAGAACCTCCGGTATTCAGGTTAAAGGGAATCTGTCACCACAAAATGCAGTGCAATCTGCATTCAGCATGTCATAAAGCAGGAGGAACTGAGCAGATTGATATATATTTTTTGTGGGAAAATATTTAGGAAAACTTGTAATTTATACATTTATATCAGTTTTTTCTAACTGTTTTTTCTATCTTTACTGTTGATGACCTATCCTCAATAGTAGATCAACAATATCAGATCGTCAGGGGCCCGACATTCACTGGTCCTGCCGATCATCTTTTTGAAGAGAAAGCAGCGCTCATCTGTTTACCTGCCCACTGTCGCACCGCTCGGACCCCCGCCGATCTGCTCAGTAGCAAAAAGTAGATAACCCCTTTAAGACCACCCCCGTAAACCGTACTCGGTGATATAAATTACAAGTTTTACTGAATGTTTTCCCACAAAACTATATATCAATCTAAAGAGGTGGTCTGTTAGCAGATGTTAACACAATAGCCGATAGGTTTCGGGAATTTTACCATTATTTGTATATTTTTAAATCTGACTACTCTAGAGGAACTGCATAACTATTTGAGAGAAATATCCTTTCCCGCTCTAAGGCCTCATTCACAGGAACTTAAGCAATTTGTGGCTGTGGTGCGGACTGTAAATTGCGGTCGGCAATGCATGGGCATCGGCAGTGTTGACCCATTGACTTGAATGGGTCTGCGATCTGCAATATATGACAGAAGATAGGACATGTCCTATGTTTTGCAGTGCGGAGGCACGGACCCAAAAGCCCATGGAAGCGCTTCCGTTGGCTTCCGATCCATGACTCCGTTCAGTATCTTGCGGATTGCGGACCCATTCAAGTCAATCTGTGATACGGAATGCACATGGCAAGTGCCTGTATAATACTGACCCCCGTTTGTGGTCTGCAATACGGGGATGGACGGCTTTAAGGTTGTGTGAATGAGGTCTAAGTGTGGAGAACATAATCCTTTTAGAGAAAGACATTACGCTGGATGATGTAAATTATGCAATAAAGGGTTTGGCACAACGGGAATCACCTGGGTCTGATGGCATCCCTTAGAAGTCTACAGTAAATATGTAGAGATACTGGGATTATTACAGATTTACCAAACCGCTATGTATGTCGACCATTTACTAGACTCCCTATATGAGATCACGATTGTAGTCCTTTTAAAACCAAACAATGACCCTCTGAAGTGTTTATCTTATATTCCCATTTCTTTGGTAAACATTGACTATATAGTATCTTATTTTTCGCTTTATAAGACACACCTGATAAGACGCACCCGAGGTTTTAGGAGGAAAATAAGAAAAAAATATTTTTCATCAGGCCTCATATCAGATCTTCAGATCAGACCCCCATAAATATCAGGACATCAGATCAGACCCCCATATCAAGCCTCCATGTCAGACCTGCATCAGACCTCAGATCAGCCCTCATTGTCAGACCCCCCCCCAATCAGACCTCGATCAGCCCTCAATGTCAGACCCCCCAATTAGAGTTCTTTACCAGAACAATCAGACCTCAGATCAGAATAAAATAAAAAACTCCTCTTACATCTCCTGCGCCGCTACTCCTCTCCATCTCCCGCAGCAGTCGTGCTCTCATGTCTTCTCCGGCCCTGACTGCGTGCAGTGTCAGGTTATAGTGCGCTCACTATGCCCTGACACTGTATGGGGTTAGGACAGTGCAGCGCTGGCCCCAGGGAGGGCGAGTGCTGGAAGTGCTCGTAGCGCTTCACTCCCCGCTCCCGGCACCTAATGCGTACTTGTGAGCCCTTCCATAATGGAAGCGCTTACTAGTATTCGCTTTATAAGACACACAGTCATTTTGCCCCCACATTTGGGAGACAAAAAGTGTATCTTATAAAGCGAAATCAAGCTATAACGACAGTTATACAGGAGCACCAATCGGGCTTCATTCCTGAACAACCAACTTGAATGAACATTCGAAGAGTCCAGGCAGTAGTTTGAGTTGAGTCACTTGAGATCGTCCTTGTTTACAGGAACTTACCTAACTCTTCTGAGACAATATCTAAATGTCACTGTGGTGGAAGAAGGTGTGGAGGGCAGCGAGGCTGTTGAGTCAGGATTTACTGAGTGCTACTCCTCTGTTGGACAGTTTGCCAACTTCTAACGGAGCAGAAAAAGGGAAATCAAGACTGGTGGTGTGAAAGAGCCCTTGGAGCAATGTTTAGATGTCACACAGAGTGTGGATTACAACAAAATACATTTCAAGCTCTTACCATAGATGTGCTTGGTTTCTATTGCGTCCTGTGTCTAAAACCACAGCTTCCTTTATCGTAGGCTGTTTTTTTCCAGTCTTAAAGGGGTTGTCTCACTTCAGCAAAGGCATTTATCGTGTGGACAAAGTTAATACAAGGCACTTACTAATGTATTGTGATTGTCCATATTGCTTCCTTTGCTGGCTGGATTCATTTTTTCATCACATACACTGCTCGTTTCCATGGTTTACGACCACCCTGCAATCCAGCAGTGGTGGTCGAGCTTGCACACTATAGGAAAAAGCACTGGACTATTTGGTGTAGGTTAGTGCTTTTTCCTATAGTGTGCAAGCACTACCACCACTGATAGATTGCAGGGTGGTCGTAACAATGGAAATGAGCCGTGTATAATGTGATGAAAAAATGAAAGAAGCTAGCAAAGGAAGTACGGTAATATTGGACAATCACAATACATTGGTAAGTGTCTTGTATTAACTTCCTCTACATAATAAATGCTATTTGCTGAAGTGAGACAACCCCTTTAACTTCAGTAGGGATATATGGAATCCAGAATAAAGGCATGTAAAAGCCAGAAGCTTTTTTTTTTATATTAATAAACTATCTCCCCCTCTATGTTTTTCATTTTGGTATTATAAGGTCCTTTTCCTAGAAACAGTTCATCACAATCGTGACAACACAAACAAATGTACATAATGTAATCATCTTTATCTTGCCACTCAAAACGCATTAGTTAGATGTGCTGTCCCATGAAAAATATTCAGCAATTTTAAAACCAGCATATGAAAGTATTTGTAATTGCATGTAATTAAAAATTTAGCATAGCCATATTATACTATAGTATAGTATATTCAACAAAATGTGTCTGTATAGTGCCACCTGCTGTTTGTTCTTTTCCCTATTTCTCTGTCCACCTCAATGAGGTGTATGCACATGCTCAGTTCCATCCTTTATCTGCCACAGCTGTATCTTCTGTTAGCTGTGACAGTTATGGGAGAGAGCTGCAGAGGAAAGGACATGCCTCCTGATCTGTGATAGGGAGAGAGCTGCAGCAGAAAGGACACTGCCCCTTAGCTATGATAGAGTGAGAACTGCCAAGGAAAGGACATGTCCCCTGAGCTGGTAGCTTAAAGTATATCTAGCAGAGCAACTGGAGCAATGAATGAGGAGATCTCTGGATCCATGTGAGGTACAGGGCTGGTTCTAGGTTTGTTAGAAAGAGGTTGTCATGTACTGTATGTTTCATTTACGTAATAATGGGTTAACCCTTTAAACAGTTGCAGCATACTTTAAAGGGTTTCTGTCATCAGAAAAATCATTATGTAGCTGACTGACATTCGCGATGTGCTAATATCAGCAGAACATAACTGTATGACTTATGACTTATATCTCCCTGCCTGCCGCTGTTCACGCTAAATAATGACTTTTATAATATACAAATGAGTCTCTAGGTGCTAGTGGGGCGTTGCTGCAGCACCTAGAGGCACGCCCTTGTAAAGGTGATTGACATCCTCAGTCTCCTCCGTGCCCCGCAAATCCCGCACCTGTGCTGTCCATTTTAGTATTAGGCGCAGGCGCAGTGAGTGAAGGAAGGCAGCAGGCGAGAGTACTTCACTCACTGCGCCTCCGCCTAATACTAAAGTGGACGGCGCAGGCGCAGGATTTGCATGGAGGAGACCGAGGATGTCAATCACCTTTACAAGGGCGTGCCAAACGGTGAGAGGACGGAGCCTCTAGATGCTGCAGCAACGCCCCACTAGCACCTAGAGGCTCATTTGCATATTATAAAAGTCATTATTTAGCACGAATGGCGGCAGGCAGGGAGATATAAATCATACAGTTACTGCTGACATTAGACAGCTACAATGGATATAAAAAGTCTACACACCCCTGTTTAAAATGTCAGGTTTCTGTGCTGTAAAAAAATGAGAAAAAGATAAATAATTTCAGAACTTTTCCAAACCTTTAATGTGACCTATAAACTGTACCACTCAATTGAAAAACAAACTGAAATCTTTTAGGTGGAGGGGAGAAAACAAACAAAACTAAAATAATGTGGTTGCATAAGTGTGCACACCCTCTTATAACTGGGGATGTAGCTGTGTTCAGAATTAAGCAATCACATTCAAAATCATGTTAAATAGGAGTCAGCATACACCTGCCATCATTTAAAGTGCCTCTGATTAACCCCAAATAAAGTTCAGCTATTCTAGTTGGTCTTTCCTGAAATTTTCTTAGTCGCATCCCACAGCAAAAGCCATGGTCCACAGAGAGCTTCCAAAGCATCAGAGGGATCTCATTGTTAGACGGTATCAGTCAGGAGAAGGGTACAAAAGAATTTCCAAGGCATTAGATATACCATGGAACACAGTGAAGACAGTCATCATCAAGGGGAGAAAATATGGCACAACAGGACGTCCCTCCAAAATTGATGAAAAGACGAGAAGAATACTGGTCTGGGAGGCTACCGAGAGGCCTACAGCAACATTAAGGCTAAATGCACACGATCAGGATTGCGTGCGTATTTTCCGCGCGGATTTGCGTGCGGAAAATCCGCACTGTAGGACATGTACATTTTATTCTATGAGAATTTGAAATTCTCAGTGCACACGATGCAGATTTTTTTCCACGCGGATTTTGACCTGCGGTGCGGATTTAAAAATTAGGAAAATCCGCACCAAATCCGCATGCAAATCTGCACGAATTGATGCGGATTGACCGCACAGATTGCCTGCGAACACCTGCGGATTTCAGTGCGGATGCTCCGCACATGAATCCTGAATGTGTGCATGTACCCTAAAGGAGCTGCAATAATATCTGGCAAGTACTGGCTGTGTGGTACATGTGACAACAATCTCCTGTATTCTTCATATGTCTGGGCTATGGGTAGAGTGCCAAGACAAAAGCCTTTTCTTACGAAGAAAAACATTCAAGCCAGGCTACATTTTGCAAAAACACATCTGAAGTTTCCCAAAAGCATGTGGGAAAAGGTGTTCTGGTCTGATGAAACCAAGGTTGAACTTTTTGGCCATAATTCCAAAAGATATGTTTGGCCCAAAAACAACACTCACATCACCAAAAGAACACCATACCCACAGTGAAGCATGGTGGTGGCAGCATCATGCTTTGGGGCTGTTTTTCTTCAGCTGGAACTGGGGCCTTAGTTAAGCTAGAGGGAATTATGAACAGTTCCAAATGCCAGTCAATATTGGCACAAAACCTTCAGGCTTCTACTAGAAAGCTGAACATGAAGAGGATTTTCATCTTTCAGCATGACAACGACCCAAAGCATACATCCAAATCAACAAAAGAATGGCTTTACCAGAAGAAGACTAAAGTTTTTGAAAAAGGCCCAGACCTGAATCCGATTGAAAATCTGTGGGGTGATCTGAAGAGGGCTGTGCACAGGAGATGCCCTCGCAATCTGACAGATTTGGAGTGTTTTTGCAAAGAAGAGTGGGCAAATCTTGCCAAGTCAAAATGTGCCATGCTGATAGACTCATACCCAAAAAGACTGAGTGCTGTAATAAAATCAAAAGGTGCTTCAACAAAGTATTAGTTTAAGGGTGTGCACACTTATGCAACCATATTATTTTATTTTTATATTTTTTCTTCCCTCTACCTAAAAGATTTCAGTTTGTTTTTCAATTGAGTGGTACAGTTTATAGGTCACATTAAAGGTGGAAAAAGTTCTTAAATGATTTATCTTTGTCTCATTTTTTTACATCACAGAAACCTAACAGGGGTGTGTAGACTTTTTATATCCACTGTATATAACGATTTTTCTTATGACAGAGACCCTTTAACAAGTTAAAGGGAGTCTGTCACCATATTGTGACCTTATAGACCGCTTACATAGCGCTCTAGCATAGCAGTCTATGATTCTAATGGTACCTTTGATGTTTTCTTGTGAAGTTCCCCCAAGGCAAAAACTGACTTTTATTCATATGTAAATTAGGGCTCGCAAGTGCCCAGGGGCGGCGTTCACCTCGTTGGTGCCCAGGCTGTTCTGCCTCTTTTCGTCATATCCCCGCCCCAGCCTCTTCCTCTGCCCGCCCCGCTCTTCCTTTGCGTCCTCATTCTCTGCAGCGAGATCCCGCTCCTGCGCTATCCATTGCTTGGCCGGGGCATGCGCACTGCGATGCCTATTGTGTGCACAGCATCGCAGTAGCCACTGGGCATGCGCCGGCCAATGGCGAGAAACAGCGGCGAGGAGGCGGACCAGAGACACCTACAATGGGCATCGCAGGCAGGCGCGGGATCTATCTGCAGAGAAGGAGGACGCAAAGGAAAAGCGGGGCGGGCAGAGGCTGGGGCGGGGATATGATGAAAAAAGGCAGAACAGCCTGGGCACCAACGAGGTGAACGCCACCCCTGGGCACTTGCGAGCCCTAATTTACATATGAATAAAAGTCAGTTTTTGCCTTGGGCGAACTTCACAAGAAAACATCAAAGGTACCATTAGAATCATAGACTGCTATGCTAGAACGCTATGTAAGTGGTCTATAAGGTCACAATATGGTGACAGACTCCCTTTAACAATTAAGTTTTTTCCATTGTACTCTCCTACCAAAAGTTAATGGGATCTAATAAGGATAAGTGTAACATGAACCCTAAGGCATCATGCATGCACATATTTCAGTGAGAATCTGTGCAAAAATGATCAGCAAAATCATGGCTTGCCCAATTGAATGTCATATTATGGAGTTATTCACCCCAAGATGCAATGCGGCACATACTGACAGCATGTTGGCATACAGGGACCATGCATCCAGCAATGTGGATGTGCAAATCATGTATAGGTTTGTGTATTTTTGGGACGATGATTTTAAGGTCTGTGTATTTTTATTTTAAAAAGAAAACATATGGTTCATTCTTCCACTAGGGCCGCGCCATGACCCTCGATAACTGCCTGCAGCATTTCTTCTCTACTGAGAGTGTTAAGGATGTTGTCTGTGAAAACTGCACCAAAGTAAGTTATGCTTGCTTACATACTGGAATCTGTAATTATTCAGTATGCAGAAAATGACACGTTATTTCCCCATATTTATGTAGTTTGATGCGCTGATTGTATCCACATCAGTGCCTGCTTCTAGTGGGTGCACAAAGGCGTATTTACCATGGAGGTAGGGAGCATGGCTGCTCTCCTTGCCTGTGTCATTGCAGCTACCTGCAAAAGCATCCAGGATCATTAGCCGAAAAACACTGCTCCCCTATACAGATCATTTTAGGTCAAGAAACTAAATGGTGGGAATGAACTTTAATGAAGACACATTAGGGGGAATTTATCACGACCTGCACTACAAAATTGTCGTTAAAATGTCACAGTATAGGGCTTTTGCAACTTTTTGTGTTTATTAGCACAACACTTTTGGCCCTTTTTGCATTTTTACACTGCTCACACCAGTTTTGAAAAGTACTTTAGGTTGAAAAGTGGATGTGGTTAGTTATGTTAATGAGTTTCACTCCAGATTTATCACTGGGACTTTTGTAGTCACAAAAAAGTCCCAAAGTTACTCCAGTAGGGTGGTGGCATCACATCTTGCACAATATAATACATTTGCATACATGGCCACAATGAAAGGGAATCTGTCAGCTTCAAAACACCCCCAAATTAGCGAAAACAGTGTATAGTGTAAGTGATGCCGAGTCCGTTTATGTAATTTTTAACTTTATACTCACTTGTGATCTGACACTATGCACCAACCAACCGGCAGTAAAATGCATTGTGAGACTCCTCTATGAGTCCTCTCCATTATGTGCATGAGCTCAGGAGTCCTCTCAATGCATTTTACTGCTGGTTTGTGGGAGCGCAGCGTCGGACTGCAAGCAATATGAAGATGAAAATTACACAATCTGGGGGGGGATTTTAGATCTGACAGATTCTATAGAAAGACAGAACATAGCACTCTCAACGCTCTAAATGAAAAGTCTATTTATAAACTAATACCACATTTTATATGTTAAATAAATATGAGGTTCTTTGCAAATCTATTTTGATTAAAAAAAATATGTGAGCACACCTACCCTGGCAAGGTGACCTCATTCCAGGCAGCAACCTACCGATTTAATACCTATCTCTATGGTGGAGTAGAAAACTGGAGTAGCATTTCTAGACAAAAATGTGTTGCGTTTAAAGATGCTCTAATGTTGCCACATTTGATAAATTTTGAGAAAAGTACTGAAAGAAAACTGACTTCACATACAGTATTAGGGCACTTTCACACTTGCGTTGTTGGATTCCGGCAGGCAGTTCCGTCGCCGGAACTTCCTGCCGGATTCAGAAATCCGTATGCAAACGGATATCATTTGTAGGCGGATGCGGATCAGTCTCACAAATGCATTGCAATACCGGATCTGTCTCTCTGGTGTCATCCGGGAAAAACGGATCTGGTAATTTTATTTGTTCACATTTCTAAAGGTCTGCGCATGCGCAGACCGGGAAATCGGATCAGTTTTTCCAGAACACTTGGTGCCGGCATTCGGCATTAATGCATTTCAATGGAAAATAATACCGGATCCGGCATTTCAGCAAGTATTTCCGGAATTTTGGACGGAGAAGATACCACAGCATGCTGCGGTATTTTCTCCGGCCAAATACTGTAAGAGTGACTGAACTGAAGCATTCTGAATGGATCAAGATGTCATTGGGATAAAATTGGTCAGTTTTTTTTCCGGTATTGAGCCCCTAGGACGGACCTCAATACCGGAAAAGAATAACGCTAGTGTGAAAGTACCCTTATCCTTGTATTGTAATTGTAAATTCTCCACATAGTTCATTTGGCAGAACTTCCGAGTTTTGCTTTGTAATCCTTTGTTTTCTGCGTACACCTCTGGGCACAGTGTGCATTTGTGTTAAACTCGCTTTCAGGGCTTCTTTTTTCAAAGCAAGCCAATTTGACTGATCCATTTTGTTACTGATCCCTTTGACTTATAATTGGATCAGGTTTCAGTTTTTGTATGCAGTGGAATGGTGCAACAAAGCTATTATGCCCATCCGGGGCAACAGACACCTAGCAAACTGAAAATGATTTCATAGGAACCCCTAATCAAAATGTCCTCTTTTTTTTTTTCTACTTTCTCATTCGAATTCAAGGTTAGCACCACAGAGGCGTGCCTAAGGTGTTTGGCACCCAAGGCCGATCCTTTCTCTGGCACCCCCCTACCTCCATACTTTAAAAAATTGCACCCTCTCACAGTAGTTATGCCCCCATTGTGTCCCCTCTCACAGTAGTAATGACCTCATTGCACCCTTCACAATAGGTATGCCCACACTGTGCCCCCTCACAGTAGTTATGCACTCATTGCGCCCCTTCACAGTAGTTATGCCCTCGTTGTGCCCTGCTTACAGTTGTAATTCCCTCTGTGCCCCTACATAGTAGTTATGCCCTCTCTGTGTCCCTTCACAGTAGTTATGCTCTCATTGTGCCCTTCCCTCACAGTACATATGTCCTGTCTGTGTCCCCCATAACAATTGTATGCCCCTTTACAGTACTAATGCCCTCTCTTTGCCCCTCAATGTTAATAAAATAAAAAGAACAGTAACTAGTCACCTTGTCCCGTTCCTGATGATCATCTCCAGAACTCCCCTGCAGGCACAAATCACGCTGCATTACCGTGTGGGAGGAGAGCACAAGCAGATTCCCAGCCTGCTGGTTCCTCCCATACAGTTTGGCAGTGCAATCTGAGCCTGCAGGGCTGAAATGGGAAGCAGCAGGAGGGAAGGAGCACGGGGAGCTGAGCGGTATTAAGTGAAAGGACTGCTGCTCCCCTGCGCTCTAGCAATAAGTCCTTCCATCTATATTGATGGAAGCGCTTATTGCATCCAGCACCGTTCTGACAGCTGGCACCGTGGGCAGAGCGTCCCCCTTGGCACACCACTGAAGCACCAAAGAGTGACTCATTTTAATTGGTTTTAGAGACCCCAGGTAATACTTCTGTACAAGGAAGCGCCCATTAATGTTAGTATGTACTGAATGTGCAAAACTACCTTCAGAAAGGAGGTTCTTTTTAATTTCTATATCAAGTTATCTTTTTTACAATTATACCAGATTCAGGCTCAAGAAAGACCAAATGGACAATTGGTGGAAGATCAGAAAACAACATTTGTTAAACAGCTGAAGCTGGGAAAGGTTGGTTCTTGCATGCAAAGAAAAAGTCTAAAGTTGTTGTATAGATTAAAAAAATAATAATAAAAGAACATTGGGGGAGATTTATCAAACTGGTGTAAAGTAGAACTGGCTTAGTTGTCCATAGCAACCAATCAGATTCCACCTTTCATTTTCCAAAGGAGCTTTGATAAATGAAAGGTGGAATCTGATTCGTTGCTGTGGGCAACTAAGCCAGTTCTACTTTACACCAGTTTGATAAATCTCCCCCATTGTGTTCCACTTCTAGTAATGCTTATCAAAAATAAGAATTTTAAAGTGAACCTCTGGACATATTTTTATAGTTAGGAAAATAGGCCTACTAGGGTCATGTAACATACCAAGACCACTATAGTTTCTTCTCCACAGGGAGTAGCTGCATGTTACTAGCAGGGCTGTGGAGTCTGAGTCGGAGGCAATTTTGGGTACCTGGAGTCGGCAAAAAATGAACCGACTCAGACTAGATTTAAATTGGAATAACAAAGCAAGTTTAAATGTCCCAATTCACAAAAAGTTATAATTAATTACCGTATTTTTCGCCCTATAAGATGCACCTAGGTTTTTGAAGAGGAAAATAAGAAAAAAAATATTTTGATCCAAAAGGTGTGCTTTTGGTGGGTTTTGAACTAATGGGGGCATCTGTGGGTGGCACTGTTATGGGGGCATCTGTGGGTGGCACTGTTATGGGGGCATCTGTGGGTGGCACTGTTATGGGGGCATCTGTGGGTGGCACTGTTATGGGGGCATCTGTGGGTGGCACTGTTATGGGGGCATCTGTGGGTGGCACTGTTATGGGGGCATCTGTGGGCGGCACTGTTATGGGGCATCTGTGGGTGGCAATGTTATGGGGGCATCTGTGGGTGGCACTGTTATGGGGGCATCTGTGGGTGGCACTGTTATGGGGGCATCTGTGGGTGGCACTGTTATGGGGGCATCTGTGGGTGGCACTGTTATGGGGGCATCTGTGGGTGGCACTGTTATGGGGGCATCTGTGGGTGGCACTGTTATGGGGGCATCTGTGGGTGGCACTGTTATGGGGGCATCTGTGGGTGGCACTGTTATGGGGGCATCTGTGGGTGGCACTGTTATGGGGGCATCTGTGGGTGGCACTGTTATGGGGGCATCTGTGGGTGGCACTGTTATGGGGGCATCTGTGGGTGGCACTGTTATGGGGGCATCTGTGGGTGGCACTGTTATGGGGGCATCTGTGGGTGGCACTGTTATGGGGGCATCTGTGGGTGGCACTGTTATGGGGGCATCTGTGGGTGGCACTGTTATGGGGGCATCTGTGGGTGGCACTGTTATGGGGGCATCTGTGGGTGGCACTGTTATGGGGGCATCTGTGGGTGGCACTGTTATGGGGGCATCTGTGGGTGGCACTGTTATGGGGGCATCTGTGGGTGGCACTGTTAAGGGGGCATCTGTGGGTGGCACTGTTAAGGGGGCATCTGTGGGTGGCACTGTTAAGGGGGCATCTGTGGGTGGCACTGTTAAGGGGGATATCTGTGGGTGGCACTGTTAAGGGGGATATCTGTGGGTGGCACTGTTAAGGGGGATATCTGTGGGTGGCACTGTTAAGGGGGATATCTGTGGGTGGCACTGTTAAGGGGGATATCTGTGGGTGGCACTGTTAAGGGGGATATCTGTGGGTGGCACTGTTAAGGGGGGATATCTGTGGGTGGCACTGTTAAGGGGGATATCTGTGGGTGGCACTGTTAAGGGGGATATCTGTGGGTGGCACTGTTAAGGGGGATATCTGTGGGTGGCACTGTTAAGGGGGATATCTGTGGGTGGCACTGTTAAGGGGGATATCTGTGGGTGGCACTGTTATGGGGGATCATTGTGGGGGCATCTGTGGATGACACATATTTAGCATCTTATCTTATGTGTCATCCACAGATCCCCCCCCCCCCCCATAACAGTGTCCCTGTGTAGTGAATGGGGGCCGGCATCTGTTTCTGTAATGGCAGCGGGGCCCGGTGCCTGCTTCATTCGTAAAGTGGGCGGAGCAGGCGTGTGACGTAGTGAGCTACGCTACGAGCGCCCACCCGGCCTCCTGACTGCCAAGAAGTTAGTAGTAAGTAGTACAGCACTAGATTTAAGATGATTAGAATACTTTAACAATACCCACAAGTTAGATATGATTACCGTATACTACAGTGAGGGGGGCCCGCTGCCATTACAGAAACCGGCCCCCAGCCCCTCCTCCCTCTCAGCCTATTCACCGGACGGTCGCAGCATTCGCCCCCATAAGACGCACTGCTATTTGTTCCCCACTTTTGCGAAAAATACGGTACTTCTCTACTGTAAGAATAAAGGCCAATGCATGCAGTGCGTCACGTTACCGCAAAACGAACACGTTAAGTGACCATGAAGAAGCATGCATTTCATATGCTTCACTATATGGCACGCAACGCACGGTTAAGGAGCGGCAATACTTAAACTTTCCATTGTGTTATGTTCCGCTGTTACAGGGAACGCAACGCCCATGGTTAACCTAGCCTCTCACTGATAACTGATTAAGTAAATATGTTTTTTGCAGGACTAGAGACACTTGTATAAGTGAAGGGAATGGGTAGTCAATAGTTCAAGACTGAAGCTGTAAACCATTTAAAAAAACTGCTGTCATTCAGCTAAGGCTATAAAAACTTGTAAACTCAGATTGTTAGCTTAAACTTTAAACCTGACTATGGGATTCTACTAGGGAAATCATGTTTTAAAATAAATGCCCCTTCCCCTGCCCCTTCCTGGATCCTCCCACTGCTATATCTTCATCAGAAGATCAGCACACAAAGGAGAAGGCAGCAGCTTCCTAGCCAGTAGTTCTGTGGTAATGACATGTATGTTGCCTTTCTTTCCTTCAAGGAATGTAAAAAATACATTTGCATATTAAATACAGAGGAGTTGGAGTCGGGGAGTCTGAGTCTGAGTCAGAAGTACCAAAAACGGAGGAGTCGGAGTCGGACCATTTATCTACCGACTCCACAGCCCTGGTTACTAGGCTGTACAGGGGAAGTTGCCAAATGATGCACCTTCTTCAGTCATTGTTCTGCAGTTATTCACTAAATTGTGCCTCCAGGACGTTCTGCTCTGCCCCTTTGCAGCATGCACTCTGCCCGATACACAAAGGGGTCTCTTCTCCCTTCCAGATAATTTTTTCCTGCTTTCTGATCCGAATGCGGTAATAAGCAACTAAAACAGAGAAGGGGGGGCAGCAGCCAAAATGGCTGGACGCACTTGAGAGGAGCTCCGGGGCTAGCGCTGCTATATGGGACAAATCCTGTTACACACTGGCCCATTATCGCAAACAGACCCCTGAATGTGCCCGAATACACCCAAGAGGCAGGCGCAGTGTAAACTCACCCTGCTAGGGACTGGAGAGAGATCCTGAGCCGAGAGTGCCGAAGGAGAAGGCAGGGCGGCAGTCCTACAGAGTGCTGTGGCATAGAAGATACGGTGAGCAGCAAGGGGAGAGGATCGGGAGTAGAAGGACAGGAGAGGCAGCAGCAGAGAACTGGGGGCAACTGAGACTGCGAGTCCCCGCCAGACAGCCATTTTGCTGGCTTCCCTGCAGCACCAAGAAAGGGGAGGGAGCCCAGATCAGCACAAGCTTCAGCCATAGCGGAAGTCTTAATATGAGCTGTGCCACTCGGGAATAGCACAATATCCTGATCAACTTAACAGGGACTTTACCTCAGACCGTTTAAAAAAAAATATATATATATATATATACACTCACCTAAAGAATTATTAGGAACACCTGTTCTATTTCTCATTAATGCAATTATCTAGTCAACAAATCACATGGCAGTTGCTTCAATGCATTTAGGGGTGTGGTCCTGGTGAAGACAATCTCCTGAACTCCAAACTGAATGTCAGAATGGGAAAGAAAGGAGATTTAAGCAATTTTGAGCGTGGCATGGTTGTTAGTGCCAGACGGGCCGGTCTGAGTATTTCACAATCTGCTCAGTTACTGGGATTTTCACGCACAACCATTTCTAGGGTTTACAAAGAATGGTGTGAAAAGGGAAAAACATCCAGTATGCGGCAGTCCTGTGGGCAAAAATGCCTTGTGGATGCTAGAGGTCAGAGGAGAATGGGCCGACTGATTCAAGCTGATAGAAGAGCAACGTTGACTGAAATAACCACTCGTTACAACCGAGGTATGCAGCAAAGCATTTGTGAAGCCACAACACGCACAACCTTGAGGCGGATGGGCTACAACAGCAGAAGACCCCACCGGGTACCACTCATCTCCACTACAAATAGGAAAAAGAGGCTACAATTTGCACGAGCTCACCAAAATTGGACTGTTGAAGACTGGAAAAATGTTGCCTGGTCTGATGAGTCTCGATTTCTGTTGAGACATTCAAATGGTAGAGTCCGAATTTGGCGTAAACAGAATGAGAACATGTATCCATCCTCTGATGGCTACTTCCAGCAGGATAATGCACCATGTCACAAAGCTCCAATCATTTCAAATTGGTTTATTGAACATGACAATGAGTTCACTGTACTAAAATGGCCCCCACAGTCACCAGATCTCAACCCAATAGAGCATCTTTGGGATGTGGTGGAACGGGAGCTTCGTGCCCTGGATGTGCATCCCTCAAATCTCCATCAACTGCAAGATGCTATCCTATCAATATGGGCCAACATTTCTAAAGAATGCTATCAGCACATTGTTGAATCAATGCCACGTAGAATTAAGGCAGTTCTGAAGGCAAAAGGGGGTCCAACACTGTATTAGTATGGTGTTCCTAATAATTCTTTAGGTGAGTGTGTGTATGTATGTGTATATATATATATATATATATATATATATATAAAGCACACCATAGGAGCACAAGATAGCTCCAGAGAAAACTACTGCTGACCTCACTGACAGCCTCAATAAATATAAGGAGGCACACTGCACTCTCCAAGCACTGGAATCTGATTTATTTACTGTCTATCTACCTATATATTGATATAACAACGGGGCCACAAAAAAAACAGTGTCACAGAAAAATTGAGAGAATTTGCCAGACAACCAGATGAAAATTTGCGGTCACCTCTACCGCAGCGGAATATGCACTGTAGCGGTTCCTGTAACTCCCCCTGAGGAAACTCAAGATGAACTCACTCTTAAAGTATCAGCCCAAGTTCTGGAAGCTATTGCCGTATGCAAGACATCCCTCACAGTGAAATTAGATGAAGTTAAAATCGATTTGGGTCTCCTGCGCCAAGACCTGCACAACCTGCGGGACAGAGTTCAACATACTGAAGAGCGCATATCATGCATAGAATACACTACTGACACTGTTTCCAGCTCCATATCCGATCTTAATACTAAAGCGGAGCTTTGGAAACAGAAAGTAGATGATCTAGAAAATAGGCTCCGTAGAAACAATTTTAGAATCATCAGCTTGCCTGAAAGAGCAGAGGGCCGCACATCGGATGAATTTATTGAAAACTGGGTGAAAGGACTCTTCCTGGAAGCAAATTTCTCTTCTGCATTTCCGGTAGAAAGTGCTCAGAGTATCAGCAAAACCTCCCCTACCTGGAGCCCCACCTCGACCCATGCTCACAAGATTTCTCAATTGCAAAGATAGAGACAAGATATTGGCCCTAGCCAGAAGACGACAAGAAATCAAATATGACAACACCAGAGTCTCCATCTTTCTGGATTTTTCCATGGAATTGCAGAAACAGCGAGCCACCTTCATGGATGTCAAGCGACTCCTAAGAGAGGCCAACATACCCTACTCCATGGGCTATCCTGCGAAACTAAGAGTGGTGGACGGCAACAGAACGGTCTTCTTCAATTCTTTTGGAGAGGTGTCTGAGTGGCTGGCCCTACGGTGAAGATCCCCACGACGCTGAGACCCCTGGCAACATCTAAGGACTGGTCAGATGGCATTGTCGGTCTGGCTGGGCTAAGTTGAATTGTTTCAGAAATGTTTAACTGCAGCTTCTTGTTCATACTTCTATACACTTAAGCTAATGTCTAGGGGTCACATTAAAGGGTTTCTGTCACCCCAATTTTCGCTATTAAACAGACTGACATTATAGATGTGAAAATGTCACCTGAATTTAACTCTGCATTTCTTTCATTTAAGTATGCCCCCGTTTTCGTGTAATTTTTACTTTTAAAGCACCTGCTCCTAGAGGCTCCGTTCACCCACCTAATTTCCACGCCCTTCTGTCTTGATTGACAGGGCCAGGCCAGCGTTGGTTCTCCTGGTGGCCCCGTTTGCTGTGTAAGTCTCGTGCCTGTGCCGTCCCGTTCAGTATTCGGCGCAGGCGCAGTGAGGTCCTTAACTGAATTCAGGTGGTTTGATCTTTGGAGCACTCAATACCCCAGGGCTAGGGTGTTTTCCTGCCACAGTGGCAGCCACAACTCCTTAACTCAAATAGATTATATGTTAGGCAATGGATTAGCAATGTTAAATCTCCGGTCCATAATATACTTACCTCGGGGATATCTGATCACTCGGCAATACTAGGTATCCTTATACGTAGCACCCCCTCAATAATGTACAGAATGAATATACAACCGTTATTGCTGAATCTCATGAGCTCAGCAGATGGAATCCCTTACCAAATACACGAGTTTCTGAAAACGCATGAAGAAGAGCCGAAACTAGCTCTTGTGTGGGACACACTAAAGGCATTTCTCCGCGGCTCCTTACATTCCAGCATAAACTATATAAAAAAGGACACCAAATGCTCAGAAATAGAGCTGGAGTCTCGCTGTACTGAGCTGGGACAACAGTATATCAGTCACCCGACTAACGCCAACATAACTGCATGGCTCCAGGCGGGCAGACAATACCTAGCGGTACTTAAAGATGAAGCCGATAGGAAACTATTCTTCATTAAATAGACCACTTTCGAACTCTGTAATTAATCGGTTAAGCTACTGGCCCAGCTGAATCGACACGACTCACCATCTACAGCGATTCTAGCGGTTAGGAACCATGCGGAACAGGAACTTAGGACTCAAGAAACGAATATTCGCACCTTCACCCACTTTTATCAAGACTTGTATAGATCCAGTATAACATACCTACGAGGAATTCTTCTCCCTAAACTTACCACAACACAAAGTGCCCAATTAGATAAACCGATCAGCCTGGAGGAGGTACTGCAAGCGATATCTGATCTTAACAATGGGAAATCGCCAGGCCCAGACGGGCTACCCAAGTAGGTGTATGCTAGATACGCTGAGGTACTGCCCCGTCAATTGCTGGCCACCTTTCACTCGGCCCTGGAGATGGGACGCCTACCCGCCTCATTTATGGAAGCAACTGTAATACGTTTGCTTAAACCTGACAAGGATCCACTCGACTGCAGTTCCTATAGGCCCATAGTATTGCTCAATGTAGACTACAAAATTCTGACTAGAATAACTGGCAACTCGCCTTAACCAGGTAATTTTGTCACTGGTTCACCAACACCAGACAGGTTTCATGCCAGGGAAGTCCACCACTGAGAACATCAGACGGGTTCAGGTTGTTACGCAAATGGGCTATGCCCTGAATGCGGATTGAGCTTTGGCCTCATTGGATGCTGACAAGGCATTTGATTCTATAGAGTGGACATACCTGCTAGGCTGCCTGGGGGGGCTTTCGGTTTGGTCCACAGATCCTCATATGGATTAATATCCTGTACAGCAGCCCGGTAAGCAGGCTACTAATCAATGAAGAACTGTCAGAATGTTTCCACCTTCACAGAGGAACCAGACAAGGTTGTCCTCTGTCACCACTCATATTTGCTCTGGCAGTTGAGACCTTGGCAATTAGGTTGAGGAGTAGTAACAATATAACCGGAGTGACCATGGGTGAGAGAGAAGCCCGCATAGGACTTTATGCTGCTGATATGATCTTATACATGTCCTCACCTGAGTCGTCCCTCAGCAATGCGGTGGCTCTGATAGATGAGTTTTGAGATTACTCGGGCTTAAGAATCAATTGGGAGAAGTCAGTATACATACCTCTGTGCAGAGCAGACTGGACGGGCCCTTCATATATAGCTAGACTAAAGGTGGTTGACACATTTAAAAATCTGGGGGTAAAAATCACTAAACGTCACCACCAGGCTAAATCACTTAACTCATCACATTCGGAATAAATTCCAAAACTGGAAGCCGTTGCCTGTCTCGGTAGCAGGGCACATTAACTTACCGTATTTTTCGCTTTAGAAGACGCACTTTTTTCCCCCCAAAAGTGGGCGGAAAATGGCCGTGCATCTTATAAAGCGGATACTTCGCTGGCCGCTATGCTGCATAGTGCGGCCAGCGAAGTATCAGTGTGGAGGGAGGAGGCGGGGACACTCATGGCGGGGCCCGGTGCAGTGACTCTACTCTAATACACCGGGCCCTGCAGCTAAGTACATTCAATCTGATCCATATCTTAATGTATGCCGCACTGTTCTGTACTTACTGTAGTACCGTATGTATAGCATTAAGACGGCGCAGACTGGCAGCTCCCTCGGTCATGCGCCGCCTGCCGCAGCTCCATCCTCATGCGCCGCCTGCCTGTTCATTCATAAAGTGAGATAAGCAGGCAAGGAGGGAGCTGCGGCAGGCGGCGCATGACCGAGGGAGCTGCCGGTCTGCGCCGTCTTAATGCTATACATACGGTACTACAGTAAGTACAGAACAGTGCGGTATACAGTAACATATGGATCAGATTGAATGTACTTAACAGCTGCAGGGCCCGGTGTATTATAGTAGAATCACTGCATCGGGCCCCGCCATGAGTGTCCCCGCCTCCTCCCTCCACACTGATGCATCTGATGGGGGATCTGTAGATGACACTTATGGGGATCTGTGGATGACATTAGTGTCATCCGCAGAGCCCCCATAAGTGTCATCCGCAGAGCCCCCATAAGTGTCATCCGCAGAGCCCCCATAAGTGTCATCCGCAGAGCCCCCATAAGTGTCATCCGCAGAGCCCCCATAAGTGTCATCCGCAGAGCCCCCATAAGTGTCATCCGCAGAGCCCCCATAAGTGTCATCCGCAGAGCCCCCATAAGTGTCATCCGCAGAGCCCCCATAAGTGTCATCCGCAGAGCCCCCATAAGTGTCATCCGCAGAGCCCCCATAAGTGTCATCCGCAGAGCCCCCATAAGTGTCATCCGCAGAGCCCCCATAAGTGTCATCCGCAGAGCCCCCATAAGTGTCATCCGCAGAGCCCCCATAAGTGTCATCCGCAGAGCCCCCATAAGTGTCATCCGCAGAGCCCCCATAAGTGTCATCCGCAGAGCCCCCATAAGTGTCATCCGCAGAGCCCCCATAAGTGTCATCCGCAGAGCCCCCATAAGTGTCATCCGCAGAGCCCCCATAAGTGTCATCCGCAGAGCCCCCATAAGTGTCATCCGCAGAGCCCCCATAAGTGTCATCCGCAGAGCCCCCATAAGTGTCATCCGCAGAGCCCCCATAAGTGTCATCCGCAGAGCCCCCATAAGTGTCATCCGCAGAGCCCCCATAAGTGTCATCCGCAGAGCCCCCATAAGTGTCATCCGCAGAGCCCCCATAAGTGTCATCCGCAGAGCCCCCATAAGTGTCATCCGCAGAGCCCCCATAAGTGTCATCCGCAGAGCCCCCATAAGTGTCATCCGCAGAGCCCCCATAAGTGTCATCCGCAGAGCCCCCATAAGTGTCATCCGCAGAGCCCCCATAAGTGTCATCCGCAGAGCCCCCATAACAGCGCGGCATCCGCAGAGCCCCCATAACAGCGCGGCATCCGCAGAGCCCCCATAACAGCGCGGCATCCACAGACCACCATTAGTTCAAAACCTACCAAAAGCACACCTTTTAAATATTTTTTTCTTATTTTTCTCCTCAAAAACCTAGGTGCGACTTATCATCAGGTGCGTCTTATAAAGCAAAAAATACGGTAATCAAAATGATCATACTCCCCAAGTTGCTATACGCAGTCCAGCATTCAGAAACACACATACCCAAATAGATTTTTAAAGAACTGGATTCCTTGACTAAGGTCCTTATTTGGGGCAGATCTCGGTCCAAGCTTAGCTTTGATATATTAAGGCGTCCCAAAATGGAGGGAGGCATGGCATTACCGGATTATTATATGCACTACCTGGCCGGCCAATTGAGGCTCATTAACACCTGGTATACTGCTTTAAACTTGCCAACTTCAGAGTATTTCTTAAAAATATATCTAAATTGCAACACACTATGGTCGGTTTTGGTGGCGACCCCCAAATTTCAGAAGCCATTGTTGCCATTGCACAAATTGGCTCAGACGGTCTGGAAAGGGGCTAAAACTTTATCCCAATTTACAGAGGTTGTCTCAGACATACCCCTATGGGACAATCAATCCTTGCCACACCTGCAAGTGGTTATGGGAGCAGACAAATGGAAACTGGCAGGGGCTAAAACCCTTGGTGACATTTCTGATCAGGGAGCAATAATGATGTTCACGGCACGGTCACAAAAGTATGATATCCCTCGTACCCACTTCTTCTCATATCTACAACTTAGGGCTGCCATACAAACCAAGTTTCCAAATAATGGCACCAGGATTTCGAAGTATCCACTCATAGGAGTTGTCAAGACCCAGAGGACTAGTATCGGCGAACTACTCGTACCTGGTACATGGGTGGAGCAGCACCTGTCCACCCCCAGCAATAGATAAATGGAAAAGATTGATACCCACCACTCATAGAAGAATCTACCGGTTTTATTGGAATCACATTTACATGTATCACCTGCAGTTAATAACAAAATAATCCAGCTTTATATTATTCACCAGTCATATCTCACACCAATTAGACTGCATAAAATGGGCAGGGTGCCTTCCACGGCATGCCCGCGATGCGGGTAACTGGAAGCGGACTTCTAGCATATGATATGGAGCTGTAACCAGATTGCTGTGTTCTGGAGGGAGGTGACTGGCCTTCTTTCCTCCTTATTGCCAGTGAGAGTGGCCTGCACTCCTGAGGTCTGCCTGTTGGGATCACTACATGACTATATTCCTGAAGGAATCGCTGTTTATGGCATGTAAATGCATCGCTCTGAGATGGTATAGCCCCAATATACCGAACTTGACCATGTGGAAATTACAGATAAATCAGATTCTGCCATATATAAGGGTTAGTATTTAAACACTGCAACAAGCCACACAAATTTGACAAGATCTGGGGCCTGTGATGTGGGTCACCTCATACTATACTTGGAGTCGAGACTGCAACAAGCCCTGTCGTCAGCTCGAGGAATCGTGGATCAACCTGTTTAGTGGGGCCGCCGATGAGAAAATGTTTTTAATAATACTCTATCAGCCAGGGAATAAGGAATTCATAACAATGCAATGGTTGGCTGGAGAAGATGATAATAAGGTCTTTGTATAACTGTTTATACTTTAATCTGTAAAAAGAGAGTATGATTGTCATGTTATTTCATTTTTTTGTTAATAAAAGAGTAAAAATAAAAAATAAAAAGAGAAGAGAGCTCTCAGTTTTGTCAGTATTATGTGCAGAGTGGGAAGTTTGTGGGGTAATATGGAGCATCGTCTGGCTGTCTATGTTCCAGAAAAGCATATCTTTGTGTGCTATAATTTACTTCAATTTCTGGTTTAGAGTAAACGTATTGAGCTGCTGAAAGCTGCACCCCGTCTAAGCTATACCCATATAACAAAAAAGTGTGGAGTGGTGTGAACTTGAAAAAGTGAAATGTTTTTGCAGCAGGAGCGGTGTAAGTGTTTTACTGTAAAAGAATTTGTTCATTTCACATGGTCATTTTTTTAACAGCTTCCGCAGTGTTTGTGCATCCACCTGCAGCGCCTAAGCTGGTCCAATCAGGGCAGCCCTCTGAAACGGAATGAACATGTCCAGTTTAGTGAATTCCTTGCCTTGGATAGGTATAAGTATCGACTCAATGGAAATGTATTTCGCCAGCGACAGTGCATTGTTGAAGGTAGAACTACGCAAGTAACAACTGATGCATCAGCAGGTACACTGAATATCTTGTTATTCTGACTTTTTATTAGTTTGTGACTGTCATTATATAAAGGTGTCTTATATTCATTCCGTTTTGTCATAAAATATGGAAGGACTAGACTCTTGAGGTGCTTACATTTTGGCTTTTGTTAAACATAAGAAGAACATATATAGTGTAATTCCCACTGGGTGCAGCATATCAACCAGACAATCCCTCCTGTATGACCCTTGATTCACTTGGATCAATCTCATTGATCTGAGGAAGGGGTATAAGCCCGAAATGCGTTCTGTTAGGCCACTTTCACACAAGCGAGTTTTCCCGCGCGGGTGCAATGCATGAAGTGAAAGCGTAGCAGCCGCACTGAATCCTGCCCCATTCATTTCAATGTGTCTGTGTACATGAGCGTAAGATTTTCACACATCATTTCTACATTGAGCGAGAGTCGCAGGATGTTCTATATTTTGTGTTTTTCACGCAGCCCTGGCTTCATAGAAGTGAATGGGGCTTCAGTGAAAAACGCATTGCATCCGGATGCAAAGCGTTTTTCACTAATAGTTGCTGGGAGATGTTGCTTGTAAGTCTTCATTTTTTTTTCACGTGCGTGAAAAAAACGCATCAAAACTGATTTCACCCGTGCGGAAAAAACAAACACTGAACGCAATTACAGACCAAACTGACTGAACTTGTTTGCAAAATGGTGTGAGTTTCAATGAACGCATCCGGAGCCTATCCATAACACTCTTGTGAAAGAGGTCTTAAGATTATTTTTTTCTTTAAAAAAAAAAAAGACCGACCTGATGTTAATATCAGGATGTATGTCATTTATATCATTTACATTTTATTTATTCCACAAGTTGGTGGTGTTAAATACACTGCGTTTACCCTAGCAGTAAAGTGGGTAAGATTTTGAAAAATCAATCATCCGCATAGTGATGGAAGTTTCTGCAATGGAATCTGCATGACATGTGGTGTGATTTTTCCAATGCAGTCTAATCAGGGTAGCCCTCTGAATTGTAATGAATATGTCCATTTCCACTCTTTTTTGCAATGCATAGGGTGAAGTCCACTGCAAAATTGGCAAGCAAATGATGTGGATTTTACAAAAAATAAGCCATGTATGGCAGTATTCGTACAGTCTAAGTAATCTGTTATATTTTGGTTACCATACTATATATTGCCCTAATTTATCTATTATAGCTTCTGATGGGTCTCACAATTCCAAGGTACAGTTGCTGAATGGAATTTATTCTACATCCTTATTGTCATCTCCTAGCATAAATTCCAAGTCTTCTAGCCCAGAATGCACGTGAGTATTTTTTGGTGTACAGTTAGATGTGTTCTTAAAGGGAACCTGTCACCAGGATTTTGTGTATAGAGCTGAGGACATGGGTTGCTAGATGGCCACTAGCACATCCGCAATACCAAGTCCCCATAGCTCTGTGTGCTTTTATTGTGTAAAAAAACCGATTTGATACATATGCAAATTAACATAAAAGAGTCATATCTTACTTGTGTGACCAGAGAAGAGTCATATTTTCAAGCTATGACTCATCTCAGGTTAATTTGCATATGTATCAAATTGTTTTTTATACACAATAAAAGCACACAGAGCTATGGGGACTGGGTATTGCGGATGTGCTAGTGGCCATCTAGCAGCCCATGTCCTCAGCTCTATACCCAAAATCCAGGTGACAGGTTCCCTTTAAGGTACTCTCTTGCATGTATAAGTAGCTTATACAGTATATATATGTTGATGATTATGATATCAGACCTCAAAGTTGTGTGCAGCAGTCTCTCATTAGAAGCAGGTAGTCAGGAGAGCAGGAGGATGAAGCCTGCCCCTCTGTTTTATTTACAGGCAAGGACATCTCCATTGGATAACAGATATACAGGGGGTTCTCCTATATTGATGACCGATCCTCAGGATAGGACATAAATATCAGATCGGTGGGGGTCTGACACCCCTGCCGATCAGCTGTTTGAGGAGACAGTGTGCACGTGCCATCTCCCGTCCCACCGCTGCTTTGCCATAGACAGCAAGGGTGAGCAGGAAGAGTGACGGCACGTGCACATTGCTCGCGGTCTCCTCATATAGCTGATCGGCAGGGGTGCTTGGTGTTGGACCCCCACCGATCTGATATTGATGACCTGAGGATATGTCATTAATATAGGAGAGCACAGAGAAGCCCTTTAAAGGGTTTCTACCACCTCATTTGGACCTAATTAGCTGTCAGACACTAGCGATCTGACAGCCGTGTGCGTCTGTATTCGGCGCAGGGACTCTCTGACCGGCCGGGCGTCTGTTCGGGAGCGGTCAGACAGTCACTGCGCATGCGCCGAATACAGACGCACGCGGCGCAGGTGTGAGAATTTGGCCGATGGATGAGATGGAGGCTGGCAATCTAGAGATGGGCGGGCTGGAGGGACGAGCAGGGCGGAATACAGGGTGAGTGGACGGAGCCTCTAGGTGTTGAAAAGAAGCTCCCATAGCACCTAGAGGCTCATTTGCATAGCAATAAAAGTTGTTTTTTTAGTGTAACGGCTGCACACAAAGGTCTTAGAATAGCATGGTTAGGTAGAGCAGACACTAGCAGATTGCTAGTGTCTGACAGCTAATTAGGTCCAAATGAGGTGGTAGAAACCCTTTAAAGATTTGAAACATAGTTGCTTCTTTTGATGATTTGCCTTCTATGAAAGGGAATTTCAGGCTTGAGATATAGATGACCTCAATATCAGAAGAGTGGGGTACCCCTACCGATCAGCTGTTCCCTGAACACTTTGAACAGAGCTGGAAGCACAGCTCCATTCAAAGTGTAGTGGCCGTGCTGGGATACAGAAGCTCAGCCTCCATGCACTGAGCCCAAATATACAATAATATATCCAGCAAAAAAACAAGTCTTCATATGGCACAGAAAAATTAAAAAAGTTATGGCTGTCTTAAGGCAGTTAAAAAATAAAATAAATCTGTGTCATGAAGGCCTAAACTGGCCGCAGCACGAAGGGTTAGGCTTTTATGTATATATAAATAAAACATTGTAAGCATGGACTACGTTGTATTTATTCTTTTTTGCACCCAGCAGGTCGTCGTCTTATCTCTTCCGTCTTATGGCAGTCATCGTTCATCATGGAGATATGCACTCAGGGCATTTTGTTACTTATCGACGTTCCCCTCCAGCAGCTAAGACCTCAAAGCATCTAAGTTTGCAGTGGTTGTGGGTTTCTGATGACACTGTCCGCAGAGCAAACATTCAAGAGGTCCTCTCTTCTAATGCTTACCTGCTGTTTTATGAGCGTGTGCGGCCTAAACTACACAACCAAGGAAGCGAGACTTGTTCAGAAGAATAAATGGGAGACTATGAATCATGCATTTCATACTCTGGTCAACGCTGTATGTTTCATCCATCTTGGATGGTTCTAGTCCAAAGCTAGGAAAATACTTATTATGTGTGTCTACTGTCCCACCCTCCCTGGCTCTAACATGTACATTCAGTGAGGTCTGCCAGTATTGTGCTGTACCACAGGCTTTAAATTTCCACTCCTATGGGTCCCTGTTATTTGTATAAGAAAGCATTACCTTTTACAGCACATAGATGGTCCTATACAGGGACTGGCTTTTGGAAGACTTAGAATATTACTCCTACCAACATAGGTAACTACTTCAGGGTGAGTAGACCAGCCTCACACCAGTCAAGTGCTAGGTCAACATATCTATATTCTGTTAATTTCCTACAATTAAAGAACAGGTCTGTCAGTCATTCAATGTGTACACATAGAAGAATGTTATCTTTCTGAAGTTACAGGAGTCATCTTATTGTTGGGAAGAAAACAGGAAATTATATAAAATAAAAAGACACTAGTCAAATTTTCAATCCCTGCAGAGATGCTCCTACAGTCTCCTGCCAATAATGACTTGCTGTCGTTGCACAATTTGGTGAGGCCAGTAGTATGGCATGTGACAGTGGCCGAGGTCAGCGATTGGCTGCAGATGCCCATGTCTGACTTCTGAGGCCATTAATAGGCTGCAGCAGTCACATGGCAGCTTGTTAAAAAAAAAATATATAAAAATTGCAGGGGACCACTGGATCGGCAGGTGATTAATGAGGTGAGGTGTCTTTTTTTTTTAAGTTGCAAATGTTATACAATTATTTTTCAACAACCAGGCAACCACTTTAATAATAATAAAAAAAAAAAAAAAAAATCCTGTGTAACAAATACAGAATATGAAATGAAGATGTGCCATTTGTTTCTCTCCAGATGCTGAATCACCCATCAGTTTCCATTGCTCCTCGTGGCAGATGATTTATTATCCTTTAATTTAACATTGATAAAAACTATTTTCCTGAAACTGCCAATCAAACACAATGTGACACTTTCTGTATTATGCTTACAAGATATGAGATTATTCAGGTAATATTTCCAGGCTTGTTTTTTTGCCCCCTGAATCGAGCCACAAAACGTTAATTTTATTGATGTATTTAATTGCATTTCTTGTATATAGCTGTACATAAGAGATTATTTATTCTTATCTGGACAAATTGTATTAAATGACTTATTCATCTGATTAGTTTTAATTATCAATGAGAATAAAATTGTTTTGTTGAAGGAGGTCAGATTATGATGAGTTCCATTATTTTTTTTTAAATGATGTAAATGTCAGGATTGTAATTTGCTGTGAATTGAATTACTATTCAGCTTTCTATAAGAAGAATCTAAGGCCATATTCACATGTCCAGGTCTGGTTTGCGGACGCAAAAGCTCAATTCATTTGCATCTGCATAGGTCCTAGTTCAGCAAATGTCAGTTTTTTTTTTTTGTTTTGTTTTCTTATTTCACAACAGCTCAGTAAAAACAGACCACATAAGGATAGCATCTGTGGTTTTAACCAGACCAATTGAATAGAATGAGCAAGTTTGTATGCAAAACTGACCAAAGTAGTGCATGCCTCTGTGTGTTTCCTGCAGACCAATTGTCTGCGTAGACTCAGACTGTTCATGGAGAACACTGATAGCACACTTACATCCATCCCTGACTATTGAATAAGCCCTACAGCTTCTGACTTTACAACCACATGGCCATTCATTGAGATTGCCCCAGATTTCAGGCGCTGTCTTGCTAGTGGTAAGCAAAAATTCTTATTAGTATTGTTCTCAAACTGCAAAGATTGTAACAGAAAATTATATCTCCATTTGATTTGCTGCATTTAAAGCAGATCTGTCATCTGACTATGCCTTAGGTAAGGATAGCATAGCAAAGGTTTACTGTACTACTATTCAAAACGTGACAAAATTAGAATTGACTGGACACATAGTTATGCCCAGTGCCCTTTTCTTAGCTAGCTGACTAAAAGAAGACGGAAGGAGAGGTGTAGCAAACTAAGTTTAAGAGGCGACTAAGGGCTCATTCAGATGCTGTATGCCCGTTCAGTGGACTGCAAATATACGGGCACTGGCAGTGTGGAATCTGTGCTGTGGATGCAGACCCATTGACTTCAATAGGTCTGCAATCCGCAAAATATGGCAAATCTTTTGTGGTGCAGAGGCATGGACCCGAAAGCCCATGGAAGCGCTTCATAGTGTTTCTGTGGGCTTCCAATCCATGCCTCTGCACCGCAAAAGATAGGACATGCCCTATCTTTTGCAGATCGCAGACCCATTCAAGTCAATGGGTCCGCATCTGCATAAATCCTTTGGCTTTTATGTATGTCCCTATAATTGAGTCATTGAAATTAAGCCAGGACAGAAGAGAGCTGTGAAAGTATTTGGCATATATTTTGGAATCAGCAGCCATCAACATGGTTTCCAGTGCCTAGGTACTACCAGGCTATTGCCTTGAACGAAGAAGTGCAAAAGACTTTTCTTTCGTTCTGAGTTAGATCCTGGAAGCCTGAAGAAAAAGCCATGTCTAGTATCCACAGACCCGGTGATAGAAGTCATTGAGTATCTACAACAGCCATATCCAAATCTGGAGCTATGGGGCATATTTATGAAACGGTCTAAAAGAAAACCTATGAGTGGGGGAAGGATTATATGCTTTAAAGAGGTTTTCCCATTACAACAACTTATGGGGATAAGTGTCTGACTGCTGGGGCCCCTGTTTGAATGCAGTGGCAGACACACTTGCATGCTGAGGCTGCTGAAGATCGTTGAATACAAGTGCTTGCTATCAACACCCGCCGTATAGAGTTGAATGTTGTAGGGGACACGCATGTGTGTCTTGGGAAACACAGATGCCTGTTCTCGTGAGTAGCAGGGGGCCCTTTAACCAAAATGAGGTGGGCTGCAGTTGGTCAGTCAGTTGTCAGAATGACCAAACAAAGCATTCGCTGGGTCGAGCCCACTGTGATCGACACTTAGTAGTGACTAGCTGTAGTTGATGACAGCAGCCATTACTATTGTAGCAGCATGTCATTTGACACGGTGACATCTTCACGCTTTTTGTGACTTCTCATCTAGCTGTAAATTGAAGGTGCAGGGCAGGAACTCAGACAACCCTTTTAATACTGGCCCCTCATCTGAAATTAGCATATGAACACAAGTGAAAACTATGCAAAATACAGTTTGCCATTAATTCACAACTGCATCAGGCTTGGTTACTCTCTGACCCATTTCCTTCCTATCACAATGGTCTGCTTATCTCTGGCTTGGTGGCTTCATTTTACGGAATGTTAGATTAACTCGTGCAGCAAGTACTTTTCTTCTGACTGGGAGGCTGTGGTACCAGTAGACATTGGTTGGGAAGTTCATCATAAGCAAGCTACCATGCTCTAGCTCCAGCTTCACAGGTTCAATCGTACGCACAGAATTTTTGCCTCGTGAGTCTCTATGTCGAAAGACAAAATCCCTACAAGCTCCAAAAGACACAGACGCAATGGGACTTTGTGGAACCAGCTCCTTTTCATCATCTCTGTGGTCACCGATATGGTCATTACCATCTTTATATCTAAAAAAAAAATAAAAAAAAATTATATATATATATCTACACACATATTTAACAATGAGCAATGATTTTATTTGGTATTTTGAACTACATTCATAGGACAGGCCATTAATAGCTGGTCAGTGGGGGTCCGAATCTCCACACCCCTGCCAATCAGTTGCTTTTTGTCCGGCCTGTGACATCATGTCCAACGTAGACAGAGCCTTTGTGCAGCTCAGTTCCACTCAAGTGAATGAGCCTGGACTGCAATACCAAGAACATTCATTATAAAATGTATGGCGCTGTGCTTGGTATCAAGACACTGCAGCTCTTGTCCAAGCTCTGTGACCCCTTCAAACAGCTGATCAGCGGGGGTGCCGGGAGTCTGACCACCACCAATCTGATATCGAGAACCTATCCTCAGGCTAGGACCTAAGTCATCAGTATTCCAGTTCCAGAAAACTTCTTTAAGTTCCAAAGTAGCCAAAGCTCTTGAATAAGCCTGTCTGCACTCTATTCTCAACAGCTTATTTGGATGATTGATACAAACAATAAACACAGGCGTCTGGAGAAATCCTATTACTATGGTCAGCACAATGGCACCTAATAGACAGTAGCAATGTAGGTTTTAGCTATCTTTCATAGATTTAAAAAAAACTTTTTGCTGGTATTGCATCCAATACAATAACACAGTAACTAATAAATCTTTCCAATGGCCAGTTTCACATGAGCCTATTCAGTCCAGGGCTGAAAACTTCTCCTCTGACAGGAACCTTAGCATCATAATGATTGAGGATGCTGTGGGTGCCTGCCTGCCTGTGGGTCCAGTGTGTTACAGTGCCTTGAAAAAGTATTCATACCCCCCCCTTAAACTTTTCCACATTTTTTTCATTTTACATCCACAAACAAATGTATTTTTATTGGGATTTTATGCGATAGACCAACACAAAGTTGCATGTATGTGTGAAGGGAAAATAAAATGATACATGGTGTTCAAAATTTTTAATAAATAAGTCTGGAAAGTGTGGTGTGCATTTGTATTCAACCCCCTATACTCTGATACCCCTAAATAAAATACAGTGGGACCAATTGCCTTCAGAAGTCACCTAATTAGTAAATAAAGTCTACCTGTGTGTAATTTATTCTCAGTATAACTACAGCTGTTCTGTGAAGGCCTCAGAGGTTTGTTAGAGAATAGTATTGAGGGAAATTCTGTTTTCAAGTTCGGCGTACAGGGTTCGGGTTATCTCAGAATTCCGTTATGGATTCTGCTACCACGGACCAGAACTTATGGTCCGTGGTAGCGGAATCCATCACGGAATTGTTAGATAACCCGAACCCTGTACGCCGAACTTGAAAACAGAAGTTCGCTCATCCCTATTAGAGAACATTAGTGTAAAGCAGGGTTAGATTATAAAAAATATATATATCCCAAGCTCTGAACATCTCTCTGAGCAGTGTATGGCACAACTGCAAACCTACCAAGACATGGTCCACCTAAACTGACCGCCCAGGCAGAGAGAGCACTAATCAGAGAAGCAGTCAAGAGGCTCATGGTCACTCTGGAGGAGCCGCAGAGATCCACAGCTCAGGTGGGAGAATGTCCACAGGACAACTATTAGGCTCCATTCACATGTCTGTGGTGTGTTGCGGATCCGCAACACACCCAGCCGCACCCCCCTATAGAAATGCCTATTCTTGTCCGCAGCTGCGGACAAGAATAGGACATGTTCTATCTTTTGCGGAGCGGAAGATCGGGGCCGCGCCCTGCAGATGCGGACAGCACACTGTGTGCTGTCCGCATCCATTCCGTCCCCATAGAGAATGAACGGGTCCGCATCCATTCCGCAAAATTGCGGAACGGAGGGGGACGTGTGAATGGAGCCTTAGTCGTGTACTCCACAGGATCTGACCTTTATGGAAGGTTGGCAAGAAAGCCATTTTTGAAAGCAAGCCACATGTCATGTAGGGGACACAGCAAATGTGTGGAAGAAGGTGCTGTGGTCAAATGAGACCAAAGTTTAACTTTTTGGCCTAAATGCTATGTGTGTTGGAAAACTAACACTGGGCATCACCCTGAACACACCATCCCCACTGTGAAACGTGGTGGCAGCATCATGCTGTGGGTATGCTTTTCTTCAGCAGGGACAGGGAAGCTGGTCAGAGTTGATGAGAAGATGGATGGAGATAAATACAGGGAAATCCTGAAGGAAAACCTGGTAGAGGCTGCAAAAGACTTGAGACTGCGGCAGAGGTTCACCTTCCAGCAAGACGACCCTAAACATACAGCCAGAGCTACAATGGCATGGTTTAGATCAGGCATGCTCAACCTGCGGCCCTCCAGCTGTTGTCAAACTACAACTTCCACCATGCACTGCTGTAGGCTGTCCAGGCATGCTGGGAGTTGTAGTTTTGCAACAGCTGGAGAGCTGCAGTTTGGGCATCACTGGTTTAGCGCAAAGCATGTGCTCATGTGTTAAAATGTCACAGTCCAGACCTAAATCCCATTGAGAATCTGTGGCAAGACTGGAAAGTTGCTGCTCACAGATGCTTTGCACCCAATCTGACTGAGCTTGAGCTATTGTGCAAAGAAGAATGGGCAAAATTTCAGCCTTGAGATGTGCAAAGCTGGGAGAGACATACCCCAAAAGACTTGCAGCTGTAATTTCAGTGAAAGGTGGTCCTACAAAACATTCACTCAGGGGGGCTGAATACAAATACACGCCACACTTTCCAGATTCTTATTAAAAGTTTTGAAAATCATGTATTTTCTTTTCACTTTACGCATACTTGTGGGTGTAACGTGAAAAAATTTGGAAAAGTTCAAGGAGTATGAATACCTTTTCAAGGCACTATTTATAGGTAAATAGATGGGGAGAGATGCAAACTACTCTACCTATTGTAGGTAAAGTTATTGCTAGTTAAAGCAATAAACCTGAAACAGGCAATTTTCTAATCTAGGAAATATAAATAATCTAAAGGTACAGTATATACACATTCAATAGATTTGTTGGAGAAATTAACCTTTGCAAGCTCCATTCAGATGAACGGGGCAGTGGCAGAAATATCTGCAACTAATCTGCGTGTGACTATACCCAAAAGATGGTTCAGATAGTTTAGTTCATGCAATCCACGTGCTACAAGCAGATTTTGTAACAGGTAAAGATCTGTGGTAAATCTATAACAAAAAAAAGACAGGCTGCGGATTTGATAATCTGCAGCGAAAAGATCAGCTAAGCCCATGCACAAGACTGTATCGGCAAAATATGGACATGCATTTTATGTGCGGACCCACTGTTTTCAATGTGTCCGTGGTCCTCATTTTGTCCATCTTTTTGGAGAACGGGGATATGGATGCAGAAATCTGTATGTCAGTTCTGCAAAAATATAGAACATGTCCTATACTTGTCTGCAAAATGCGGACCCGTTGAAGTCAATAGGTCTGCAAAAAATGCAGATGCAACACAGACTGCATCTGTATTTTGCGGATTTACAATTTGTGGACCGAAAAAAAGAAACAGTCGTGTGCATGGGGCCTGATAACAGTGTTCATGTACGGACCTGCATTGAAAATCCACCGCATCTTAACATGATCGAAAGGCACCTGATATAGCCAGCTCAACTTTACCTGTTAATAAGAACAAAGTTGAAAGAGTGCCCCGTGACCAATTGTACTCTCTCCCGTATAAGGTTCAGCACAGGAATCCATGGTTTGGGAGACAATGTGATGCCAGAAAATGTATAGGTCAGTCCTTCATCACCAAAAGTCACCTGCTTCCTTGGAACATTATGCCATTTACCATATACTTGAACTTTACTCAAGTCTCCTGCAAATTAAAGGAAGAATTGAATAACCTTAGAAGGTTGGAAAAAAAAAATATAAAAGTAAAACAAGGATGGGGAGTTTTGTTGACCATACAGTAAGTAAGGACATTTTTTCAATCACTGTATGGCTAATTTTTTGGCTTCTAGCCATCCTGGAAAACTCTTAACTGCTAACCACTGATTGTCAGAGGTATGCAGAAAGAAAAGGCAGGGACTGCCAGTACTTGCAGCACCACTGCTCCTATGCCTCCCTCTGATCTTTGCTGGCTGCTGCAGTGACATGCACATATACATGTGACCACTTCGGGGGAGGGGGGGGGGGGGGCAAAAAAGTGTATATATAATTTTTTTTTTTAATTTCATTGCCATCCCTGCTTTCGGCCTCAGTTTTGCATTAGTGTTGATTTAAACAATTGTGATCAGCCCGAGAAACACAGTCCAAGTGTCAGCCGCATCTCCCAGGCGACTGGGGCTCCGCTAACTCGAACTGACTGTATCATAGCAATTTATGATAGTCACTTCCTATCTGCTCACACGCAGGGCTGTGGAGTCGGTAGATAAATGTTCCGGTTCCGACTCCTCAGTTTTATGTACTTCCGACTCCGACTCCTCTGTATTAATATGCGAATGTATTTTATACATTCCTTGAGGGAAAGAAACGCAACCTACCACAGGACTACTGGCTGGGAAGCCAACAGTCTACTGTATTGCACAGTTTAAGCAAAAGACAAACACAATGAAAACAAAGGAGGATCCAGGAAGGGGCATTTATTCTAAAACATGATTTTCCTAGGAGAATCCCATAGTCATGTTTAAAGTTTAAGCTAACAATCTGAGTTTACAAGTTTTTATAGCCTTAGCTGAATGACAGCAGTTTTTCCAATGGTTTACAGCTTCAGTCTTGAAATATTGGCCCTCCATTCCCTTCACTTATACAAGTGTCTCACTCTCTAGTCCTGCAAAAAACATATTTATTTAATCCCTTATCAGTGAGAGGCTAGGTTACACATGGACGCTGTAAAAGCAGAACACAACACTATGGAAAGTATAAGTATTGCAGCTCCTAATTGTGCATTGCGTGCCATATAGTGAAGCACATGAAAAGCTTCTTCACGGTTACTTAACGTGTTCGTTTTGCGGTTACGTGAGGCTCTGCATGCATTTGTCTTTATTCTTACAGTAGAGAAGTCATTAATTATAACTTTTTGTGAATTGGGACATTTAAACTTGCTTTTTTTTTTTTTTTTTTTTTATTCCAATCAAAATTTAGTAGGAGTCGGAGTCGGTGCATTGTTTGCCGACTCCGACTCCAGGTACCCAAAATTTCCCCCGACTCCACAGCCCTGCTCACACGGGCATATTATATTTTACTCTCATCGTGATGTGAATACACTGCAATAGCCCCCCACAAGCAGAGACTGACTGTACTAGAAATTACTACGATACAGGTAGTTCGGGTCAGGGGAGCCACAGTTGGCCCGGTAGGCACACGGACTGCATTTTCCGGGCTGATCACGTTCGTGTGAATCAGCCGCTACTCTGATAACTGTTTTAAAAGGAACAATAAAAACCCTTTTTCTTTTTTCTTCAGTGTCACTGGGAGACCTTGTATTTTGTGGGATGAGCTGAAGCTTTAACTATTTGGGAGGATGTTAACATTATACTACAGGTTGCTACAGTTAGGTGATACCATTTTTAGATCCTCTATTTTACTACTTTTGTGCAATACAAACACGTTTTTTGCACAAATAGATTTTTTTGTGTCACGACTTTCCCAAACCCCTATTATTTGATTTTGTTGATGAAGCTGTACAAGTTCTTATTTTTTGGTGGGAGGACTTGTGGTTTTCAGTGGTACCATTTTGGGGTCCATACAAGTTTCTTGATTACTTTTTATTCCGGTTTGTGGAAGGTTGGATGAATGGAAAAAGAGCTACAGACTAGGTCCTTTTTTTAAGGCTACTTTCACACTCGCGTTTGGTGCGGATCCGTCATGGATCTGCACAAACGCATCCGTTCAGAACGGATCCGTTTGTATTATATTTAACATAGCCAAAACTGATCCGTCTTGAACACCATTGAAAGTCAATAGGGGGCGGATCCGTTTTCTATTATGCCATATTGTGTCAGTGAAAACGGATCCGTCCCCATTGACTTACATTGTGTGTCAGGACGGATCCGTTTGGCTCAGTTTCATCAGATGGACACCAAAGCGCTGTAGGCAGCGTTTTGGTGTCCGCCTCCAAAGCGGAATGGAGACTGAACTGATGCAAACTGATGCATTCTGAGCGGATCCTTTTCCATTCAGAATGCATTAGGGCAAAACTGATCCGTTTTGGACCGCTTGTGAGAGCCCTGAACGGATCTCAAACGGAAAGCCAAAATGCCAGTGTGAAAGTAGCCTAATAGAAGTCCTGTACTCCTTCCTGCCTTTGCTACTTTTTTTTAGATCACTTGTGCAAAATATTTTTACAGTACTCACTGCAGTTTTGAAATGTAAGTGGATGTGGTTAACGATGACAATAAGCTTCACTCCAGATTTATCACTGCCACCTTTAAAACTAACTCCAGTAGGGGGTGGAATAAAAAAATACGTCATGTTTTTTGTCTTCTGTTTAAGGGCTTGTTCACAGAACCATGCCGTGTTTTGCGGTCCGCAAATTGCAGATCCGCAAAACACAGATGTCGCCCGTGTGCCTTCCGCAATTTGCAGAACGGAACAGGAGGCCCATTATAGAGATGCCTATTCTTGTCTGCAAAACGGACATCTCATTTTTGCGGGGTCACGGAACAGAGCAATGGATGCGGACAGCACATGGAGTGCTGTCCACATCTTTTGCGGACCCATAGAAATGAATGGTTCCGTATACGGAATGCAAAAAACTACCCGCGTACGGAACGCAAAAAACGTTTGTGTGAATGAGCCCTAACATATCCAAAAAAAATAACCACATGTTACATGGATGCCTCTGACAATGTCATACAGTGACATCCCTCACCACAAAGTTCTATTGTAAAGAAAAAAAAAAATAAAAAAATTATTATGTATACGTTAATGTATACTTTTTTTTTTACCGGACTCTGCAGGAAGAAAAAGCGTGGTCTACTACATAACAGGCCAAATTCCACAGGAGAATATTTTAGGAAACACTTACATAATGAGTTAGGCTGCAATCGCAATGAGAGGCCAAAGAGCAATATAAGGCGATTGTTGTTAATACTATTCTTAAAGCCGATTCCCACCCCACTGAGTGGGACATGTGAAGTTAAGTATACTTACCTGCTTCCCGCTGCTCAGTTCCCACTCTGTGTCTAGAATGTATGCACTGCATTTACTGTACCTGCACAGCTGGCGCACGTGCGCCATTGCAGCCAATGCCTGGCTTCAGCATGACATACCCCCCAAGTGGCATGTGACCCAGCAGTAACATGCCAATTGGGGACACATCATCAATAACCCTGTCCATGCAGGAAGTTTACATGCAGGGACCAGAAGTGCAGTGCAGACAGCCTGGAACCCATGGAGCTGGTTCCAAGCAGCAGGTAAGTATACTTCTGTTCACAGGTTCTGCTGGATGGTGGTGGGACTTTAAAGACACGTGGACAACTCCTTCAAAAGCCACTTTCACACGGTCAGTATTTTTCACTACTGGTTACCAAGCACAGCTCCATACTTGTAGCAGCTGTGCAATGTTCTGTTGGGAAGATGGTGATGGGTGCGCATGCTCTTAAAAGATGTCAAAGCCAGACAACCTCGCAAGATCATGGATAGTTGCATTTAGTCTTCGAAAAGCAAGTGAATACCTGTAAAATATACAATATCTTTTTCTAGCTGCTGAAAGATCTCCTCAGCTTCTGCCTTGTTGAATAGAGAGGTATAATCACAGCTCAGGTTTTCTTCACGGATCCTCTTCCATGTACAAGTCTGTTCCAGCCGAGCGTCAGCCTCTTCAGTCCTACACTTCTTTCTCGTCAGGTCCTCTGTAGGACTGCCAGTGTCATCAACAAGAGTCCTTTTGCTTTTAGTTTTGGCTTTTTTAATCACAAACTTATCCATTATTGTGCATGTTGCATCTACAGACGAACGTCCATTAGTGGTCACATGACAGAGTTTTCTCCAATAGGAGCTAATTTACTGCAGCGACACCTGGAACAGGACAATGACATTTAATGGGACATAGAAAGAGAAAAAAAACAAAAAACAAGCTTTATATCTAATAATGCATTCATCAGGAAATCCATGGCACGCCACAAGAAGAAGAGGAGTGTAAAAACAATGACCTGCATTTAGCAATGGGTGCACTGCTGGCAGACATGTTACACACGTACTGGGGAAGTCTGCTCTTTTCCTCTAATACTAATACATTTAGATTAACCCCTTCCAGACCAGGCCTCATTTTGCAAATCTGACGTGTGTCGTGCGAGACTTTTTCTTTTTTTTTTGCGACACGTTGTACTTCATGTTAGTGGTAAATTTGGGTCAATAAGTTTTACCTTTATTTATTAAAATAGTCCAAAATTTACAGAAAATTCTGAAAAAGTAGCAATTTTCTTCACCTGAATTTCTCTGCTTTTGAAACTACACCCCTTAAATTATTCAAAACTGATTTTAGAAACACTGTTAACAATTTAAGTGTTCAACAAAAATGAAAGGAAAATGGAGGCGATGGACTGGTTATAACCATGTTATAAGAGAAAATAATAAAGATCGGGTCCCCATCCCGATCGTCACCTAGCAACCATACGTGTAAAAAGACACCCCAAAACACATTGCCCAACTTCTCCTCAGTACGGCGATGCCACATGTATGACACTTTTTTGCAGCCTAGGTGCGCAAATGGGCCCAAATTCCTTTTAGGAGGGCATTTTTAGACATTTGGATTCCAGACTTCTTCGCACACTTTAGGGCCCCTAAAATGCCAGGGCAGTATAAATACCCAACATGTGACCCCATTTTTGAAAGAAGACACCCCAAGGTATTCCGTGAGGGGCATGGCGAGTTCATAGAAGTTTTTTTTTTTGGGCACAAGTTAGCGGAAATTGATTTTTTTTTGTTTTTTCTCACAAAGTCTCCCTTTCCGCTAACTTGTGACAAAAAGTTCAATCTTTCATGGACTCAATATGCCCCTCAGCGAATACCTGGGGGTGTCTTCTTTCCGAAATGGGGTCACATGTGGGGTGTTTGTACTGCCCTGGCATTTTAGGGGCCCTAAAGCGTGAGAAGAAGTCTGGAATATAAATGTCTAAAAAATGTTACGCATTTGGATTCCGTGAGGGGTATGGCGAGTTCATGTGAGATTTTATTTTTTGTCACAAGTTAGTGGAATATGAGACTTTGTAAGAAAAAACAACAAAAAAAAAAAATCTATTTCCGCTAACTTGTGAAAAAAATAAATAAAAATCTTCTATGAACTCGCCATGCCCCTCAAAAGTGATCTTTTTATAGCGCCGCAGCGATTTTACGGTGTTTTTGCAGTGATAAAAAAAATGAATTTCTGTCACTGCGGTGGGGCGGACTGAACGCAAGTGTGCGCACAAGATCAGGCCTGATCGGGCGAACACAGCGTTTTTTGTAGAGCCTATAGAACATTGCGGACAAGAAAAGGCATTTTCTATATAGTTCTGGCAATGTGCGGATCCGCAAAATGTGGAAAGCACATTGCCGGTGTCCGTGTTTTGCGGATCCGTGGATCCACAAAACACATATGGACGTCTGAATGGAGCCTTACAGGGGGGTAATCAGGGAGTCTATATGGGGTGATCAGGGGTTAATAAGTGACGGGGGGGGGGGGGTGTAGTGTAGTGGTGATTGGTGCTATTTACAGAGCTGCCTGTGTCCTCTGGTGGTCGATCCAAGCAAAAGGAACCACCAGAGGACCAGGTAGCAGGTATATTAGACGCTGTTATCAAAACAGCGTCTAATATACCTTTAAGGGGTTAAAAAAAAAAATCGCATCTACAGCCTGCCAGCGAACGATCGCCGCTGGCAGGCTGCAGATCCACTCGTTTACCTCCGGTTCCTGTGAACGCGCTCTCCTGTGTGCGTGCGTTCACAGGAAATCTCGCGTCTCGCTAGATGACGCGCCGGCGCGTCCAGTAGGAATGAATCGACCGCCTCCGGAACGCAATCCTGCGTTAGGCGGTCCGGAGGCGGTTAAAGGACCATTTCAGGTCTGAAGTCACTTTGTGAGGCTTACATAGTAGAAACCCCCAATAAATGACCCCATTGTAGAAACTACACCCCTCAAGGTATTCAAAACTGATTTTGCAAACTTTGTTAACCCTTTAGGTGTTCCACAAGAATTAAAGGAAAATGAAGATGAAGTTTCAAAATTTTACTTTTTTAGCAGATTTTCCATTTTAATCCATTTTTTCTTTAACACATCAAGGGTTAACAGCCAAACAAAACAATATTAATTAACCTGATTCTGCGGTTTACAGAAACACCCAACATGTGGTTGTAAACTGATGTAAGGGCACACGGCAGGGCACCATATGGGCACACGGCAGGGCACCATATGGAAAAAGAGCACCATATGGTTTTTGGAAGGCGGATTTTGCTGGACTGGTTTTTAGATGCCATGTACCATTTGAAGCCCTCCTGTTGCACCCTTACAGTAAAACCTCCCAAAAAGTAAACCCATTTTGGAAACTAGGGAATAAGGGCGCAGTTTTATCGGTACCATTTTTGGGTACATATGATTTTTTGATCATTCATTATTACACTTTATGGGGCAAGGTGACCAAAAATTTGTTAATTTTGGCAGTTTTTCTTTTATTTTTTCAGCGTTCACCTGAGGGGTTAGGTCATATTTTTATAGAGCAGATCGTTACGGACGTGGCAATACCTAATATGTATACTTTTTCTTATTTATTTAAGTTTTACACAATAATAGCATTTTTGAAACCAAAAAATGATGTTTTAGTGTCTCCATATTCTGAGAGCCATAGTTTTTTTTATTTTTTTGACCAATTGTCTTAGGTAGGGTCTCATTTTTTGCGGGATGAGGTGACGGTTTTGTTGGTCCCATTTTGCTCGACATATGCCTTTTTTTTTTCTTCATTTAGGTTTTATTAAGATTTTCCAACATAACACATTAGAACATTTTCAGAGTCATGTGACATGAACACTTCAGTTATGGTACTTATAAAGTTGTAAAGGGTATATACAACCCGGTATCGAACAATATGAACCATGAAACAACATGGAGTTAAATGCCCTGAGTGGACATGATACTAACAAGAAGAGACATACAAATAAGACGATAGACAATGGGAGAGGGGAAAGGGAAGGAGGGAAATGGAAAGAAGGCTGCAATTGACCATGGGGAGTCTAGACCTGTGCATACCGAAATGAGTTCGAGGAACAGAAGGCTTCCCAGGGGCCCCACGTTTTCACATATCGTGAGGTGTCTGAGGGCGTAATACTGATGAGATGAGGTCTCCCAATCTCTGATATAGGGCGATTTCATCAAACCACTCCTCCGGTGAGGGAGGAGAGGTGGATTTCCAATGCCTAGGAATCACGCTTTCACTAATATATATGGGATTTCTTCAACATATGCCTTTTTGATCGCTTGGTGTTGCACTTTTTGGAATGCAAGGTGACAAAAATTGATTTTTTTGTCACAGTTTTTATTTTTTTATGGTGTTTATCGGACGGGGATTGGTCATGTGATATATTTATAGAGCCCATCGGGCTGCCTTTGTCACCCATCGGGTCCCCGCCACAGCAGGGCGGGGACTCGATGGGCTCCCTCACCCGCAGCAATCCCCTTCTATGTCACGGTCAGCGCTGACCGCGGCATAGAAGGGGTGCCTGCCCGATCACCATGACGTACTATTACATCAAAATGCGGGAAGTCACTGACTTCCATGATGTAATAGTACGTCACAAAGGGTGGAGTGAGCATTCTGACACCACAGGTATTTTGTAGAAATTAATGAGCAGAGGATGGTGCGAAATAAAAATTTCAAGTTCTCCACTGATATGGTATTTCAGCGCCCAGTATGCAGAGCGCAGCTGGTGCCATCTGAGACACACCATGCCCCTTAGGCCTCATGCACACGACCGTTTTGTTTTTTTGCGGTCTGCAAACCACGGATCCGCAAAAAAAGGAAGCCGCCCGTGTGCCTTCCGCAATTTGCGGAACGGAAGTCTCCCATTGTAGAAATGCCTATTCTTTTCTGCAAAACGGACAATAGGACATGCTATATTTTTTTTGCGGGGCCACGGAACGGATGCGGACAGCACACGGAGTGCTGTCCGCATCTTTTGCGGCCCCATTGAAGTGAATGGGTCCGCATCCGAGCCGCCAAAACTGCGGCTCGGATGCGGACCCGAAAAACTGCCGTGTGCATGAGGCCTTAAGGATAGGGCTACACGACGACATTTCTCGCATGACAATTTTTATAATGATAGTCTATGGTGTTGCACTGCGACACGACAGTCGCAAAAAATCTATTCCAAATCCGACTTATTGCCGTGCGACACATATGGTGCAGAAACGCACAGAAATCCGCATGGAAATTTGAGCGGAACTTCTGCACGTTGACCTGCACCAGTGTACTGGTACCCTTTAGCGCCTGTTCACAAACTGTTTTTGGTGGTTTTTCATGCATATTCCAAGCCACAAATGCCCCATTTATTAAAAAAAAAAAAAAAAAAACACACACACAACACGCAATTTTTTTTCTCAGTGCGCTTTCCAAATCCATCACATGAGAATCCCCTTAGGGCCAGCTTTTTAAAAACACACTTAAAAAAAATAAAAAAATAATATCAGCGCTGAAACCACACTTTTTTCATCGCTTTTTGACGCTTATTTTCATCTGTTTTTTTTTAACCAATAGGTGCTTACTTCAATACAAAGCTGGATTTTCAGCTTGAGTTTTTTGCCGCGGACCTGCGCCCATTGAAATGAATGGGAGGCAGTTTTGAGGCAGAAACGCTCCAAAACTCAGTGTGAACTGGCCCTTAGCGAGTCCCAATACCCTGCAAGCTGATGAGGATATCACAGTAACATACAGGGCCTACATTCTGCCATCTACACTGGGAGAGAACCCACAAGGCTGTCCCCCAGTCAGCGCCGGTAACCATGGTAACCACAAGACCCGCCTTCACGAGCTTGTGAACATTGGCGCCAAAACCCTCCACTCGGCATTCCCGTGCCTGACAAGCTGAACTCCCGCAGGGTCAACATGATCGGACAGAAAACCATCAGTTCCTTTTTCACCACCGTCCCCAAGAAGAGGTCTTCTTCAGAGGCGTTCATAGAGGCGGGAGAGGTGAGGAGGCACGCTAGTCGTACTGCTGACGATAGACTGCAGTGTGCCGGTCGTGACATGCATATCTATAAGAACATGTCGTTACCTCTCATCCCTCGGTGCAGGATCCTTACCTGCCTCTCAAAAAGCTGCTGAAATGAAGGCTAGCTTTGCGGTTATTACATGGGGGCCCATTGAGAAAACCGAACGGCAGTTCCTATAGGCTGGATCCCTGATTGAGTAGCATGACAGCCAATGAGTGTGCGGAACCAGAGCAGAAGGCGGGGTTAATGCTGATTTCTATTTGCCGCGAGAATCCAGCGTGTGTCACCCGGAAGCGTATTACACAGGAGCGGGCAGTGTATACCATTACTAGCAGTGCTCATGTATTAGGACCCGGCCATGATCCTCATAAAGGGGGGTGTGCGCCATGTCAGTAAGCTGAGCAGTGTAACACGGGCGTTCTGTCATTCCCAGATCACCCCAGTGAAGAAGGCCAAAGACGATGAAGCAGCCTCCCCGCCTCTGAGCCCCGAGCAGCTGGAGCGAATCCAGAGGAACAAAGCTGCAGCTCTACAGAAGTTGGCTGCTCGTCACGTGCCTGAGGGCTTCGGGGAGAGCTGGAAGCAGGAGCTGCTGGCCGAGTTCACTAAACCTTATTTTATAAAGGTAACGCGGGGACCATGGCTTCTGATTATTTACTGTTTGGTGGGTGAAGGCAGATGCACCACTAGATACAAAGAACAGGGAGACCAGACTGAGAAATGACAGTGGTGCTGGAAAAACAACAACTTGAAGTTACCCCATGTTGGAGGCAGGTCCAAGTTGACAGAAGGAGGGATAACAAAAGTGCGGGGCCAACAATACCATAGTGTGGAGCAAGATACCGCCCCAGCAGAACCAAATACTACAGTGAAGTATAAAATACCGCCCCAGCAGAACCAAATACCACAGTGAAGTATAAAATACTGCCCCAGCAGAACCAAATACCACAGTGAAGTATAAAATACTGCCCCAGCAGAACCAAATACCACAGTGAAGTATAAAATACCGCCCCAGCAGAACCAAATACCACAGTGAAGTATAAAATACCGCCCCAGCAGAACCAAATACCACAGTGAAGTATAAAATACCGCCCCAGCAGAACCAAATACTACAGTGAAGTATAAAATACCGCCCCAGCAGAACCAAATACTACAGTGAAGTATAAAATACCGCCCCAGCAGAACCAAATACCACAGTGAAGTATAAAATACCGCCCCAGCAGAACAAAATACCACAGTGTGGCCAAGAGGAGGGAAGCCCTCTACGCATAAGCCCAAAGGAAAATCTCCCTGTAGGGTTTATGGCCAATCCGCCAAGGGATCAGACAATCACGCCAAGTACAACAGATGGAAGGGATAGGGGTTGAGTAGCGGCCGTGCTGGAGCTGGAAATGCGCTGATGTCAAATTTACTACTTTTTCACCTAGAAACAGGCAAAAAAGGTAATTGATAACCAGACAGGGCAGCGGAGGTGATAAGTCCTCTTGGGACTTGATTCTAAGTAAGCCAGTGTTCATATCTGCAGGAGTGTCTCAGCAAGCAGGTTGTCTTTATTTTTTTTTTTGTGTTTTTAGTGGAGTTTTTTGTGGTGTTTGCAAGCCATGCATTTCTATACAGGAAAGTATGTAAACTCTGACTTCCTTTGTAGATTAGTATGAAAAAAAGCCGTAAAAAATGTTTCAAGTCTCTTCCGGTTCCGGCGCCGCCATGTGAAGTCGCTTGGAAATTGAGCTCCCCAACTACCTGCCACAAACCGAGACATACTGCCCGTGCGTTTTCCTTTCTGCGGTAGGGAAGGGGAACACAGGGTACGATCACGCTGTATGGATCGGTACCTTGTAAGCATGGGCAAAAAAACTAAAGAGCAGAGTGCTTTCATCGCCGCTGCAAGAGGACGAGATGCCTTCCAATATGGGGCCGAACTCAGGCGCGGCGGACCTTGCCGCGGCCCATAGCCAGCCGGAGCAGCTAACAGAGGGGAACGAGGCACAGAATATTATGCCGGACTCCCTGATAAAATATATCGATTACAAAGCGCTCGCAGTGGAGGTCGCTGCTCACCTGGCTCCTGACCTACGGGAAACCTTGGCCTCTTCTGTCACCCATGTTATGCAACAGCTGCAGGACACTGTGCAACAACATGATGCCAGACTCGATGTGGCAGAGTCCAGAATACAGGTGATGGAAGACACTGCAGAATCGATCCTTCACAAATTGCAAAAAGTACTCACAGAAAACAAGAGATTGTGTGAGAAGATGGAGGATTTAGAATACCGCTCCAGACGCAATAATTTGAGACTGGTGGGTCTACAGGAGGCGATCCCGGCGGGAGAATTATTGGCCATCTGTGAAGGTGAACTACCCGGTGTTCTGGGGATTTCGCGCCATTGCAAGGTGGAGCGCGCACACAGTGGGCCCGAATAACCGCAGTGACGACCGCCAGACCTAGAAAGGTCATTATGCGTTACTTAGATTACTCTGACAAGGAAGCCATCCTCAGAGCTTATAAAGCGCGCAAAGGTCCTATCGTGCTGAGAGGGGCGAAAATGTTGCTGTTTGGGGACTATTCTGCGGAAGTTTCTAAGAGGCGGAAGGCTTTCTCTCCGATCTGTACGCAGCTACATAACAGAAATGTCAGATTCGCACTGATATACCCGGCCTCACTTCGAGTCTACCGCTCAGACGGCTCTTCCACGCTGTATCATTCTCCGGATGAAGTGTCCAACTCCTTGGAAAGAAACACGCCATCTCCTCGGGGATTGTCGAGGTCGCCGCGACATCGTGATCGGGACTGGGGATCCAGTGGCCTTACAGAAGACCCGCCGATGTCAGGCTGACACGAGCGGTTCAAGTCGGCATCGCAAGACAAGATGAACTGACTGCTGTGTTACGTAACATACTTCATTGCATAGGTCCAGGGGACAACACGGACTGCAAAGTGCTAGAATCGGTATGTTGTAGTATCAGCCTTTTGGATAAGGGAGGCCGGGGGCGATTTCACTCCTGTGGGGACGATCAAGTTCCATCTAATCCCTGGGGCCCGGTTTCCTGAATCCGGGAGGTGGATTCATTAAAACAGTATATCATGTCCCTTTATTGTTAGTACGGTCTGTTCAGTTGTCGACCTATCTGAAGTGATCAGGGGCCAGGAAGATATCGAAGATATCTTAGAATGTGGTTAGCAAGAAATGCTGCGATTGCTCGGGCCAGACTTTTGGGCTGAGGCGACCGGGGGCAGAATTTTGCTCCTGCAGGGATGTTAGTTTATCCTCTAATCCCTGGGGCCCCGGTTTCCTGAGCCAGAGAGGTGGTCCGAGGGACGGGTCATACGGTACCACATCTTCTTCATTATTTGTATGCTCTGTTTAGTCGATGATGGAAATACGTTTCCAGCTACAGGGTAGCTTGGGGAGTGAAACGATCACAGTATTTTGATCGTTCGCTTACACATGGGGAAAAAAGTGAAGACTCAAAAAGATCGAAGATGGCCTTTAGGGTCATATCTAGGGCCTAGAGCCCTTAAGTTTTTTTATTTGTTGCTGTTTTTTTTTTGTTATTTTGAAGGGATTATGGGAAATGTAAATGTTGCTCTTGACTATAGAATGTCTGCCTCTCCCCATTTTCACTTGCGATTTAACGTTCGATGGAAACCTCCATGAGAATAGTTGTCACGGCCATGGCTATGACCGTGACTCCTGAACCGCATGCGGTTGTCAGCGGTTTTCATTGGTGTTCAATCACAGGTGAGGGCTGTGGTATTGGCCTCACCTGTGGTTGCCGCTGGCAACAGTATGTATGTGGCAGCGTAGCAGGCTGAGCTGTGCCATGCAGCTCGCTACCCTGCGCATGCGGTTTTGTGTGTGATGTGTGGATGTGTGCACTGTGTTTTATGTTATTGTGTGCACGTTCCCTTTAAGTGGTGTTTTCCCTTCCCTGGTGTTGGAAGGGTTAATCCCCTTCCTAGTGTGTGTGATCACTGGGTGTGTCCGACTGTGGGGTGTGGCTTCTTGGCCTATAAAGCCTCACTGCTTTTGCAGGCCTTCAGGTTGCTTCAGCCATGCTTAGCTGAGAGCAGCCTCATGTATTTATTACCTGCCAGTAAGAGCCACCCCTGTGGTCATAAACCTTAATGTCATAACCATAATGTCGCTTTAGTTATTTCTAGTTGTGTGATGTCCGTGTGATGTTTTATATGTGATTTTGTGCAGCTATGGATCTGGGTCCCTGTGTGGGGATGCGTTTGTGATCTGCACCCTGCTAACACAGGGATCCAGTCAGCAAGGCTGTGGCAGGTAGGTGGAACTCTTTGTTCACCTGCCATATCCATAGAGCTGTTTATGTCTCCCCTTTTCCTGCAGCTTGGCCGTTGAGACTCCTGCTCCTCCGTGTCAAGGAGGAGTGGGCTTGTCTTACTCAGCTCCTAAGTGAGGGTCATCCTGAGGGCTAGCAGGGACTTTTAGGTTCCGGAGCATGGGCCCTCCTACCATCAAGGTTGGCTCATGTAGCTAGGAGCCAGGGTCAGGTTAGGGATGCGTTTAGGAGGTGACCTGCTCCCTAATCCTGTCTTCATGGCCAAGCAGCCGTAACATCACCGGGCTCCACACGGCTGAGGATTTCCCCCATCCTCAGCCGTGACAATAGTTTCCTGGAACGTTAAGGGGCTGCGCTCTCCTCAAAAGTGCAACAAAATACTTAGGCACCTAAAGAACCTTCGTACTGATATAGCCCTCTTACAGGAGACTCATTTGGCAGAGGAGGATTATGTCAGAATGAAGAAGACGTGGGTGGGAACTGTGGTGGGCTCCGCTGCGATCAACCGCAAAGCGGAAGTGTTGATCTTATTGCATAAGGATTTATCCTCTCTTGTCCTGGACCAGTCGTGTGATGACGAGGAGAGATGGTGTACAGCGAGAATCTCGCTGGGAACGGATGAATTGACGATTTATAACGTTTATGCCCCTAATGGAGATAATAGGCCCTTCCTATCTGATCTAGCTGGGATTATTGCCAAAGATGCGTCAGCCAATAAGGTGGTGGGGGGAGACCTCAATGCTGTATACTCCCCGAGGGAAGACAGGAAATCTTCACGGAAACCTAATGAGCGATTATCCATAATTGAAGGGGCGTTTGGTAAAATTTATGGAAGATACTGCATTGATAGACTCCTGGCAGCTTTTAAACCCAGATAGTAGGGAATATACTTTCTACTCTAACCCCCATGACTCGTGGTCGCGAATTGACTATCTTCTTGCTTCTGGTAATCTAACAGAATCTTAGGAACCAAGATCCACGATCTAATCATATCCGATCACGCCCCCATCTCCATAAATATAGCAGAACAGCAGCCCAGGGGTTCAGACATTATATGGCGGTTCCCATCATTCTTATACCATGATGAAAATTTCGCGGACCTGCTTAGGGGTTGGTATTGGGAATACAAGGGAGATAACAGCTCCTATCAAGATTCACCGTCCATCTATTGTGATGCTGATAAAGCGTTGCTAAGAGGACGCATTATGGCATATACGCAGGGACTCAAGAGGAAAGTGGCGCATGAGTTGACAAAATATAGTCAATTGCTCAGCTCAGCCTATACTGAGCATATGACCACACCTTCAGATCAAACTAGAACAAAATGGAGGGTAGCCAGGGAAAATTACGAGCTATGGTGTGAGAGAAAGGCGAAGATGGATATGTCAATCTCCACGGCCAAATTTGTTATTTTTTTCGGTCACATAGCTGTATGAGGGCTTATTTTTTGCGGGACAAGATGTACTTTCTAATGCCATCATTAATTATGGCATTAAATGTAGTGGGAAGCGGTAAAAAAAAAATCCAAATAGGGTGGAATTGGAAAAAACCCCACAATTCTTCCATCGTTTTACGGGTTTTGTTCCCAGGGCGTTTTATTTTCTGCAAAACTGACTCATGCCCTTCATTCTCTGGGTCAGTAAGATTACAACGATACCCCATATGTATAGGTTTTTTATATCTAGTGTAAAAATTAATTTAAACTTTTATTTTTTTTTTATTTTTTTTTTTTACATCACCATATTCTGACCCCCATAACTTTTTTTTTTTATACTTATAAATACTGAGCTGTTCAGGGGCTCATTTTTTGCAAGACAATCTGTAGTTTTTATTGATATAATTTTGGAGTGTGCGTGACTTTTTGATCACATTTTGTAAAAAAAAATTTGGGAATAAGAGAAGCAATGAAAAAATTGTAAATCGGGCATTTTGACACTTTTAAGCAATTTGCCGTAGTATGGGCGTTTTTTCGGTCACGATACCCATGATGTTTATATTTATTGTTATTTAGGTATTAGATTTTTCATTATACAGAAATTATAAAGAATTTATACAGAAATTATATAATATATTTATATATTTTTTTTATATATTTAATATTAAAAAAAATATGTGATTTTGAAGCTTATATATGAGCCTATAAATGTTTTTTAATTTTGTTCTATAAAGGATTTTTAAAATGAGATTTACACTAGAAATGGCTCATTACTAAGCCTGGCCTGCTATCTGGTGGCCAAAATAAGAATTGCAGCATAAACACTTAAAGGGCTTCTACCAACAGGTGATTTCACCTGGCCTCCTTGATATGCTTTCTTGTCATTCTCCTTATTCCCACCCTCTTCCCTTCCCTCCCCTGTCTTTTGTTTGTCGTGTTCTGTTCTTGTCTGTCCCTCTGTCTGTGCTAGTTTTACACTTTAGTCTGTTTCACTATGAGTTACATATTAGTAGCCTTTTGTTTAACTTGCCATTATTGAATAATCTAGGAATTTGACCTGAGTTCCTATTACCTTTTCTTTCAGCAGTCAAGGCTCTTCAAGTTACACTTTTTGTATCTCTCATTGCTGAGTCACTCCTTAAGTTTTTATTTTGTGGTAATTGTCTTCTTTGGTCCGCATTGTTGCGGCCCAGGGAGTTATGTTGTTCTCTATATATATTTTTGCACTATATTATATGTTTCATGTGGATCTGGAATTGGAGATATCTTTTTCATACAATGTCATGGTTGCTATGTTTGATTTGTTTTTTCTATATAATAATAATAGATTCAACACTAAAGGGCTTCTACCACCAGAAATACTGTTATGTAGCTGACTGATATAGCGATGCGCTAATGTCAGCACTACATAACAGTGTGTTTCTAACATTAGTCCCTGCAGCCGTTTTTTGGAAAAAATGCACTTTTTATTATATGCTAATGAGCCTCTAGGTGCTATGTGGGCATAAAATCAGCACCTAGAGGCTCAGTCCACTTCAATTACTGCAATCGGCATTATTGCTGGGCACGGTAATTTGAAACAGCAGAGATCTGCCAGCCATGTTTACACATCACTCCAGCGCCGTAAATGTACGGTGCTGGTAGCGAACGGGTTAAGGATTCTCTGCGAATAAAGAAAATAAAAACTGAAAATGCTTAAATATTACTTTATTATAAATATATTCACAAATAGCGTTCATTAGTTACAATGGTTTATCACATCTGAGTTGGCAGGTAACAGACGTGTAGCGCAGAGGGGGAGGGAAGGGGAGTACCCTTTAACTAGGGAGAGGGAGGAGTGGTGACCCCTAACTCACCTAGCACTTGCACCTGGCTGCCCTGATGTCCCTAGACGGGCTGTTAACCTGTACGCCGATCACTTGCATAGTCCCTGGCTGAAATAAGTCCTAGGTAGCGAATAGGGTGGTGGGAGCACTAGTCCTCACCACTGACACCTAGGGTAACAACAGGGAAAGAAAAAACACCACAAACAATCCCCAAAGGGAGACAACCGGAGATCCAACAGCTCCACAGCAACTCCAACTCCACCAGAGGTCAGAATAGAAAATCTGGACAGAAATATCTGGCAACAAGGGAGGTAGAAAGGGAGAATATATAGTAGCTGACGGAGAACAGCTGAAAGGAAAAGCTACAGATTCCTAAATGGGACAAAAAAAAAAGTCTGAGGATTGAATTCAATGAGGAACTGGATGGACAGATTTCTTTTTTCGGCCTTATAAACTGTTACTAACCTAAGGCTACTTTCACACTTGCGGCAGTGTGATCCGGCGGGCAGTTCCGTCGTCGGAACTGCCCGCCGGATCTGCCGCTGACTGAAAGCATTTGTGAGACGGATCCGGGTGCGGATCCGTCTCACAAATGCATTGCAAGAACTGATCCGTCTCTCCGCTTGTCATGCGGACCGACGGATCCGTCTTGTACATTTTTTCACATTTTTACCGATCTGCGCATGCCAGAGCGACGAATACGGCATTCTGGTATTCTGAATGCCGGATCCGGCGCTAATTCATTCCTATGGGGAAAAAATGCCGGATCCGGCGTTCAGGCAAGTCTTCAGTTTTTTTTCGCCGGAGAGAAAACCGTAGCATGCTGCGGTTTTCTCTTTTGCCTGATCAGTCAAAACTACTGAACTGAAGACATCCTGATGCAAACTGAATGGATTACACTCCATTCAGAATGCATGGGGATAAAACTGATCAGTTTTTTTCCGGTATAGAGCCCCTGTGACGGAACTCTATGCCGGAAAAGAACAACGCAAGTGTGAAAGTAGCCTAAGCTGGGAAAACCTGGACCGGAATCTATTCTCACCATTAGATCATGGAGCGATCTCTTGAGAAATGTGCGCGTAGCCAGCTGCTGCGACCTTCTGACCCCAGGCACAACAGGGTCAGTGATGGGTCGTGACATTTGTTTTGTCTGGAGAGCAATCAGGAGACATAAAATGGCCGGAGTCCTATTAGTACACACAAAACCTGTCCTACTCACACAGGAGGACAAGTTATTTACAACACTGAGGTGAGCTGCCTCATCCTCCTCCACCTCCCTACTTGTCAGGGATTATGATCCTGAATGCAGATGATAAGCACTTCAGCTGAAGGTGAATTTAGTTCATGAGGAGACATGAAGTACAGAGAAGAGGTGGGGATGTGTCTGGTGAGCAGCAGCACTTGTAGTCTCCATTACCACAGCCCCACGTCACCATAGTCTGTCCTGTCCGTCCTCTGTACTTCATGACTATAAGATGACTATATGGCACTTACTAGTTTTAGTATTCTATGTTTTATAAGCCATGTCCCCTTGTCGGGCAAATCTTCTGTGCTGTCTGCATAGAGGTCCTGTCCAAGTGATAGCGGCTGACTAGTATAATGCCATAACCAAAAAGTGGCTAACCCCTTAAATAATTCTCCTTGTATGAGCCACACCTGACATTGGCTTCAAAAACTGCACAAATAGGCCTGCACAACATCACTCTAATTTAAATTCTTAATATAAAAATTACTACATATTTTTTTCCCCCCCTCTTTAGCTTACTAGTTTTGTCTCAGAAGAAAGAAAACGATGCACGGTGTATCCTCCTCCACATCAGGTGTTTACCTGGACGCAGATGTGTGACGTCAGAGACGTAAGTGCCTGTGTCTACCTAAGTAAGAGGCAAGGAGGCTGTTTATCCTACTATGTTAATCCCATTGTTTTCGGAAAGGTTGAAGTTTCGATTGCAGCTTTCTATTGTCTAAGAGCACCATAACATATGTTCTTTTTTTTTAAATCAGATATTTCTTTATTAACATTTTCCAGTCTTATTTTATCACATTAACATGATATTTTGTAGACCACAGATGTATACATTATCTGTCATATATAGTATATAATATATACATTCTATTACACATATCTACATAGGACATGGCATAAATCCACATATAGCCTCTGGTATCAAAAGTATCTTCAATGTGAGTACAATTATCCATCCTAAACAAATAAACCCATACCTCCCCCCCCCCCCCCCTCCCTAATCCCTTTAAGGCAGGACACACTCCTAAAACATCTTCCTTAGTCATCACTCTCGGGGTGTCGGCACCACATTACTCTTAAATAAGCCATCTACCATCATCTAATTCCAATCAGCGATGTTCCATATAACATCCTAGTCCATCATCAATCTTCCCATACAGCCACATTCTAGTTCCAGGTAACCCCCTCACTATCAGGCTTCTATAAATGCCCCACACACCTGCCACCATCCAATATTCTATATATATCATCCATTCTCACTGCATTCACCTTGTCATAGAAAAAGTCCTTGTAAGTGCCAGCCAGGAGCTACAGCACCCAGAATTATCAATCCAGCTGCCCCAGATTGCTTCGAATTTGGACAGACACTTCCTTTTTTGATATACTCCTCTTTCTAGACGAATCACAATATTTAATCTAGCAACATATTCTGATATATCAGGAGGTATGGGCTGGATCCACTTTGCTGCCAATGTTTTCCTAGCTTGATATAACATTCTACCTATTCCAGTAGTTATAACAGACTGTAAATTATTATCTGGTACCAGGCCTAATACACACAGTTTGGGATCCAACTTAAAACTAGCACTATATACTTTGTTCACCAGATGTAGTATTGCTTTCCAATAAGATGACAGTGATGAACATGACCACATCATGTGTAGAAGGTCAGCTTCATCACTTCCACACTTCGGACAGGCTGGACTATTTCTGTAGCCTATTTTATGCAAGAACACTGGGGTCTTATATACCCTATGTATTAAATATAGATGGGATAACCGTGCTGCCTCACTAAGGGATAAAGTAGGGGTAAGTTCCACCGCCTCAGTCCACTGCTCATCCGTGAGTACCCCTAGATCTTTTTCCCACTGACGTCTACTTGTTAATGGATACCCTTTAAGAAAGTCCTCTAATAGGGCCTGATACACCCTGGAGATTGCTCCCTTCACTGAACCAGCTGCAACCACCATATTCAATGTCTGGCTTGACATAAATGTCACTGGGGCTATCTTAGATTGAGCTTCTAAAGCATGTCTAAGTTGTAAGTATCGATAGAACTGTGAAGAGGGCAGCCCATATTCAGAGCACAATTGTTGGTATTGTTTTAAAGTTCCTTTAAAATAAATATGGCTCAGATTCCATACCCCTTTTTTATTCCACTGGGAGAATCCATTCAGATTTTCCAATTCCTGAAGTGCGGGGTTATGCCATAAGGGCGAGATGTTCATCAATCCTGTCATCCCTAAAATACTCTTTGCCTTATTCCATACTTTCCTCATAAGAATCAAGGTCGGAATATTTCCCATTTCTCCTTTTATTTCTCCTTCAATGGCTACCAACGGGGGAGACCTATTTGCAGCCCACTTTATCAGCTGACCACTCTTCCCTCCCATGTCATCTATTACCCCCCACCCTTTAAAATGTTGGAGTTGAGCCGACAGAAAATAGAGCATAGGATTAGGCAAGGCCAGACCACCGGCTTCTTTATTCCTCTGCAGAATTTCATATTTTATTCTTCCTCTATTATTTTTCCAAATAAAAAATCGGAACAGCTGCTGTATTTTATGGAAGAAGTGCACTGGGATCCATATGGGGGAATTATGCAAAATATAAAGCAACTGAGGCATGAATATCATTTTAAGCAAATTGCCCCTACCGATCATAGAGAGAGGCAATTTATGCCAAACAGCAACCTTGCTTCTAAACCTCCCTAACAAGGGTATTAAATTACTAGGAATATAATCTGCAGGGTTCATTGACACAGTCACTCCAAGATATTTAAAAGATTGCACCACCTTGAGTTCAGAGAAAGTAGCATGAGTGGTATGCATTCGAGACGATACCGGGAGAATTACTGACTTATCCCAGTTTATACGAAGTCCAGACTGATCACCAAACTGCGATATTATAGAGATTATGGAGTCTATGGAATCCACCAGATTACCTACATAGATTAGCATGTCATCTGCATATAAAGATACGCGCTCCTCACTAGAGCCCCTCCCTAGCCCTCTCATCAGTGGAGTAGATCGTAAAAGGCACGCCAATGGCTCAATTGCTATTGCAAATAGCAAGGGAGACAACGGGCAGCCCTGTCTCGTCCCCCTCTCCAATGCAACCGAGGGTGATAATTGTCCGTTTACTCTAATTCTGGCTCTGGGCTCACTGTACAGAAGCTTGACCCATTTTAGAAAACTTATTCCAAAGCCCATCCTAGTCATGACCGCCCACAAATACTCCCACTCAACGCTGTCAAAAGCTTTGGCAGCGTCAAGTGAGATCACAGCAGCTTCACTATCCTGACCTTTCCTCCCCTCCAACTGCAGGTTTATAAACAAGCGCCTAAGATTCAATGCCGTGGATTTTCCAGGCATGAACCCAGATTGATCATCATGAATAATAGATTGAATGACCCTAGACAAACGATTAGCCAAGACTTTGGCCAGAATTTTCACATCCACCGTTAGGAGTGAGATAGGCCTATATGAATCTACGAGCGAAGGGTCTTTTCCCGGCTTGGGTATCACTACAACTATGGCTTCTCTCATGGAACATGGCAATTTACCTTCACCGTATGCATCTTTAAAAACCGTTAATAAATGTGGAAGTAATATCTCCCCATGCCTTTTATAAAATTCCCCAGGAAGACCATCGGCACCAGGTGCTTTTTCATTAGGCATAGAATTCAGGGCCATCTCCAGTTCCTCCAGGGTTATATCCTCCTCAAGAAGTGAGCTATTCTCCATAGATAAGGTAGGGACACTAATTCTTTCAAGATAACCAGCTCTATCAGAAGTAGTGGTGACCAGTCTGGACCTATACACCTCTCCAAAGTGGGTATAAAATTCTCCCAGGATATTCTCATCTCCTGTTATTAGTTGTCCATCTATTCCTCTGAGCGAGGCTATGCAGGAGGGACCATTCTGTGCTTTAGTTATTGTAGCCAACAGATGCCCCACACTTTCCCCTTCAGCAAAATACCTCTGGGCCATAAATAAACGTTTATCATCTGCTCTATTCTGTATATGTTCCCTCAAAAGCTTCTGAGCTTCCTTCCATTGTGCTTCATTAGACAACGTGGGTTGTGTTATATACGTTGTTTCCAGTTGCGTAACTCTATCTGATAGCTCCCTGTCCAGAAGACGACTTTTAGTTTTCCTAACACTAATGCGCTTAATGTATAAACCTCTCACAAACGCCTTCAGGGTGTCCCAAACCACCGCCCCTGAAGTCGAGCCTATATTAATAGTTAAAAAGTCAATGATAGCTTTAGATATATCAGTTCCTGTATCCACTATTGATAGCCAGAATGGGTTTAATCGCCAGATGGGTCTAGGAGCACATATGTGCCTCCCCACCTCCAGTGTAATCAACAGTGGAGAATGATCAGAAAGGCTACGTGGCAGATATAAAATCTCTTTTGTTAGGGCTACCAATGATGAGGATCCTATTGCCAAATCTATTCTGGACAGGGAGCCATGTGATGCTGAGTAACATGAATATTGACGCCGATCAGGATATTTGGTTCTCCATATATCACACAGGTCTATCTCCCCCATCAGTTTCGCCAGAGAGGTAGGGGCAGCAGTGTATGTTCCCGACCCATTGTGAAATTTATCCAAAAAACCATTGAGATAGGTGTTAAAGTCACCTACAATTAATGTAGGAACTAACGGAAATTTAGAAGTAAAGGTAATAACCATCTTCATAATTTCAGCCGAATATGGAGGGGGAACATACACCGCCACTAAGATAATCCTAAACTGAAAAATACAGCAGTCTATGCATATAAATCTTCCATCATCATCAACGTACGATTCCTGAGCATTAAACGGAATAGCTTTATGCACCAAAATGCTAACCCCTCTAGCATGTGTGGAGTATGTAGAGTGAAATTCACACCCCACCCATGCTTTATGTGCTAGGTGTGTCTTATCGGCAGTCAAGTGGGTCTCAGATAAACATACAATAGCTGGCTGTATATCTTTTATAGCATGGAAAATAGCTGAACGTTTAGATGCCAAAGACATTCCTCTCACATTCCATGCACAAATATTAACGGAAGACATCATGGTATCTCATAAGCAAATGCAGAGTGTGGTGCCGACAACCCCAAGCAAACCTGCCCCTAGTAGTAATACTGAAAATATATCCTACCTTAACCCTCCCCCCTCCCAACTGTCCCCAAACTACCCTAAACATTCTGTCAGTCATGAACCCAATAAACAGGGGTACACCATAGACATTGAAAGTGAACCTAACCGTCATGGGTTAACACTAAAGGCACAGATGAAAAAAAATAAGTGCTTAGCTTATACCAGCGCTACACCCTGGATGCGCCAGTGTGTTGGCTCACCCAACTTCCCCCCCGACCACATATTAACCCATACAGTGTAGAACCAAACCAGTGAAAAACCAACATATAAAACCTTCCTTTTTAGAAAAGCATTAGATAACTCAATACTATTTCTAGCATTACTGTGTGTCAAATAAAGGACACAAGAAAAAACAAAAACAGTTCCATTGCAGATATCACCATCTCATCAGGTATTGTTGTCACGCCGATCATTTTCATGAGTGTCCAGCCACTGGCTTGCCTCTAGCGGATCCTCAAACATATGTGTGGATCCATTCGCCACCACCCGAAGCTTTGCCGGATACAACATGGAATAAGGCCACTGCAATGATCTCAATCTCTTCTTTACTGCCAAAAATTTCGCTCTCCTCTTCTGTATTTCTGCAGAAAAGTCCGGGAACATTAGAACTCGGCTATCGCCAATTTGAATATCAGGGATATCCCTGGCTGCTTTAAGTATGGCATCCCGGTCTCTATAATGTAGGACTTTAATCAGGAGAGGTCTTGGAGGCGCCCCCGGAGGCGGCGGGCGAAATGGCACTCGATGTGCACGTTCTATTGCAAAGAGTGGGGATAACTTTTCTTTCCCAATTATGTCCACCAGCCACTTTTCCATAAATGAGACAGGGTCTGAGCCCTCAGTACGCTCCGGTATTCCAATTAACCGCACATTATTCCGTCTTAGACGGTTTTCCATATCGTCAGATTTGGATATGAGTAGGGATACGTTATGTATAACTCGTTGCAAGTCCCTTTTAACAGGCGGTAGCTGGTCCTCCATGTCGCTAACGCGACCCTCCAACTCTCCCACTCTTTCTTTAAACTGCCGCATATCTTGCCTTATCAGCAAAACTTCCTCCTTTAGGCCTCCCATATTGGTATTTAGGGACGTGAGGGCTGTGCTGCATTGTGCCACCATTTTATATACGTCCGCTATAGTGGGTTCAGAAATGGGCTCCGCTTCTGGCGGCAACTCAGGACCCACCTTCAGCTTTGTCACCGATGCATATGAGGCCTGATCCACGAACTCCTCTCCTCCAGCCTCATCGGACATCTGAGCATCAGGCTCCGGATCAGCTACTGCAGCTGCTGGGGTACGGGCAAACTTCCCCAGCTTCGCCGCCACATCAGAGATCTTAGCATTCTGCCCGGCGCCATTTTGTTTAGCCGGCGTGTCTGTGCTGCCGTCCATACTCTCCTTCTCCCTCTGCTTTTGGCGGGTCATATCGAGTCCGGAGTAAACCCCAGCGTTCAGGGAGGCTTCCAGTCACGATCGGTCTCCTCTGAGGTCAGATAGGAAGCGGGTGAGCGATTATATACAGGATACTATCCAGGAGCTCAGCGCCATGCGTCTTTCTACATCGGCGGTTAGGCCACGCCCCCCACCATAACATATGTTCACATGTGGAGCGTCTAAAGGCTCTTGTGAATAGTACTGTGCATAGCAGTGGGGAGTAGATTGTTCTGGTTTTACAGTAGATCACTTACATTACTATATATTGTCACAGATGACTGAAATCAGCATGTAGGTCCATGAAGGTCTGTGTCTCACTGCACATTTTATCCAGCCGTAAATGCCATTTAACTCTTAAGTGACGAGAAACAAGAAAGATTCCTATTTGGACTGTTTCTTCTTAAGGCTACATTCACATGACCAGATGTTTTTTGCAGTCCGCAGATCCACAAAGTACGGATACCGCAACTCCTTTGTAGAAATGCTTCAGCGCATGTACTGAAGTCCCGATTGGCCGCAAGGGGCTCCAGTACTTAGCGCTTCCGGGTTTTTGTGCATTCAGGTGCCGTGATCTCACTTGATCACGGCATCTAAAGCATTTAATTACCGCATTATTGCCGGTAGTGGTAATTAGCCGCAGGTCTCTGCTGTTTGAAACAGCAGAGACTTGCCTGCCATAGCGCTCGCTGCACGCGCGAGCAGGCGTCATACTTGCACAGCGATACCAGTGCTGTACATGTACTGCGCTGGTAGCGAAAAGGTTAATTCATCTTTTAAAAGTGTTGCTGATGTCTACTGGACTCGCTGACTTGTTTCAGATGGTGATGTTACATCCTTACTTGTGTAAAGGAAAACTGGCTTAGTTGCCCATATCAACCAATCAGATTCCATCTTTTAGTTTTCAGAGGTGCTCGGAAAAATGAAAGGTGGAATCTGATCGGGTGCTATGGGCAGCTAAGCCAGTTTTCCTGTACACTAGTTTTGATAAATCTCCCCTGTGACATCTTGTGAGAACAATAAATGTGGTAGTCACCTACATAATTAACTATGGTGTAGAAAAGACCTATAAGTGCCTGTTCACACACAAGATTCCAGAAGGAAATTTACAATACAACATGCATATATTTAGATATCACTAAAGTTTTCTTTTGCACCAATTTTAATAAATCTCCCGCTATGTATTTAACCTTTTAAGCTCAGTTAGGAGCTCCATGTGTCCCCATTTTTCCGCAGGAAGAAAAATGTATTTCATCTGTTCATATATGCGTAGTGAGAGGCTTTAGTAGGGCATATAGGCATGTTTTTATAATATATATTTTTTTTTATATCCTCTAGGTGAAGGTTGTAATTTTGGGACAGGACCCTTACCATGGACCAAACCAAGCTCATGGGCTGTGCTTTAGTGTTCAAAAACCTGTACCACCCCCACCAAGGTAAAAAGGCTTTCTAATTTTCACCAGTTTAACTTCCCATTATTTTACATTAAAGGGAATGGGTGGACATTTACTAATGGTTTTACGCCACTGTTCAGGTGTAAAAAGTTGCAAATTATGGCACAAACCATCTGTGCATGTCTTTTTAAGCTTAAGAAAACTGGGCGGGGATTTCTCCGACATGCCGCCTTCTCCCCCTCCAGTTTCCTCTGCAGCCGCCTCACATCCCGGGATCCCCATCATTATACACATATTGCAGTCTAATGAGGGCTGTAGTGTACAATGATGGGAGTTGGAGTGTGATAAGTGTACAATGATGGGGGTTGGAGTGTAATGCTCCCTGCCTGTGATGGCTTCCCTCACTTGCTATTGTGCAGCCATTTCCTGACTTTGGTGGGGTTAGGTCGAAATAGGAGTGAGGAGAATGCGGCCGCTGCGGGGACTAACATGTGCCCCCTGTGCTGCCAGATACACGGGGTCCAGAATCAGAGGTCCCCAGTGCTCCCAGCTTTGATCTCCCAGGCTCTTTGGGAGTTCTATGAACTCCAGGATGTGATGCTGCAGGAGGTACGGGGCCACTCTCTGCCCGGTGTGTAAGGGTGTCTGGTGAAGGATACGCTGCAGTTGCAGGGCCCGGATCCCTGCATACAGTGTACAGTATTTTCCTCACTTATCGGAATCACCGATAACTTTGTACTAGACCTCTTCTTGATTCCTGACATTGATGATACCTTTAGGTAAAAGTTCTTCAGTTAACCCTATGTTGCATCTTATTTGAAATGTACATGTTCTGTTTTCAGCTTGGAAAACATGTACAAGGAGCTGCAGACAGATATTGATGGCTTTGTGCACCCAGGACATGGAGATCTCACTGGGTGGGCTAAGCAAGGTAATCATTATGTAATTTGTATCACCCTGGTACATGTATGTAGCTTCATTTATCATCGCATAACCATGACGTTCAAGCTATATGGTCTTCCTGGAGGGGGGCTGCTTTGACCCAAAATTGTTGTTGCCACTTCCTTGCACATTATTGCACTAAATATGAAAACCAGCTTTAGAGGAGTTCTCCTTTTTAAATGGAAGCCGCAATCTACAATAATGGCCTAAGTAGAGACCTTCTTCCTTGCTCTGATGAAACACATGGGCAGGAGTTTTCTTTATAACACTATTTGGCTACTTTTACACTCGCGTTTTGTGCGGATCCGTCATGGACGAATCAGTTCAGATAATACAACCGTCTGCATCCGGTCAGAACGGATCAGTTTGTATTCTCTTTAACATAGCCAAGACTGATCTGTCTTGAACACCATGGAAAGGCAATGGAGGATGGATCTGTTTTCTATTGTGCCAGATTGTGTCAGTGAAAACGGATCCGTCCCCATTGACTTACACTGTGTGCCAGAACGGATCCGTTTGGCTCAGTTTCATCAGACGGACACCAAGCAGCATTTTGGTGTCCCTCTCTAAAGCGGAATGGAAACTGAACTGATGTATTCTGAGCGGATCCTTTTCCATTCAGAATGCATTAGAATACAAACTGATCCGTTTTGGACCGCTTGTGAGAGCTCTGTACGGATCTCACAAACGGAAAGCCAAAACGCCAGTGTGAAAGTAGCCTTGTATAAGCAATTGCTGTATGTAATAAAAAAATATAATATTCAGAGATTGTGGGATTTTCTTTTTTTTTTTTTTCTTTTTCAGGAGTTCTCCTACTAAATGCTGTCTTAACAGTTCGCGCGCACAATGCAAACTCTCACAAGGACAAAGGCTGGGAGCAGTTTACAGATTCAGTAGTGTCCTGGCTGAACAAAAATCTGGATGGCTTGGTCTTTATGCTCTGGGGGGCCTATGCTCAGAAGAAAGGCATCAATATAGACAGAGTAAGTTTTAGTTAAAGTAATTCCTCACATCACTTGTATATTTTCGCTAGTTTATGCTGCCCGTAAAATACACATTTAACAAGGCAACTAGTTAAGAGCCTCCCATTGGAAAATTACGGTATGGGCGATTATCTTTCAGCTGGCAATAAGTTATTTAACCCCAACTGGTGCAATGAGTTGCTTCTCAACAACTATGTCGAAAGACACATCCTGTGGTCGTGGAAAAGATGTTAGTCTGTTTGAGAAGGGTCAAATCATTGGCATGCATCAAGCAGAGAAAAAATCTAAGGAGATTGCAGAAACTACTAAAATTGGGGTAAGAACTGTCCAACACATTATTAAAAACTGGAAGGATAGTGGGGACCCATTGTATTCGAGAAAGAAATGTGGCGGAAAAAAAATCTCGAATGATCGTGATCGGCGATCACTTAAATGTTTGGTGAAATCAAATCGAAGAAAAAACAGTAGAACTCAGGGCTATGTTTAATAGTGAAAGTAAGAGCATTTCCACACGCACAGTGCGAAGGGAACTCAAGGGATTGGGACTGAACAGCTGTGTAGCCGTAAGAAAATCACTAATCAGTGAGGCAAACCAGAAAAAAAGGCTTCAATTTGCTAGGGAGCATAAAGATTGGACTCTGGAGCAATGGAAGAAGGTCATGTGGTCTGATGAGTCCAGATTTACCCTGTTCCAGAGTGATGGGCGCATCAGGGTAAGAAGAGAGGCAGATGAAGTGATGCACCCATCATGCCTAGTGCCTACTGTACAAGCGTGTGGGGGCAGTGCTATGATCTGGGTTTGCTGCAGTTGGTCAGGTCTAGGTTCAGCAACTGTATGTGCTCTAAGAATGAGGTCAGCTGACTAACTGAACATACGGAATGACCAGGTTATTCCATCAATGGATTTTTTTTCTTCCCTGATGGCACGGGCATATTCCAAGATGACTGCCAGGATTCATCGGGCTCAAATTGTAAAAGAGTGGTTCAGGGAGCATGAGACATAATTTTCACTCATGGATTGGCCACCACAGTGTCCAGACCTTAACCCCATTGAGAATCTTTGGGATGTGCTGGAGAAGGCTTTGCGCAGCAGTCAGACTCTACCATCATCAATGCAAGATCTTGGTGAAAAAATTTATGTAACACTGGATGGAAATAAATCTTGTGACATTGCAGAAGCTTATCGAAACAATGCCACAGCGACTATTTTTGGTGGTGACTTTTTTTATTTTTATTTTTTTGGGACGGGCAGTGTACAATAGCCTCTATATTTAAGACATCCCATTCTTGGTAACAAAATAGCTGAAGAATACTCTTGTTATATTTAAAAAAGAAGTAAAAAAAAAAAAAATCATTATCCCTTTGACTCAGATGTGTGTGAAAACGGGTCATTGACTAAGTCCATACTCCCACGACAGCAAAAAAAATGAAAAAACTGACAATTTTTTTTAATCACAATTTTTACCAATTTTGCATCTGCTTTTCATGTACCCCATAGTGTCCCCCTGCAGTAGTAATGTTTTTTAGGCAAAAAAACCCCTCATCTACTTGTACGCGCAGAGGAAGTTGCTCCCGGCATGATCGTGTTGTGACATCATCATGCTTGAGCACAGGTCCTTCAGCATCAAGGAGTGACTTCCTCTGCGCGTGCAAGTGAATGAGGGGAGATTATTATTATTATTATTATTATTATTATTATTATTATTATACGAGGCAGATTGCACCGACTGGGAGTCCATTCCCAGATTCTGCTTCAGTGGCCAAGGTCGCAAAGCGCACGGTCCTTTCCTTTTGAGGACGCTGCGCAGCTAAAGGACCCGATGGACTGAAAGGCAGAAAGCCTCCTTAAAAAAACGTGGGACGCTACGGCTGCTCTTTTAAAACCCGGAGTGGCGGCGACATGTGTAGCTCGTGCCTTATCGGTGTGGATGGAGCAATTAGAGCTTCACTTAATTAACAAGACCCCAAGAGAGCAGATCTTAAACAGCCTTCCCCTTCTGAGAAAGGCCAGTCTCTAAGACTTTCTGCCCATAAAGCAGTATTCTCTAACACCATTAGAAGAGTCCTGTGGTTGAAGGCCTGGTCTGGTGAAATGACCTCTAAAAACAAATTGATATCCTTACCATTCCATAGGCAAGTATGTGTTCGGCCCTGATCTGGAAAAAATCTTAGAAAATGCTGCAGACCACAAAAAAGGTTTTCCCGAAGGCAGTTTTTTCGTAAACAGCAGGATACAGATCAGATAGAGGAAAATCGGAAAGGTGGAGCTATGCCAAGGGCGGTAAAGAAAGGAATTTTCTTTTTAACCCCAACAAGGGAGATTCTTCCTCCTCTTCCAAGCAATGACACCATTCGTGTTGGGGGAAGACTCGGCTCCTTCATAAATTCCTGGGAGCAAGTCATCGCAGACCCATATATAATCAGTATTGTAAAAAACGGTTATGCTATAGAGTTGGATTCTCTCTCCCCCCCCCCCCCCCCCCCCCCCAGAAATTCTTGATAATCCAACTCCCCTAGCCTCAGAGGTCCTCTGTCCGAAGGCATAAGGGAATTATTATGCCCAGGGGCAATAGAGTGTTACCAACAGGGAAATAGGAAGGGGTCACCATTCCCCATTGTTCCTAGTTCGGAAATCGAATGGCAAATTCCGGACCATTATAAATCTGAAGCCACTAAACAGACACGTAACCTATCGCAGGTTCAAAATGGAAACTGTCAAATCCGCCGGAAAACTCATCAAAAAGTAGGCTATGATGGCCACAATAGACCTCAAGGATGCTTATCTTCATGTTCCAATCCATCCCCTATCCAGAAAATATCTGAGGTTTGCAGTGAAGCTGAAAGAGAAGATTCATCACTTTCAATTCAACTGTCTGTCTTTCGGAATATCTTCTTCTCCTCGCATCTTAGCCAAGATTATGGAACAAGTAGTCGCCTCCCTAAGCCAAAAGGGAATATTAATTATTCCCTATCTGGACGATCTGTTAGTTATAGCAGAAACGTCGGATCTCCTACAAGCTCATCCTCAGGTGGTCCTATCTCACCTTCAGAACCTGGGAAAATCTTATCCCAAACCATCAAAGAATATTTTTAGGCATCCTCCTGGATTCTGTCCTCCAAAAATCCTTTCTTCCATCTCCGAACCTCCAGGTTCTAAAGTTGGGGATCCAAGAATTCTTAAAGCCTTTTTGTTCGATCAGACAGCCCATGAAGATTTTAGGTTGCCTATCTTCTTGCATTCCAGCTGCCGCCTGGGCCCAATTCCACATGAGGCCTCTGCAGGACCTCATCTTCAGGAAACAGATCTCAGTTAACCCTAGACCAGAGGAGGTCCGTACCCAAAGAGGTAAAGACCTCCTTACAGTGGTGGCTCAGAGACAAGAATCTGGAGTTAGGAGTTTCTTAGAGCCAGGAGGAGGTGCTATCGTTGACAACGGACTCCAGTTCCTGGGGCTGGGGTGCCCTTACTGCCACAGGTTCCTTTCAGGAGACTTGGTCCGAAGCTCAGAGGAGAATGTCGTCCAACTACAAAGAACTTCGGGCTATATGGGAAGGCCTCAAAGCAACTCTGCCCCAATCCAAGAACCGTCATGTACTAGTCCACTCAGATGATTCCACAGCTGTAGCCTTCATCCAACAAGGCATGGTCACCTTCAGAATCTCTCAAAACAGATTTTTCTATTTGCAGAGAAGAACCTAAAATCTCTGGCTGCGGTACACCTGAACGGTTCTCTCAATCTTCAGGCGGACTTTCTCAGTCGACTGGGGTCCCTATCCCAGTCGGCATTTCAGAGGATCCAAAATCAATGGGGCAGTCCAAATCTAGATCTGTTCGCCTCAAGAGGAAACCACAAAGTACCGCATTACTTCTCGCTCAATCCAAGGGATCTCTGTGTGGCAGTAGACTCCTTCAGTTAGGACTGGACGTCAGGAATGGTTTATACACCCCTCAAGGTATTCAAAACTGATTTTACAAACTTTGTTAACCCTTTAGGTGTTCCACAAGAATTAATGGAAAATAGATACAATTTCAAAATTTCCCTTTTTTGGCAGATTTTCAATTTTAATCTTTTTCCAGTTACAAAGCAAGGGTTAACAGCCAAACCAAACTCAATATTTATGGCCCTGATTCTGTAGTTTACAGAAACACCCCATATTTGGTCGTAAACCGCTGTACGGCACACGGCAGGGCGCAGAAGAATAAGGAATGCCATACGGTTTTTGGAAGGCAGGTTTTGCTGGACTTGTTGTTTTTATTTTTTTTACACCATGTCCCATTTGAAGCCCCACTGATGCACCCCTAGAGTAGAAACGCCAAAAAAGTGACCCCATTTTAGAAACTACGGGATAGGGTGGCAGTATTGTTGGTACTAGTTTAGGGTACATATGATTTTTGGTTGCTCTATATTACACTTTTTGTGAGGCAAGGTAACAAGAAATAGCTGTTTTGGCACTGTTTTTATTTTTTGTTATTTACAACATTCATCTGACAGGTTAGATCATGTGATATTTTTATAGACCAGGTTGTCATGGATGCTGCGATACCTAATATGTATACTTTTTTTAATTTTATTTATTGATGTAAGTTTTACACAATGATTTCTTTTTTGAAGCAAAAAAAAATCATGTTTTAGTGTTTCCATTGTCTGAGAGGCATAATTTTTTCAGTTTTTGGGCGATTACCTTGGGTAGGGAATGATTTTTGCGGGATGAAATGACTGTTTTATTGGCACTATTTTGGGGTGCGTGTGACTTTTTGATCGCTTGCTATTACACTTTTTGTGATGTAAGGTGACAAAAATGGTTTTTTTTGCACAGTTTTTTTTTTTTTTTTTTTTTTTTTTTTTTTTTTACGGTGTTCATCTGAGGGGTTAGGTCATGTGATATTTTTATAGAGCCGGTCAATACGGACGCGGCGATACTTAATATGTATACTTTTTTTTTATTTATGTAAGTTTTTTAAAACAAAAAAAAAAATGTTTTAGTGTGTCCATTTTCTGAGCCATAGTTTTTCTTATTTTTTTGGGCGATTGTCTCAGGTAGGGGCTCATTTTTTGCGGGATGAGATGACTGGTACTATTTTGGTGGGCAAACACCTTTTTGATCGCTTGCTGTTGTACTTTTTGTGATGTAAGGTGACAAAAAAATTGTTTGTTTAGCACAGTTTTTATGGTGTTCATCTGAGGGGTTAGGTCATGTGATATGTTTATAGAGCCGGTCGATACCGAATATCTATTTATTTTTTATTTTTCTTCTATTTTTTACCAATTTTTTTTAACTTTATTTGGGAAAATGACGTTTTTGTTTGTTTTTACTTGAAACTTTAAATTTTATGGGGGGAAACTTTTTTTTTTCCACTTTTTTTTTGTCCCCCCGCGCATTTAGCCAAGGTGCCTGCTCAATGATTTGAGCAGGCACCTTGTTCCGATCACTGCCCGCCAAGCGGCGGTGATCGGAAATACACATGACGTACCGGTACGTCATGTGTCCTGAAGAGGTTAAAATCCCTCAGCCTTGAAGATCCAATCCTGTTCTCCCAGAAGAAAAATCTTCTAATGCAGGTTCCAATCTCTCATCCGAACCCCAGTCTTCTCAAGCTGTCAGCCTGGTTACTGAGCAATCCATCCTCTTGGGTCTATCACAGAGGGTTGTAAATACCCTTTTGCTCAGTAGAAAATCCAATACCTCTAGGACATATCTTAAGGTTTGGAAAAAATGTGCATTCTGGTGTGGTGTTAGGTTTAACCAATCCACCCTCAATATCCCTCTCATCCTGGAATTTCTCCAGGAAGGTTTTGATATGGGTCTCTCCCCGAATACCCTTTTAAGGTACAGGTTTCCGCATTAGGTGCCCTATATAACACTAGTCTTTAAAGGTGTCTAGGTTTTTAAAAGCGGCTGATAGATTAAAACCCAGAATACTGTTCTTACAGGTTTGCCAGATTCTCCATTTGAGCCTCTAGACTCCCTGACTATTAAGTGGCTTACTCTTAAGACGATTTTCTTAGTGGCAATATCCTCTGCGCAAAGAGTTTGTGAGCCTCAGGCTTTATCTATCCAGGAGCCCTTCCTTAGAGTGTTTGAAGACAAGCTCATGTTAAAGTTAGATCCCAATTTTCTCCTTAAGGTGGTTTCTACTTTCCACAGGTCACAAGACATTGTTATTCCCTCGTTTTGTGCCAACCCCAAAAAACTAGCAGGAAACAAGATTTCATAATTTAGATGTTAGAAGCGTACTTCATTATCTAGATGTCACCAGGGATTGGAGGATATATAAAAACGTATTTTAGGTGTTCCATTTCTGAGGCCTATAGAGCCTCCGGTAAAGAAGCTCCTCGGTCCCTCAGAGCCCATTGAGTAAGATCCGTGTCTACTTCCTGGGCCGAGAGAGCCTCTGCGTCTTTAGAACAAATTTGCAGAGCGGCCACTTGGAAGAGGGCTCACACCTTCATAGGTATTTGCCAAAGTTTACTTTGTTAGTTCTCAGGATGTGCTGTCATGGAGACAACTGGGGAAATAAGTATTACACTCACCGGTAATCCAGTTTCCTGGAAGTCTCCATGACCGCACATATATTCACACCCTTTTGTTGATAATTTTACTTTATTTTAGGCCCCTTTCACACGAGCGAGTTTTCCGCGCGGGTCCAATGTGTGATGTGAACGCATTGCACCGCACTGAATCCAGACCCATTCATTTCTATGGGGCTGTGCACACGAGCTGTGATTTTCACGCATCACTTGTACATTGCATGAAAATCGCTGCATGTTCTTTATTCAGCGTTTTTCACGCAACGCAGGCCCCATAGAAGTAAATGGGGCTGCGTGAAAATCGCAAGCATCCGCAAGCAAGTGCGGATGCGGTGCGATTTTCACGCACGGTTGCTAGGAGACGATCGGGATGGGGACCCGATCATTATTATTTTCCCTTATAACATGGTTATAAGGGAAAATAATAGCATTCTGAATACAGAATGCATAGTACAATAGGGCTGGAGGGGTTAAATTTTTTTTTTTTTTAACTCTCCTTAATCCACTTGATCGCGCAGTCCAGCTTCTCTTCTGTCTTCTTCTTTGCTGTGCACAGGAAAGGGACCTTTGATGACGTCACTGCGCTCATCACATGGTCCGTCACATGATCCATCACCATGGTAAAAGATCATGTGATGAGCACAGTGACGTCATGAAAGGTCCTATTCCTCAAAGAAGACGACGGAAGAGATGCCGGCTGTGCGAAGTGGATTAAGGGGCGTTAAATTTTTTATATATATATATTTTTTTAACCCCTCCAGCCCTATTGTACTATGCATTCTGTATTCAGAATGCTATTATTTTCCCTTATAACCATGTTATAAGGGAAAATAATACAATCTACACAACCTTGAACCCAAACCTGAACTTCGGGTCTGGGTACCACATTCAGTTTTTTATCACGCGCGTGCAAAACACATTTGCACCCGCGCGATGAAAACTGAACAACGGAACGCAATCGCAGTCACAACTGACTGCAATTGGGTACCTACTCGCGCGGGTTTGCCGCAACGCATCCAGACACGCTCATCTGCAAGGGGCCTTATGTTCTACCCCTTTTCCTGGTTCCAATGAAATACACTGGCGATGAGGGGTAGGGGTGGGGTTTTTAAACCTGTTTTTTTTTTTTTCTTGTCCTGTCAGAGGAAGTCAGTCTCAGGATGTGCTGTCATGGAGACTTCTAAAAAAAAAAAAAAAAAAAAGTGCGTCTGTGTGTATGTATATGTATGTATATGTGTATATATATATATATATATATATATATATATATATATATTTCCCTATACGGTGGCAGTTAAAAACTATTCCACCGATACAACTGGGTCCATCTGGCCGTGAAAATGGCCAAAATAGAACATGTGTTTTTTGTTTTTTTTCCCCACCGTGGTGATTTGCTATTGATATATTTCAGAGACTGATATGCCTGATTATAACTGAGCCACATCAAATGAGGTGTCTTGATAACTATTTTATTTCTCTCCTAGAAACGTCATCTTGTTCTACAGACTGTTCACCCTTCTCCTCTCTCGGCACATAGAGGGTTTTTTGGCTGTTGTCATTTCTCCAAGACAAACTTGTATTTGGAAAACTTGGGTAAAAAAATGATTGACTGGAAAGCCTTATGAACTGTATAACCACTAACCATTTTATAGATATTTAAAGGGTTTTTCCAAAAGTGTGTGTTTTTATTTGACACCCACTGTCAGCTGTTTGAGAAGGCAAAGGTGCTCACAGTAGCTCTCCAGCTCGTGTGATGTCACGTTCATCGATCACATAGCCTAGGCACAGCTCAGCCCTATTGAAATGATTTTCCAGCACAGACACCTAAACAAAGTGCAGTGTGGTGCTTGGTGATCTGAGAGAAGGCTATGGCACTACTGTGAGCGTCACGCCTTCTCAAACAGATGATGGGTGAGGGTCCCAGGTGTTGGATCCCCACCAATCAGATACTGATGACCTATCCAGAGGATAGGTTATCCATAAAAATAAAAAAACTCTTTGAAAACCACTTTCAAGGGGTTGTCACTTCAGCAAGTGGCATTTATCATGTAGAGAGAGTTAATACAAGGCAGTTACTAATGTATTGTGATTGTCGATATTGCTTCCTTTGCTGGCTAGATTCATTTTTCCATCACATTATACACTGCTTGCATCCAGGGTTTACGACCAACCTGCAATCCATCAGTGGTGGACCCCCTTGCACACTATAGGAAAAAGTGCCAGCCTCTCTGGTGGCTGGGATCGTGGGAGCAAACATAGGCTGGTGCTTTTTATTTCTATATTGTGCAAGCATGACCACCGCTGATAGATTGCAGGGTGGTCGTAACCATGAAAACGAGCAGTGTGTAATGTGACGGAAAAATGAATCCAGACACCAAAGGAAGCAATATGGACAATCGCAATACATTAGTAACTGCCTTGTATTAGCGTTTAATTATGTAGAGAGTTATTTGGTGAAGTGACACAACCCCTTTTAATAGCTTTAGACCTAAAGTTTGAAGGCAGTAAGTGTTCTTGATGGACAGTTCTTTGTCTATGCAGTTTACTGTTTCAGGAAAAAAACTCACTTTTTTCAGTTAATACAAGAACAGTTATGTTTTTTCCTTAGATTTGATATTAACCAGTACTACAAAAAATGTGCATTTTACCAAATGAAGCTATTACATAAATACAGTATTCTGTATCAAAAGTGCCTTTTATGTGATCAGCCTGGATATCCAATTTACTGAAAATCTAAATGTGAATATATTTTTGAATGGCATTTAATGTAAATGCCACAACTTTGTTTAAAGCAGATCTGTCAGATGATATGCTGCCCTATGTAAAGGTGTAAAGGCAGAATATTATAGCTACAGATCTGTACTAGTAGTAGCTAAAATGATACAAAAAATGTAGGGCCATTTGGCTACTAGAATCACTGAAAGAATATGTGGGATACAAAGTTATGACTATTCCACTGTATTCAAGAAAACGCAGCCCCCCCTGCCCCTCAGTGTGGTGGTTGAAGGGCAGGAGGAGTGCTTCATGGCTCATAACTATATATTGTGTGTTTTTAAACGGCTTCTAACAGCCAACTTGGCAGTACATATTGGTGTACCATTTTGGCTACTAGCAGTGTGGACCTATAGCTACAATATGTCACTTACACAGATCATTCAATGCAGGTGCAAAATGGTGGCATAGATTACTCTTGCCAAGCTAGACCATTGTATTTCAGTAATAACTATGTTTTGCAGCCTCTTTGTAAGGTCGGAATGCACGAGCATCATTTTCTAGTGCCGTGTCATACAGATAAAATTTGTACATAGTTTGTATATTAAATCTTTTTATTTTGTTTCAAGAAAATGTTATGTTTTTGTATTAAATGCAGTTTTATAAAAGTTTGCCTACCCTTTTTTTCTTTTGTGTTTACACATCATTGAAATTTGATTGGTGATGAAGTCTAATATACAGGAGCAGACAGTTGCCAACTAATCCCATACTGGTGTAAGGTACAGAGAAAGATACAGACGTAGTAGAAAACTCCAGCTCACCTGTTCCTCCAGAGAGCAATTGCACAAGGATTCTGTCTGATTCTAGAACCCCAAAGAGTAGATCCGTCACAGATGAGAAAAATCCATATGTATCTTTCTCGTGCATGGCATTGGGGGACACAGCACCATGAGTATATGCCCAGCTGCCACTAGGAGGCTGACACTAGAAACAAAAAAAGTGTTGGCTGCACCCAGATGGGCTATACCCCTCTGCCAGAGCCGAGAGAGATCAGTCTAGTTCTAGTGTCCGTAGGAGGCAGACATGACCTATCTTTTTTTCGCAGGTCATCCTGCTAATTTTATTTATATTTTTTATTTTATTTTTTCTCTGCAGGTTTCGGCCTGCTGCAGGGGTGGCTCCATCGTGTTCCACTTTAGTTGCCCCCCCCCTGCGGGTGCGTACTCAGGTACCCGGCAGCCACCCAGTCCCTGCTTGATCTGCTTCCGCAGTGGAATTCCGGCGGACCCAAGGCTCCCGTGTTGAGTCCGCCGAGGGGGGTGTCATTGCTGCGCCTGAAGACGTCGAGCTTCGCCAGGACCTCTCCTGGTGGCTGCTTCCTCGGACGGTGTCCCTGGGCCGGTCCTTCCTTCCCCCCCAGTTGGCGGGTGATCACGACGGACGCCAGCCTCTCGGGTTGGGGGGCGGTCTTCGAGTCTCTCACTGTCCAGGGTCTTTGGTCTGCTCAGGAGTCCTCCCTGCAGATCAATGTTCTCGAACTCACAGTAATTTTCCTGGCACTGTCTCACTGGACCCCACGTCTCCGCGGTCTCCCGATCCGGGTTCAGACGGACAATTCCACCGCCGTGGCTTATCTGAACCACCAAGGGGGCACCAGGAGTGTGATGGCCCTGCAGGAAGCCTCCCATATCCTGCGGTGGGCGGAGAAGCGCGTTCCCGTCCTCTCCGCCGTACACATTCCCGGGGTCGACAATTGGGCGGCAGACTTCCTCAGTCGTCAGCTCGTCGACCGGTGCGAATGGTCTCTCCACCCATAAGTGTGCCTCCAACTTTGTCACCAATGGGGAACTCCGGACGTGGATCTCTTCGCGTCACGCCTCAACCACAGGCTCCCGTGCTATGTCGCATGGTCCAGGGACCCTCAGGCTCTCGCGGTCGACGCCCTAGTTCTGCTTTGGTCTCAGTTCGACCTTCTGTACCCGTTTCCCCCCATTCGTCTCCTGCCCCGAGTGCTCAAGCGTCTCAAGGCAGCCCGTGTTCCGGCGATCCTGGTGGCTCCGGATTGGCCCTGCAGAGCGTGGTACGCAGATCTGGTGTTTCTGCTTGCCGACGTTCCGTGGCGACTTCCTCTGCGCCACGATCTCTTTTCTCAGGGCCCTCTGTTCCACCCGAATTTACCTCAGCTTCGTTTGACGGCGTGGCTGTTGAGACCGCGGTCCTGAAGTCCCGTGGCCTCTCGGAATCGGTCATTCAGACGATGCTTCACGCTCGCAAACCCCAGTCAGCCTGTATTTACTACCGGACCTGGAGAGCGTATTTTGCCTGGTGCGAGTCTGGGCGTTTTCGCCCTCTCCGTTTCTCCGTCCCTAACATTCTGGCCTTCCTTCAGGCCGGTTTTGAGAAGGGTCTTCGCCTGGCTTCTCTCAGGGGGCAGATTTCGGCCCTCTCGCTCCTCTTCCAGCGCCCTGTGGCCTCACGGGCTCAGGTTAGGACTTTTCTACAGGGTGTTGCTCGCCGAGCCCCTCCCTTTCGTTTTCCGGTGGAGCCGTGGGACCTGAATCTCGTCCTCGACGCCCTTCAGTCTTCACCCTTCGAGCCCTTGGCAGAGATCTCTGTCGTTTGTCTCGTTTAAGGTGGCCTTCCTCGTGGCCGTCACCTCCATCCGCCGGGTCTCCGAACTGGCCGGCGCTTTCTTGCCGTTCGCCTTTCCTGGTGTTCCATCAGGACAAGGTGGTGTTGCGTCCCGTTTAGGGGTGCACCGAAATTTCGGCAGCCGAAAATGTACCTAATCCATTTCGGCCGATATTGTTACATATCGGCCGAAAATATGGGGTGTGGGATTTGTCACCCACCATCTGCGGGCGGGCGCAGGGCGGGCGGTTTACTGCATCTTTATTTTACCTTACAATCGTGACGCTCCAGTAAGAACTCTGCAGGCAGAGCGGAGGGCGGCGTAACGTCACTTACTCACGTGACGCGCCTGCTCCGCCTCCTTCATTCATAAAGTGGGCGGAGGAGGTGCGTCACGTGAGTAAGTGACGTTACGCCGCCCTCCGCTCTGCCTGCAGAGTTCTTACTGGAGCGTCACGATTGTAAGGTAAAATAAAGATGCAGTGAGTGATGCTGTGAGCAGCAGGGCCAGGGCTGTTATGGGTAGGGGATCGGTCTATGGCACTGCTATGGGGAGGGGGGGATCTGTGCACTGTTATGGGCATAACAGTGCACAGATCCCTTTCCCCATAACAGTGCACAGATCCCTTTCCCCATAACAGTGCACAGATCCCTTTCCCCATAACGGTGCACAGATCCCTTTCCCCATAACGGTGCACAGATCCCTTTCCCCATAACAGTGCACAGATCCCTTTCCCCATAACAGTGCACAGATCCCTTTCCCCATAACAGTGCACAGATCCCCCCCCTCCATAACAGCGC